>NW_004524757.1:4990895-5000127 GCF_000260255.1 Octodon degus
TGGCTCAGTGGTCTAAAGCACCTACTTGGAACAAGCTTGGCAAAGCACAGGGACCGCGGTTCGATCCCCCAGCACCACATGCCAGCCAGCCGGGCCCCCTGGTGGGCTGAGCTGGCCACACACACACACACACACACACACACAATAAATAAATAAACTTAAAAAAAATAAATAAATAAAAGCAGTTCTCACCCATTAGGGCTGTTTCAGATGGCTATGTACACAATTTCTTTAACTGTTATCATTGGTCTCTTTTCCTGTTGTGGGGTTACCCATATGTCACTGGCATTCCTGCTATGAGGCACTGCCTCAGCCAATGCACTGACTTAGGGGCAGAGCTGCAAGCCTTTCCTCTGACCGATACTGTCATGTGCTTCCTGCTCAGCCCTCAGCCTCCCTGCTGCGACCCACACTCAGGGACCAGCTCCAGTCTTCAGATTCCCCCAGGCCTTCCTCATGTTTTGCTGCTTACACCAAATTCCTTCTGTGAGTTTGCTAGGTCTCCATTCACTCTCCCTTTTCCACAATTAATTCCAGGAGCACAAGGCAGTTGCTATACTTGCTTCACATGATGCTTTCTCAATAACCACAACTGCAGAGAGTACAAGGTGTAGTGCTCCATGTTTTCAGTCTATGATAGGGGGCACCAAGGCAGAGACAGCATGGGACAGGTCCTTGAGACTTAATACCACTCAGTTCATAGTGGTTTGCGAAGCAGAACACGGGTAAAGTACCCAGTGGAAGAGGCCAGAGACTACCCGTCTCACTGAAGGTCATGCTTCTTTGACTGCCCCATATGTTGAATTATTATTTTCACTTCCTTGTTATTCTTTCAATATTAAGAAGTAAAATTCAACCGGCATGAGTACAGCATCCAGAAACATCTTCCTGAAACATATTTAAACTCTAAAAGAAGTTACGTATGCCAAGTTCATAACACATAGATCAACACAGTGCAATTTCATAAGTAGGGAAAAAACAAACGCTTTCTCAAAATTTGAACAATTCCAGCCTCTTAAGAAAGCAAAGTAAGGGGGCCACATAGCCAAGCATTTGACAAGCTCCTGCTTTGTCAAGCGCAAAGGACCAGGGTCGGTCCCCATGCCATGCCAGCCTTGCCTCCGGGGCACACTGAGATGGCCAATGTGACTGGGAATGGCGGCATATGCCTGTAATTCCAGCACTTGGGAGGCTGGAAATAGGAGGATCACTACGAGTCAGATACATGCAGTGATACACTGTAGACCTTGCACTAAATACATAAAAAGGAAACCCAAGGTACAAATCTCTTGTGAGATTGAAGGCATACTCTTACAGTTACACAGGAGATTGGAGCTTGTATTCAACGTCCCCATCATGCCAAATGCTTACCACACAGAAATGAGGCAGGCACAAGTGTCTCTTTATGGGTCCAAGGCCTCTTCACCTACGTGATTTTCCTAAAGCTTCACATGACTGTGCGCTGTGATAGAAGTGCAGTCATTGCTGTGACTTTAGTTTATCCCCTAGGAGTCTCTTAAGTTCCATTGCTGCGCTCAGTTCTTGGAGTCCTGGAGACATGGTAAACTCGGTCCAGAACTGCATGTCCCAATGCACTATTTTTGTTCACCATTGCAGAGAACCACACACTGAGCTGTGGAGATTAGCCACGGGGGTCTCCAAGTCATGCTCCAGGCCCACCTCCCTGCACTGATCTCTCCCCTGGACTCTGTGAATTGGAATTCTTCTCCAGGACCCGCTGACACCCAAGACACTTCTGGCAGTGTACCTGCCTCCAGCCTCCCAGGTCACGCTGGGTAGGATAGATAGGGCAGCATCCACATTGCCATGGCAACAAGTTGAAATTCTATAGCAGACCCACACAGTGATTTTAATACCATTATTGTTGCCACATTCGTTTTCCAGGCAGGAAAAATACGTGCACTGCATTCGACGTCAATTTTGCTGATTTGGACCCGTGTAACCACGGATTTTCCCAGTGACAGTATAGTATTGTTCAGAATAGATTTCCAGGTCAATGTTTCCCTGTGTTCATCTGGTCCACTTTTCTTCCTTTGTTCTGTACCAGCCACAGTGAATCAGAGATCTGATATCATTTCACTTTTTTCAGTCCCATAAGTCTTATATTCATTCATGATACAGCTTTTGAGAATGAATTTGGGAACAGTGGACTCCTCTCTGACTGTGCTGAACTGAGCTAAGCACTCATCAATATCATCATCATTATTATTTTTTGGCAGAACCGGGGATTGAACTCAGGCCCTTGTGCTTGCCAGGGAAGCGCTTATTCCACTGAGCCATCTCCTCAGCCCCAGTATCATTAATCTTGTAAGCAGTCCAATTTTTAAAAATATATTTAGTACAGAATCTACAGGGTCTCACTGCACAGAACAGACCCCTAGTGGTCCTCTTGTTTTCAGCCTCTTAAGCACTGGGTTTACAGGCGCATGTCACCAGGAGAAGTCTGAATCATCATCTCATTGCTCCCTGGGTCCTGGGCTGGCGTGGCACCATGGCCATTGAATATGGTCCTTGCATCTGCCTAAGCAGGTGCTTTCATCCACTGAGCTATCTGGCCGGCCCTCATTCCAAATGTTGATCCATCCCTTTCGCCACTTATCGCCTATTCCATTACTTTGGAACAAAAACAGTATGCCTCCCTTGCATGTGCTTGGGCTTAGGTGGGTTTGCTCAGTTCTCTCATAATGCTGTACAAAATGTTTGAGTTTGAGTTCCTTTTTCTATTTAAGTAAGTTGTATATTTGGTACTCCTGAATCTTATTTTCTCTGCACAGACAACTTTATGGTACACTTTCACTTTTTTCTATTTCTTCTCTTTTTGCAAAAGTAGGTATCAAAACCGGTGCTCTGTTCATGCAAAGCAGAGTCTTCCAACTTAGCCACAGAGAAAGGACAAAATGGGCACCATGTTGCTTTTGTGCATTTCAAAGTGCACTCTGGTTTCTCTTGTCATACATCCTGTGATCCACTGGGTATGGCTATGAGAAGAATTTTGACCTCTCAAACAAAATTTGTGCTGTGGTCCCCTGGCAGTAGTTTGCAATGTGCTGGTGCTTGGCCTAAGGGTCTTTCATGAGACAGCAGAGGTAAAAACGTCCTTAGACTGACCTTCAGCTCCACCTGACTGCTGACTCTTAAACCAAAACAATGACATGAACAAAGCTCTATCCTTGCTTTTCATCAAATTTTATGCTGTCTTGAATGAAAAGTTGTGGGGGCATGCCGGGAACTCTGCAGTCAGCCTCTGTGGGGCGGCTCCTGTCCAGGACCTTCAAGGTACAGGATCAGCTTGCTCCTGTCCAAGGAGCACCATGTATGGCTGAGACTCCTGGGTGTGTGTACTGACAGTTCTGAGCACTATGGGGCTGGAGCCTGAGGGTGAATCCAGTTGTCCCGCAGCACCTCCTGCAGACATGACCCTCACAGATGAGGAGTCGGTCTACTAGAAACTTGGGGTCACAGGACCACCCAATGCCCTTCCTAAGGACAAGTGGTCTACCCTGATCACAAGGCAGGAAAAGCAGTCAGGATAATTTGTGGGAATGAGGACTTTAGTGTCTATGTATGAGGTTACACAGTAAGTGGTTAAGCATATCATATATGATGTGAATAAAATCCTCTTCCGGCAGGGGTGTCCACAGGATGCAGCCCTCGAAAGTATGCAGGCTTTTCAAGTGTCACTCACTGTGGGAAAGAAGCTTCTGGTACAAGGTCAGTCTCATCCTTGTGAGGAGAACCTCTCCTTTAGTCCTGATCCCTTGTCTGTACTTCCCTTCACAATGAAGGCAGCTCTTAGCAGGAGGAAAGTGTTCTCCTGTCCTTGACATCATGGCCATTCTGGGAACCTGTGAGCTCTACTTCCAGTGCACATGACTGTCTCCCTATGAACATCAGGACGAGTGCCTCTTGGCATGGGGACAATCAGGACTTCGGGTGCCAGAAACTCCACAGGGGCAGAAGAAGGGAGGCTTTTTCAGTTTTAAGACCAACATAGCAGTACCACTTTCCTACGCCGAGGCTGGGAGTTCCACCCTGGCAGCAGATTCTCTTCCCTCTACAGTGGTTAGCATGGACTTCCCTCACCTATGCTTTTGTGGAGGCTGTGGGTTTTACCCTCTACAGACGCTCATGCACCTGTGTATGTATTATGTGGACCTTTCCTAGTAAATCATTTCATTGAACTCCTAGGCCAGTGTGAACTTGGTGGCAACGGCTTTCCTAACTGACTGGCCAGTTCAAGGAGAAGACTCTCCTGCCTGGTAAAGTACTGATCATCTATTGGGCAATATCTGATGCTGTGCGTCTTTGCTTCTCAGGCACATAACCCAGGCACTCACATTGCAGTTCAAAGGAAACTTTTATGTCACAAAGCCTATTGCTGTTACAGCATTTCCAGGGTGAGCAAAGGGACCATCAGTGACTTTTCCATAGTGAGGACAGGTGGTGTGGCAATGTTCCTGGGTGGAGGGGGCAACCATCACCTGCTCAGCTTCACATTCTGAATTCAGGCCAGGATGTAGTGTCTTGAACACAGCATCTCTCTGCATCTTGGCAGATCCTTTTATTTCTCTAGAATACAATGAAATTCAAAATCAGAGCTGGGTTCTAGTAAGGATCAATATGCACAAAGCCGGAACTGTCACCTCAAACTGAGACTCCAGTGCTGGTCCTAGCATTTACAGCTACACAGGGATCCTGAGGAGTTCCCCAGTACAGCATCCCTCAAGTCCTTCACAAGTGCTATGTGTCTGACACATAAGTTAGGCTGAAGGATGAGTAGAATGTGAGAAATGTAGGAAAATGACAGTCAGGACTTCTGGTATACCATATACTGAATGATTGCTTATAAGTAGCTGGTTTCCAGGATTGCCTTAACATCTGCATCTGTTACTGTTTTTCAGACAAATTGTGTGTTTCCAAGGAAAGCTATAGCTACAGGGACTTTGAATAAAAATTCAATCAGAAAAGCTACTCCACAATCATGCCACCAAAAGGATGTACTGAATGATGGGACACTGGGGAGACTGTCCCTGCTTGGGCCAACTAACTCACAGCTGTAGAATGTGAGAACCACGTTCTCCTGCCTGCCCTGCACTGCTCCACTGCATCTAGTGTTTTCAGTCATTTCTCCTCACCGTAGGGACACAAGCCCCTATCACAATGAGGCCTAACACTGTGGCCTTTCCAATGACAAGGCCAGCTCAATACAGAAGCAGTGAAAGACGTCTCAAGGAAAGTGACAGGCCCCATATATTTAGCACAACCTTCCTTCATAAAGGAAGCAATGGAAAGCTGTCCCAGGTTCTCTTCTGGTGTAACATGAGGAAGGTCCTGATGAGCACACGGAGAGATACTTGGTCACACACACACCTGCCCACTTGTGTAGCACATCAGCATCACTGGCCACATCCTGCTGTCCATTGTGTGAGAGACTTGGAGGCAAAGGGCACTCAGGAGGAGAAGGTGTCCCCCAAAGTGCTGTCTCCTGGGTGCTGTAAGACCCCAGAATAAGGACACTCTGGGCAGGGATAAGAGCACCTCGCCAAGGACGTTATGGCCTCAGTTGACCTGAGCATCCCCTTCCCTGACAGGAAAGCCCTGCCGATGTGGGCCCTTAAGTCTCCTGGATCTCGCCCTGCACAGGGCCACTCCTGTCACCATTGTTCCAGGCGAGGATTTGTCACTCTCCACCACCTACAATGTGCTAAGAGCACTCTTCCATACTACAGCTTTGATGTGAGGCACACAACATGACCTAAGCCTCTGGCTCTGGCCACAGTGGAGCTGTATTAAAACCCACTCCTGCAAAATCAACTTCAAGTAGACAAACCACTAACTGTGCCAGCTCTGTACTCACTCAGGGTTGCTGTCTGTTAGTCTCCCCCCACGCAGGGCTCTGCTACCTTCCCCTTCATTCCTGGAGCACTTCTCTCTGTCTCCATCATTGGTGGTACACCCAGGCCCCATCATTCCAGGGGGTAGCTGTGATCCTGCTCAGTCTAACGTACTCACTCCACCACCCCAGACTCAGGGTTCTATGAAGGCCACGTGTGCAATATTGCTTTGTGGAATGGGCCTGTGAGGAGATGGGCTTATTACCAACAGTAAGTTTCTTGGTGTAATTGAAGAAAACAAGCAAATTCAGGCATACATATGCTTTTAAACATTATATATAAGAAAACAGGAAATAAAAGAGTATGAGAACTGTCTTTTATCTTTTTATCTTTTTTTAAACATTTATTTATTAGTGTGTGTGTGTGTGTGTGTGTGTGTGTGTGTGTGTGTGGCCAGCTCAGCCCACCAGGGGGCGAGGCTGGCTGGCATGTGATGCTGGGGGATCGAACCTTGGCCCCTGTGCTTTGCCAAGCTTGTTCCATGTAGGTGCTTTAGACCACTGAGCCATCTCTCCAGCCCCATCTTTTTATCTTAGGCTTCCTCTCCTTCCATGAATACTTACAATTTCCTATGTAAATTGCAATTTTGACCCCGTTCCATGAGAAAGCGAAAGACTTTACGGTTTGATTGAGAGAAGACGAAAGGAACTTATGTTTGCAATGAAAAATCAAGCATATTTATGTACAATATCACAACAGTAAATTTAAATCAGAAGTCACAATTAGACATCAATATAAAACAAAAAATACAGGTGAAATCAGCATCATTGTTCAAGTACGACTGCACGCTTCCCCATTCTCTCAAAAAGGAAGACCTCCCAAAGTCCTGAGGAAGTCACATGGTCATGACCTAGTAGCCCAAACAGAACAAATAGCAAGATGACCTGCACCTGGGGACACCCTGCCCTGCCCCTTCACTTGGTAAGTAACTGCCGGGTCTCCAGGAACATGGACTGAGACTGCGCGTCACTTTCCAAGGGTTTAGATATAAGCAGAGATGCAGGTGTGACCACTCCCTGTAGCTGTCACTCGTCCAGCCACTCAGGAGCCCAGAACATTCCTTTATCCTATCTCAGGGTTGCTCCTGTAGATGTAGGTAAACCCTGAGATCTCTCCTAGCCACATTGAACATGTGTCATTGAACTTTCTTCTGTGTGGTTTCAGCCTGGGCCCTCAGACCCCACAGGATCTCACAGCAAGCAGGATCACTGTTAGGAACCTGCTGGTGCATCACGTATTCTGATCAATTCCTCTCTGATGAATTTCCAGGGGTCCCCAGTCACTGTGTACTCCTTCTCCCCTAGTACCTGCCTACTTCTCAGTAGTTCCCTCAGGTCCTCCTCCCTCAGCCCCTCACCCTTGACCGTGACTGCACTCAGGATGAATATCAGGAGGCCTGCATTGGGAATGTTTGCACTGTGTTATTTAGTAGCCCAGTGTAAATGAGGCCAAAGATGGGGATGAGCATGTAAGTGTGGTCAGAAGCTTGGATTGCCCTCATCTCAATGCCAAAGCTCATGCATGTGCACCCATGGACTTCACTACAGATCTGAGGGCAGTGCTGCCCATGAACCTGGTCCATAACATGGGTCATCTCTTCCATGATCATCTCCTTTTGAAACCTCCAGAACAGAAATGGCAAGAATTTATGGCAGTTTTGATTGAGGATCTCTTGCCCTATGATCTGAGGGCACTCCTGGCCCATGAGAGACTTTTACCCTCCTCTCCTTGTGTGCCGGAGCCCTCTCTACATGAGCTCCTTGGATTGAAAGACATCACAGTGGGGGTTGGAAACATGCCCTGAGGATTCTGGGTACAACCAGGTGTCCCAGACCCAGACTCCTCTGCTGTGACCCCCATGAAGAGGAGAAACAAAATACGGAGGAGGCAGTGGCTGCTGCTTCCTTCTCCCCAATCTGCAGAACTGTGCATCCCTGAGGAGCCCTTTTCTTCTTTCAGCAGGACTGCCTCTCTGGAGCTGTTTGTCTCATCTCTACTGACCACAAGTCATCCCAAGGTTCCTTACACCCAGCACAGGCTTGTTTTTGTAGACTCAAATGCCTAGACTAGAGAGGGAGGCTGTGAGTGGATTCACCTGGCTCAACACACTGGTACCATCCCATGAAAGGCCACTGGAAGGCTTTTGTGCACAAGTGCACTGGGGTGCACTAGTGTTTCAGAGGCTCATATTTACCTTAAGCCCCTTCCCTGTCATCCTTGGATATGAAATGAGGCTTCTCCTCAGGCTACAGGGCCCCTGCAGAAGACAAGGCTCTAGAGAGAAGTGTAAGACCCATGGAACCCGGGTGTGATGCATTACGCTCTGGGATGGGTGAGACCCTAGGATCTCATTATGGTGTGTATCTCACCTTGACTCCTGATACCACCTGGGGCTCTTCTGCTGTGTGAGCTGTGGACACTGCTTCACACTATGACCTTCTCTGCCTGCTCCCTGGAGCTCCTGTAAGATGCATGGAGGCCCTCAGGCTGCAGAGCTCAAGCCCAGTCCTGTTCCCCAGACCTCACATGAGAGGTCGACTTGACCTCTGAGATCCCCACTTCTGGTACCTGCTAACCCAAGGCCCTCAGGTGCTCTGAGGCAGGGCATGGTTCCCAGTGCTCTGCCTGCCTGAAGGGCACACTTGGGAAAGCAGTCTCTCCCTGCGAGGGAACAAAAGTCTGTGAGGGTACACCTATCTGGACAATGTTACCTGCAGGCAGCAGGGGGTGGGGGATGAGGTTGGTGGGCTCTGCACTTCCCAGGAAAGGGAAGCTGGTCCTTCCTCATGGTGATAGAAAGGAGGTTTGGGACTTTCCCTGGGAAGGTCAGCACCAGCTTCTTGAAATCACAGGCTCCTCTCTCTGAGGCCTTCAAAAAGTAAGAGATGTGAGTGAAGTCCAGTGAGGTTCTGAGGGTCTGAGGACAGGTGATAAAAAGGTGGAGGCTAGGGGGCTGCATTGCATGCTGAGGGCCTGCACTGGGCCTCACCATAGACCACAGCAGGGCTTGATATCCTCTTTCTGCTCTCCTTGCTCCACCTGCCTCCTACCAAGGCTTTCACTTCTGCTCTACAATTCCACCCTGAAGCTGGCTGTGTGGTGACAACGCTGTAAACTGTGAGCGCTCACCTTTTACTAGCTCTTTGTCTGCCCTAAACGTGCCTGCAGACATGCCTTCACCACAATCCAGTGTCACCTGCCCTCAAACACCCTGTGCTTTACTTCACAACAGGACAGAGGGCACAGGGTCACATGTCTGTCATCCCACCACTGAGGAGCCTAAGACAGGAGTGTCTCTGTGAACTGCAGATTGAAAC
>NW_004524757.1:5002502-5007867 GCF_000260255.1 Octodon degus
CACAAGGTGCTGACATCTGCAGGGACAAGCTAGAGCTCTGGTGCACAGTCAACGGGGGGAATCTTCCTGAATACTGGAGCTGCCCTTTCCCTGGAGAGAGGGTGGGTTTGAGGCTCACTGGGAATAAGCCTTAAGTGCGTGAGCCTGGGACTCAGAAGAGCAGTGGCTTCACATCCCTGTCACCTGCTCACAGTGCCTGCAAGTGACAGCAACAGAAAACACCTCTGCATAGGAAGCAGGCTGATTAAGGAGCCCTGAGGGCTTTCAATTAGAGTAAAAAGTGTATACATATTCTGAGCACCAGACAAGCAAGTTAGTACAGAATTTCAGAATTAGAATACAGGAATGCTGACAATGGAAAAGTACACGAAAACATAGCTAAAGCCACAAGAAAACATAGAAAGTGGATGTAGCTGCAGCTTAGTGAACCAAAGAATGTGGATCACAGCATGATACAAGTACATGAAGATGCTACAAACAGTAGAAAATTTTAAACAAACAATAACAGATACTTTCTTAGATACTGCTAAAGAAAAAAGCACAAAGTTCAATAAGGCTCATATACCCATATATAAAACCATGACCAAAAGAGATTCTATCAACATAAGATCACTCCCTAAATCTAAAAAATTTGGGGCAGGGGAGATAGCTCAGTAGAATAAGTGTTTGTCTGTGAAACATGAGGGCCTGAGTTCAATCCCTGGTTCTGCAAAATAAATAAATAAATAAATAAATAAAGTGAAGGACACAAATTCATCATAGGAAGCAAATTTTGAAAATTCGAACATGTTTCCATATTATAAATTTGAGCAGACTAGATATAATACCTGAGGAATTGTCAACATGAAACTTAAGTGCCAGGAGGGCCTTGTTTTGTTTTGCGGAGTCAGAGATTGAACTCAGGCCTTTGCGCTTGCCAGGGAAATGCTTATTCCACTGAACCATCTCCCTGGCCTCCTTCCTTTTGTTTTTACACTTTAGCATTGATCACTTTCCTCTGTGGCCCCAAAATCTCCTTGATCAGAAAATTTGGGACATCAGTGAGTTACAGGATGTTGCAGTACAGGTTCTTTTATGTCCTGAGTTCTCACTGACCTTGAAGCCCTAGGGCAAAATGCAGGCTATACTTATAGCCCTTCTTTTTTCTCTAACTTTTGGTCTGCAAACTTAACTTGTTAACACTTCAGAAAAGAAGCTCAATGGTATTATTACCCTATAATACACAGTTGAGCTTAACCTATCTGTCTCAACATTGAACATCTTAGACATAACATGGAACAGGTATTTTCCATCAAGTATTGATATGTTAAACTTTAAATCCCTACAGAATGTGAAGAAAAAATTTTAAAAAATAAAAATTAAAAAAGAAGAATAAACAATTACATTTTTAACACAGAAATTAGAAATCTAACAATATACACCCTTGTAGCAGGACAGTCCTATGACATTTTTTCTTCTCTCTTGCTTTCATTTATTACCCTTTTATTTTTAAAACAAACATTTACTTGAGAGTCAGTATAGCAGTAATTGATATGACATTAGAAACATTACATATTTGGAAGACCAGAATGACAGGCATTCCAAGCATGGCCCTAGTATTACAAATAAAATAAAATTATAATAAAAAATAAGGGGCAGGGCAGATAGCTTAATAGAACAAGCGCAAGGGTCTGAGTTCAATCCCCACTTGCACCAATAAATAAATAAATAAATAAATAAATAAATAAATAAATAAATAAATTTTCATGGTAATGTGTAGTAATTTGCCTGAATTGAGATGGACCATAAAAATAGACATACTGACAAAATCAAGTCTTGGATTTTTAGTTCATTTTTCTCTTGTCTTACACTAATAAATACACACATATAACTGAATGTGCTTGGTTTTTTAAGTCATATTTAGAAATTTACTGTTTGTAATGAAGCCCCTCAGGTCAAGGACTCAGCGAACTCTAAGTGGTTTTCTTAATACTGAGTAAATTTAGTAGAGTAAAGGATTGGGGAATAGGAATGGAGGAGTGTGTATTAGCAGGAGCTTCCAAGAGACAAGAGGGGCTCCAAATGCCTTGCCCAGGAGCCCATGTCACAAAGGAATTTTCATGGAGCAAAATCACAAGGTGAGCACTACATGGATAAACACTACTATAAACCAATTAGATTGCAAGTACAGTCACTTAGGTAATATTGATCCAATGGCAGAAAAGGTAGATGAGTGACGTTAATATTGATCAACAATATTTCTCTACTCTCCTCAGCAGTCTTAGCAGCCTTAGTTGCAGTCTCAGTCTTAGCCTCAGTGCTTTCACTATTAGCAGATTGAAAGGATAATCCACTGCTTCAGAGATAATGAGAAATATCAAAATAGTTGTGTCAATAATCCCTAGCCTCTGTTCATTGGTTAGGGAAGTGAGGAAACCTAGCTGCTCTGACTTTAGTCTTCAGATGCACCTCCTGCTACATTCCTGGAGCATTCTCATCTCTTCCAGGGCCCAGCCATATCGAGCTCTCTGCTGTATTTCTCAGTAACTTATCTATCTCTAATGTTTCGCCCTGTGGAGAGGTATAATCACCTGGAGGTAGGGTAGCAGGGGTGTAGCTTCCACCCAGCTGCTTCAAGGGAAACCACAGTCAGAGGTGTTCTCCATAACTCTAATCCAATGGGGCTCAGATAGAGTTCATGGCACTGGAATGGAAAGACAGGGTTGGGAATCAGCCACATCCAGAATCTGTTCTTAAGGGATTGGAATAATGATGGTACCTAGTTGGCTCTTAGAGCCCTTTATTGATAGAGGTCATTGTAGTATAGTTATGAGAAGATACAAGAAATTTAAGGTGACTTGTGCTTTTATTGATTGCATTGTAGCTTTTTCTGTCTTTTTAAAATGCATTTAGTACGGGGTCTACAGGGTTTCACTGCACAGATGGGACTTGTTACAATCCTGTTTTCAGCTTCCCTACTGCTGGCCTTACAGGCATGCTCCACCACTCCCAGTCTCATTCGCTGTCTCAGCACACCCCATGGAGGGAGCCATCACAGCATGCAGGGGAGCTTTTTCTGTCTTAATGAAGTATAGTTCCAGCTATAAGTATATCTGCAAACTACAAGAAAGGAATCAATGACTGGAGTCCTTATTTTACCTAGCCCCTTTTATTCTGTCATTGTTTTTATACATTATTTGGTTACTGTCAGTGACTCCAACAAAAAAAAAATCCTAGTGTTAGTAATCCAAGGTACCAGACTAAGAGGCTGCAACACCAATATTTGGAAAATTATATAGCCTTCCTTAGAATTTGCCACAAAAAAGAAATCAAAGACTGCTACAATGAAAATTTAAGTATTCTGAAAAAGATATATGAGATTAGAAAATGAAAAGATATCCCTGCTGCTGTATAGACGCAAGCAATATAGTCAAAATGCCAATAGTAGGGCTGGTCAGATAGCTCAGTGGACTAACGAACCTGCCTAAGCAGACACAAGAACTAGTGTTGGATCACCACTGTGGTGTGATGGCTGCACCACCTGAGTGTGCGGAGACAGCAGTTGAGACTGGGTGTGGTGGCCTGATCCTGAAATCCCAGCACTAGGGGACTGAAAACAGGAGGATCACTATGAGTCCTATCTGTCTAATGAGACCCTGTATGCCCTGTTCTAAATTTTTAAAAATGCCCGTGGTTCCAGAACAATTATGCAGATTTAATGCAATCCCATTCAAACTATCAGTAGCCAACCTCATAGAACTAGAGAAATCTTCCTAAAATTCTTACGGACCCAGAAGAGATCGAGAACTACAAACACAGTCCTGGACTCCAGGAATAAGACAAGAGACATCACAATCTCAGACTTCAAGTTATGCTACAAAGCTACAGTGATAAGTACAACACGGTACTGGTGAACACCATGTGTGTGGATCAGTGAAAGAGAATAGAATGTACTGAAACTCCAGGCCCACTCAGCCACCTTCCATTGTCCAGGGCGGCAAATACTTTTGCTAGAGGAAAGACAGCCTTATAAACAAATGATGCTGGGGAAAGTGGCTACCAATGGGCTGAAGATTGTAGACCCATATTGCTCAGGATACAATAAACTAAAATCAAAGTGGGTGAAAGACCAAAATTGTTAAAGAAGAGATGCTTTGCTGGAAGACAATATCTGTAAAAATCTAGCCAACAGAGGCACAAGAAATACCTTCATGAATGCAACTCAAGAAATAGGAGAAAAATTAATCATGATAAGTTAATGTAATCATATCTAATTAGAGGCCTCTTCACTACAAGGGAATCACCCAAAAGAGAGACAAAGAACCTACAGAATGGGAAAAAAAAAACCTAACTTTTTCACATTTACTATTGGATGAAAAATATCTAAATACAGAAAAAAACTAAAAAAGTATGGGGACCACCAAATTAAACTACCCAATCAAAATGGGCCTCCAAAGTGAATGCCACTACTCAGATGGAGATTTAAAAATGGCCAATAAGTGGCTGGGGAGATGGCCCAGTAGAATAAGCACTTCACTGGCAAGCACAAGGGTCTCAGTTCATTCCGCTGTTCTGCCAAAAAATAAAAAATAAAAAATGCCCAGTAAGTTCATGATAAAATGATGAACTTTGCTTTAATTCAAGAAGCGTAAATGAAAACAGCACTGATATTTCCTGTCACTCCAGAACTAATGGCTATCTTCAACACATCAAATCTAGAAAGGCTGGCACACCTGCATGGAAAAGTGAACCCTACTTCACTGAAGAGTACACAATCTAGTAGAGTCACTGTGTAAAACAGAGATTACTTAGAAAGCTAGCACCAGAACTTTGATTGAACTGAGATATTTTGTTTCTGGGTAACTTTAGCAGTAATTAAATAAATCAAACCAGAGTGACACGAATACCCATGTTGAGAGCAGTACAATTCAAACAGCTAAACCTGGGAAGCAGCCTGTTTGTCCAGCAGGCGATGAGTGGGACAGACCTCAAGTTGACGCACAGTGGACAACTGTCCTGCCTCAAAACTGGATAAAAGTGAAACTTATTAAGAAAATGCATGCACCTTGTGACAAAGTGCACAAAGACAGAAGGGGCTGAAGCAGAAATATAACATTGGTTCCCAGTGTAGGAAACCTAAAGTACAAGCAGAGAGCAAAACAAAGCAGAACAGCAAATATTGAGACACATTTTCAGATACACAAAGGAGCCAAGAGAAGAGAGAGTGGGGAAGGAGAGGAGAGGCCTAAGGTCAAAACGGGGAATTGTGACAATGGCACACTCACAAATTCCCTGAGAGCAAGGTGAGAGCACTCACGCCTAACACACTGGCACTTACTTATGTATATGTACGAATTGTTGAAGACATGCAAGGAGGCCGTCCCTT
>NW_004524757.1:5008462-5012037 GCF_000260255.1 Octodon degus
GTGCACTGCATCCCTCAGGGGCTGACATCTGCGTCAGGTCACCCTCTATCCTCCTGAAAATTATCCTATCTGTGTTCCTGTGAGTCTGCCCTGAACGCTGGAAGCAGCTCTACCAACCTGTGAAAGTGAATCCTGGTTCCACACATTCTAGGAGAACACGCAGGACAGCACTCAGCTTGGAAGAATGGGCAGGCCGTGTTTCATCTATCATGGATCCTGGGCCTTATTCTCCTACCTCCTTTCTGATCTTGACTCTGCCATGGTCTGTGTCTCTTTTACCTTGATGCTTCGCTTTATCTTAAAGATCACAAAGTCCCTGAGACCCTGTTGAAGAAATCACCAATCTCCTGCCTGAGAAATCTGCGTGTGGCTTCCGTGGAATCCGAGCAAGGACAGACTTCTGTGGGTTCCTTTATTCTGGAGTGCACAGCTCTCCTGCTGAACCCAAGCTTGTTACCATCCTCAGAAACTTACTCATGGAAGTAGGGGTACCATGCATAGCAGACCCATGCCCATCGGTGTCCATGCCTGAAAACCGGGGCAGAGAGGTTGCCCCTGGGGCTCTCTGATGGGGTGGGGAGGTGGCGTATTTCTTTACTAAGAGGCTAGAACCATGTTGCAGGCATCTCTGTCTATCTGAGTGTACCCACATACACCAAGGCTCTGTCATCCAGGGCCTTCAGTTCAAAGTGATGAGGCGCTCATCCTGACAAGGTTGCTCCTGCCCCTGTGGTCCATGTCTCACAAGAGTGAAGAGTCTGGGCTGTTCAGAGACCCTTGGGTGGAGCTTCCTCTGGTCCTTGAGGACCTCACCTGGACGTCAAACATATTCTCCCTGCTCCTCTCACGTAATTGGTAGATCTCAGAACAATGCTATCATCTCTCCCTGACCACACAGGCTGAAGTAGCTGGATGCACAGTACATTGCAGGGTACTTCATGGGGCTGAGAGGAGGTGCTAAAGAGATTGTCAGGGGCCAACGAGATATCTCCATGTACCAAATGACTGCTTAGTCAAATGCAAGGATGGGGCACCACTTGCCATGCTGTCTGACCACTGGGTGCCCTGAGATGACTACCGAGACTTAAATGGTGATGGATGCCTGAAATCTCAGTGCTGAGGAGGCTGAAAATAGAAGGATCACTATAAGTCTGAGCAGGATGGTGAAACCATCTATAATGTGTGAGAGACAGAGAGAGAGAGAGGTGTCTCAGGGACCCTCTCTATTCACAAGACCTCTCTCTATTCTCAGGGCATCTCTCTATTGTCTAGGTCCTTACATTAGTCTTTTCTAGAGGCAAGACCTCCTTTCTAGACAAAGCATCACCGTTTATTAGAAAAATGTATGTTAAAGCACTGATAATATTTTATAGTATTTCAGAAGTAACAGCAATCATTAAGAAATTTAAAAATATCAAATGCTGGTGTGTTTCTGAGGAAAAGGTACCATTATTCACTTTTGGAAAAATATATTAGTACAAGAATTATGAAAATCTTTATGGATATTCCCTAAGGAAATGACATTAGAGATTCTGTGTGACTCAGCGACTCGCTGGTAGATGTCTTTTGCAACAGCTTAAGACATTAAACTTCAGTTATACATGCAAACTGATGTGTGATATAAAGACATCAGTCAGAAAAGTCAGATAAGTGATAGCAATTAAAGACAATTTTATAGGAAAGGAAGTGTTATGGTTTGTCTCTAGTTGTCCCCTCAAAGCCTCATGCAGTCATGGGACAAATTTCTAGGGTTTGTGATTTAACTCATGATCCACTTGGATTATGGGTGTGAGTGCTGCACACAGCTCAGGTCAGATAGCCTGAATGTAACATAAGGGAGATAGACTTGCTCTCTGTTGTCCTTGTTGCGTCTTCTCATGCCCTGTTGCCCTCTGCTCTTTGCAGCCCCCATAAAAGGTTGCTCTCTGCCATGTGCCAGTCTGCCTTGGAGCCAGATGAGTAAAGAGTAAGTAACTCTCCAGTAACTGTGAGTTAAACAAGTGATTCCTTCCTGTATTTTGAGTGTTGGGTATTTGTCCCAGCAATGAGAGAAGAGTAACCGAGACAGGAAGAATATATGAAACTCTACAGAGAATACAACACCAAATTTACCACAACTCAAGTATTTAATATCAAAATTATGTGGCACATCAAGGTATAAAGTCAACACGCAAAATCAGTGTTTCCTGTGCATCACTAATAAACTTATCCATAAAGAAATGAAATAATATATTTTACAACAGTTTTTGTTTGCAACAAAAACTAAACTCATAGGAATTACTCCAACTGACAAAATGAAATGCCTCTACAGTGAAAAGTACAGTAGTGTATAAAAAAGGAGATAGAAGAAGACGTGAGAGCATGGAAAGATGCCCCATTCCTGAAGAGCCAGGATGAACATAGTCAAAATGGAAATCAGTTCACAACTACATGTATACCAATTAACACAATCTCAATCAAAATGCACATATGGATCTTGAGAAAAAAATAGAGTACAATTGTAAAGTTCATATGGAAGCAGAAGAAACCTAGAAAAACTGAAGCAGTCCTAGGCAACAAGAGCAAGACAGCAAGCATCACAATCTCAGAAGTCAAGTTAAAGTACAAACATGGCAGTGAAAAGAGCATGGTACCAGAAATGCACAGACCTCTGGATGAAGGGCAAAGAGTAGTGGCTTTGTAAAGAACACCCAGTGACCTCTGCTAGCTTGTCTTTGACAAGGAGGCCAAGAACGTTCCCTAGAGAGAAGCTAGGCTCTCACACAGCTGCTGGGAAGATTGTCTGTCTACACAGGGCGGGTGGAACTGAGCCCCACATCACTCACCATGCACTAAACTCACATCGTAATGGCACAGCAGCCCCCAGCCTCTCCCTGTGACCTAAGGAAGCCCAGTCCGCTCTGCTGCCTGGACCTGAAGCACATGTCTCAGAGCAAGGCTGTGTCTCTCCTCTCCTGGTGCCCTGATGCAGAAGGGGGCAATGGCCTGAAATTCTTCCCTCAGGGTGCTGGGATGTAACTGAGGCTGATTGGGTTTTGGGGGAGCCTTTCCCTGGAAGGAAGCTTCCTCACTTAACCCACTTCCTCTCTGCTCCTCTGACCTGAAGCTCAGTCCTGAGAACTAGCTTCTGATTATCTTTTCCTGTCACTTCTAAGTTAAAGAGTGCTCCCCTGAGACATTTTCCCCTGATGAGGGACAGGCACCAGAAGCTGGGTGTCATTGTTGTTGTTTTTAATTTTTTACTTTAAAGAGAGAAATATAAAAGGAAATCAAAATGATAGAGTTTCAAAATAGGGTAAGAAGAAATTAACAGTAGCTAAGATATTGCATATTATTGTCTTCACAGTTGCTCAGATCACAAGAAGTGTGTGCAAAATTAATCAGTCAATATAAGCACAGAGAAACTTTCTCAAAAATGTAGAGACATTAGTTGTAATTCTGTTACTATTTTGTATGTGAATCTAACTCTTTCTCTGTCTCTCTGTCTCTCTCTGTCTCTCTGTCTATCTGTCTGTCTGTCTGTCTGTCTGTCTGTCTGTCTGTCTCTCTCTCTCTCTCTCTCTCTCTCTCTCTCT
>NW_004524757.1:5012137-5014354 GCF_000260255.1 Octodon degus
TAGATCTATCTATCTATCTATCTATCTATCTATCTATCTATCTATCTATCTATCATCTATCTATATCTTCATTTTCTTTTCTCTTTCTTCCTTTCTCATCTCCCATACTCAAGTTGTTCTGTCCTTTGTAACAGTTTTTTTTGCTTTCTCAATATCTATTTCAGAATTTTTTTTACCTTATTTATTCTTTTAGTTTCTTACACTAGACTTAGGATGTTCTAGCATTTTCTAGGAACCTTCTCTGGGATGAGGGTGCCTCACATTTCCCACAGCATTCAATCTGACTTACCTGAGTACAGGCACTCTCCTCTTCTCCTTCCTGAAGCCAGGACCTCAGTCCAACATGATGACTCTGCACTCTGTTCCCCTGAGGCAAAATCAGTACCTCACCAGAAAAACCCTCCAGTTTCTGATTCCTCAAGGTAGCTCACTGTGCTGTGAAGCTTGGTCAAACACATATCCATGAGCACTGTACCCTCTCACTGAGGCAGGCCCTGTCTGTACCACTCACCTGAAGCTCACAGCTGAGAAGATGAATGACCTTAGTTCTGACACAAGGCAGTAGCATTCAGTGGATGTCAGAACCTGGAAATTACAAGGGATATCCCAGGGCTAAGGGCAGGAGCAGAAAGAATGGTGTAAAACATCCAGCAGAAAATTATAGCCAAATGATGGACAAATCCTATACCATAGTTCCAATCTTCAGGATTGCCCCTCCCTTGTTTGATCAGCACACTGGTTCATGGCAGAGCCTGCAGTGCAGTCCCCTGTAAATTTACCTACAAAATGTTCTGACTAGTATATGCTTACAAACTTAAACCTGCAAAAGAAGCACTGTGCTTCAACTTAGTCAAATACATCAGTGCTCTCTGGTCCCTCAACAACTGCCTTGTGTGTTCCTGTCTCTGTTCAATTTGTTACTGATTATAAAACAGCCTTTGTTAGCTCACTAGTTTTTTCTCTATGTTTTGTAGATTCTTAAATTATTTGTGCATGAGGTCAGTTGGCTTATAGTGGTCATTATAGTTAAGGAGAGTCTTACACACACATTATCAACTGATAAAATGATGTTCACGCCTGTTTTACAAATACAATATGCATTGCTGTCTGTGTACAACACCTTGAAAAAACTCTTTCATTTCTCAAAATTAATATGCTAATTGTTAATAACTTATTCTCTCTGGTCATTGATATTTCTTATGTATATACATTGGGGTCATCATAGGCTTTGGTAAAGGCTGGAAAGGACTCTCCTTTGTCATTAAAGAAGCAGCTACTTGAAAATAGGTTCGGTCAGCCTTCTTTTCACTAATGAGCCCACAGTAGTTTCCATATTGTTATGGGAGACATGCCCCTCTAAATGCTGCTATACATACCAACACAGTAAAGTTCTGATGGGTTATCATGGAAAGCTGAAGGTTTCTGTGCATAAAACATTAAGGTATTCTTATGAAAAATTTTTGAAGTTCAAAACTAAAGGAAGAGATAGGTTTACATGTAGCTGTGACATTCATTTAATTCAGCTGGTGTTCTAAATGTGTTCATGCCTTTCTGGTGAAGATGTCTTTTAAGATTTAAAACTGAGATGTGTTATGGCAACAGCCATTTCTAAACAAAGATATCTGGCTTTCTCCTTTGCTCCAGCTACATGTGATAAGAGGAATATGTAAATCCACCTACTAATCACAAGACAGATTATAGTTTTTGTTTAAAACTTGCATGTATGTGATGTCACTACATGTATGGAAGCTCAGGAATTGAACAGTGTAGACAATGGCACATGCTAAAGATAAAGGCTAGACAGAATAAACACCTAAGATGCACTTATGTGGCAGTCCATTCTCCTTGCATGACATCCTATTAACAGATAGTAAAGTAGGTGACAATTTCTTTGTGTCCTTTAATGTCTTGGGATCAGGTGGAGATGATTGACTGAAAAGGTTTTCCAATCCTACGATGGACATTTCAGTGTATTTCAATGATAATATGATTATCATGCTGCAATACTACATGCAATTTTATCTTTATTTAAATTAATTTTGTTGAGAAAGAAATAGCAATGAGACAGTTTCAAAACAGGTAAGTAGGACAGTTACAATAAATAATATATTGCATATTGTGATCTTCATACTAGTTGTTCATAATACAAGACGTGGATTTAATATGTCTAAACACGATTAGTTCAAGTCTTTCTTCTCACTGAATGAAGAGAAAGTA
>NW_004524757.1:5014497-5023464 GCF_000260255.1 Octodon degus
ATTTTTGTTTAGTTCTGTCAGAAATGGGTATTCCATTGCCATTGAAATATTGTAGGTGCATGAATTCAGCAAAATAATCCAATATAGTCCATTAGTCCATAATAGTAGTGGGTTATCCGTAGGACTGACAATGTCAGGAGTTGTTGATTTGAGCCTTTTACATCTTAGCCTATCAATATGGCTTTACTTTTTCTCCTTCATGTTTATAATTTTCTGGTGCATGGTTGAGACCAAGATAAAGCAAGAGCTATATAACAAAAATTGCAACATTTATATCTGACAATGTCAATCAGATCCCCTCAGGATTTACCCTGAAACCTTGTCCAGGAGTTTGCAGATTTATTGTCAGTGTCAGCCATCTGGATGAGTCTCAGCTATTACTTGACTGACTTGCTTTCTGTGAGAGCCTGAGAGAAAGTTTTCTCTCTAGGTGACTCTCCTTAGCACGCTCTATATTGTTGATCAATTTCCTCTGCAGCGCCAGTACAAGGCAAGATTCTCACCGTAACTACCTGTATATGCTGATACCTGTGAACTAAGCTACTGCACTGAGGCTAGCAATGTGCAATTCTAGGGCCATGCTTGGAAAGCCTGTCATGCTTGTTTCCTAAATGCGTACTACTTCTAGTGTCATATCAATTACTGATATACTCTTTCAAGCAAATGTTTGTTTTTTAAAAAAAGCTAATAAATGAAAACAAGAGACAAAAAATGTCATAGGAGTGTCCTGCTGCAATGTTGTGTATGCTTATATTTCTAAATTTCTGTGTAATAATGTGTAATTGTTTATTTCTGTTATTTTTTAATTTTTAAATTTTTTTCCACATTCTGTATGTATTTAAAGTTTAGCATATCAATAGTTGATAGAAAACACCTGTTCCATGTTATGTCTAAGGCGTTTGATATGCAGAGATAGTGATGTGAAGCTCAACTACTTATGTTATAGTGTCATAATATCATTAAGCCTCTTTTCTAGAGGGTTAACAAATTAAGTTGGCAGACAAAAAAATTAGAGAAACAGAAGGGCTACAAGGATAGCCAACATTCTGGCCCTAGCCCTTCAAGGTCAGTGAGGACTCAGGACATAAGAGAACCTGTACTACAGAATCCTGTAACTCAGTGGTGTCACAAATTTTATGTGTAGCTTTTGATTTCCAGTTTTCTGTATTAAGCTATAAAACTATTATTTGATAACATACTGAGGGATTAAATGACTGCAATAAGCATGACTAGTAAGTTATAGTGTTGCAGGCAGCCAAATTAGACAGAAATATTATAGGCAGTCAGACAGAGCCCAGTCCTCAAAGGAGATTACACAGAAGACAAGATACCTTGCAACTGTGGGAGAGATGGATACTCCTGCTGAGAGCCAGACCTAAAAACCAAAGAAAAAACAAATGATAACCTCCCTAAAGATTTGCATCCAGGATTGTTCATTACCCTGAGAAAGCCAGAAAGAATCAGTTTCTAATGGGTGACAGAGAACATCCTCTTTTACATTCTTGCCCCCTTGCTACGTGACTCCCTTCCCCATTTGGTCCTGGGTTAGTCAATCTTACCTGAGCAATGGTACTTGTAATCCCATTGGTTGACCATAGTTTTTTCTCACCCCACATCCACCTAAGAGAGTTCCCCCTTTCTCCACCTTAGCCCCACATGGATTTGCACTATAAAAGTCCCAGGAACAGATAGCTTTCCAGGGAAAACCCAGTGGGCACCCCCTTTTGTCCCTTTCTCAGACAGAAGATTTCTTTACCTCAATAAATATATTCTGCTCATAAACTCCATTTGTTCCTAAAATTGATTCTTGGGTTTTAGAGAACACAAACTCATCCAGGTCAGGTTGGGAGGTCATTTTTCCCTATGTCATTTGGAGGTTCCATGTATCATTTGGAGTTCAGCCACCTGAAATCAGTTTATCTTCATGTATCCATAGCAGACCTCTGACTATAGTTTTTATTTTGAAATATTTGCTATTGAAGTGAGATTACAAGTTAAGCTGGCTCTTAAATTTGAAATAATTATGTGACTCATTTCCTCTACTGGGTGTTCAGTAACTAAAAATAAGGTTCTGGTTCTTTTTTTATGCTACTGGGGATTGAACTTAGGACAGGCAAGTACTTATTCTACTGAGCTGTCTCCCTGGAACCTAAATTTATGTTCTGGAACTAAATGGCAAGTGGAGTAAGAGGAGAACCAGTATATTGGCAGAGGTCTACTACACTCAATGAGGGCACAGGATATGAGGGGATATTTCTATAAGATCCCACAATTTGTTGAGTCACAGAATCACTTAAGCATGGAGATTGCATGAACCCAGAGGACGGTGTATCTTAAGAAGTTCACCAAGAGGAAACAGTGTCCCATGCTTTCACACAAAGCAATATGATTGCACAAAACTGTGCCCTATGAAGATGGCTGCCACTTACAGATGAGAGGAGGCGCTTTGTACATGGTTGCAAGGTAATGTCTGGGGGGACTTAATTCATCTTGATAGATAGCAAGAGGTTAATACTGATGAACATGCATCTCCATAGAAATTGGTCTAAAACATCCAGCAGGAAATTATAACCAAATGATGGTGAAACATATTGCCATAGTACAAATAGCTGGATACAAAAAGGGCTCCAATCACTGATGTCCTCTGGAAAGTTTTCAGATATACAAATAGCTGACACTATGCTTCATTAAGCCAGAAAAGGCTACAGTGCAAGCAATAAAAGCACCACAGGAGTCTGCGACTTCCTTCTCTCAATCTTCTCATGGCTATGATAGAGGGACCTTTATCAGGAGAGGGCTCTACGAGCAAACTTGGTAACATCACTATTCCAGTTGCTCCAGAACAGTTTCTGCATTTGGCTCTTTGGAAAACCCACCCTTCCATTCTAGTGCTTGTGGTTTGATGATATTTGTTAAAATATCTTGGAAAATTTGTTTATTGTGACCTAGAGGATGTTAGAATTGCAGCAATCCTGCAGATGGAACCACTGGGTCATGTTCTAGACCTCTGTTCCTGGATCCATTGGATCGACCTTACAAACAGATTGCAACTGCTATACCACAACAGGAAGTCTATCTGAGGCTCTTTAGATTAGATGTCTGTAGAAGGCCGCTGCCTGTTATTTCCCTTAAACTGGTATCTCTCAGCTGGAACCAGGTAGATAGAAAGTGCACCACTTCCATCCTAACTCCAGGTGACCATACCTCCACAGAAGTGGAAACAGTACAAACAGCTAAGTTAGTGATAAACAGAGTGGGGAGCTAGATATAGCAGGGGACTGGAAGACGTGAGAATGCATCAGGAATATACCTGGTGATGCATGTGAAGAATAAGGTCAAAGTGGCTAGTTTTCCTTGCTTCCCAAAGAGATGAACAGAGGCTTGGGATTACTTCCACCAGCATTTTGAGATTTCCCATTGCCTCCTTAGGGGTGTACCATCCTTTCTAACCTGCTAAAACTAAAACTACTGAGACTAAAATTGATACTACAACTAAGACTACTTACACTAATGAAGAGTAGGATGAAGGTCATTGATCAAGTTTCATGATGCCACTCAAGTGCCTTTTCTACCCTTTGATCAATATTACCTAAGTGACTATCCTTTCAATCTGATTGGTTTATAATAAGATTTATCTACGTCATTCCCACCTCCGAAATCTGCTCCTTGAAAACTCCTCTGAGAGGTGGGCTCCTGTGCAACACATTTGGAGCTCCTCTTGTCTCTGGAAGCTGTTTCTAACCCTAGTCCCCAATTTATGTTGACCAGTCTTTTCCTACAGTAAATTCATCCACTATTAAGAAAAAGGTTTGGAGTTCTCTGTGTCCATGAGGTGATGGGTTCATTACTACAGGTCATTTTCTCAATATAATTGAAGAATCATCACAAATTCATCTGCTCATATAAATTTAATAGAATAACATGAGAAAGAAAAAGAAATAAAAATCAAACAAGTGATTTTATCAGTATATCCATTTGTGGGATCCATCTAAATTCAAGCCAGTTTCTTGTACAAAACACAAGCAAATTCTATAAAAAAATCAGTTTACCATGAAGAAAATTAAAATTTTCCTGTTGAGTCAACAAAACAGGTAAATTCCTACACTTGCAATACCAAATCAAAATCCACTTCAGACCAATGTCAAACAAAATCACTGACATCACCACTCACAATTAACCAAATATTAAGAAAGTATAACACATGTAACATCAGAATCACTTTGGAAATCACATTTTCATGTTTTATTAGTCTTTCCAAAAAAGAACAAGATTTCAAAAGCCCATGAATGAAACAGATTTTGATCTCTATGTAACAGAAATAGTAGAAACATAAAGATGTTTGCAAGGAATTTTGTTGCTTCCCCCCCACCCCTTTACTACTTGCCTGCTCTGTATAAACACAGACTGAAATTGGGCCCCATGTCATGTAGTCTGGAACTAAGAGTGAGACTTGCTGTGGAACACTCTCTGTAGCTGTCACTCATCTGGCCCAGCAGAGGCCCTAAACTTGTCTTTTTCCTTACTCCAGGGCTGCCGATATTGGTATGCACAAGCCCTGTGATATTTCTCATCCAGCATGATGGCATGCTCTAGTACTTTCATCTTAGTGGTTTCAGCAAGAGCCCTCGGACCCCACAGGAACTCATAACGAGCAGGATCACTGTGAGGAACCTGCTGGTACACCAGGTACTCTACCTGAACCAAATCCTCTCTGATGAATTTCCACATGTCCTCAACAGCAATGGGAGCACTCTCAGATAATACCTTAATATGTCTCAGCATGTCCTTAAGGTACTCTTCACTAACTCGGTTGCCCTTTAGGAAGATCACACAGAGGATAAGTATCAAGAGGTCAGCTTTACAAACAATCTGGTCAGTGTCATCCAGTATCCCACTGTAAGTGAGGCCCAAAGCAGAGACAAGCTCATATGTGTGGGCAGTGGAATCCACTTCCTTTATGACAATGCCAAAATCCATATGCATGCACTGACAGATTTCCCTAAAGATCACAGGGAAGTTATCATGGGCACTGTTGTCAATCATGTGCACCACTTCTTCCCTGGAGAACTGCTCATTCTTTTGATACTTCCTGAGCAGAAATTGCACAATCATATGCATTTTATCACTTTCAATCGCATGCATCCTAATCTGAGGGGCATCACTGTCCTGGGACGCACTTGCACCCTCCACTTCATGAATGCTGGAGCCCGCGTGGCACTGACTGCTTTCGCTAGAAGCCATGGCAGTGGGAGGTGAGGAGACACCATGCGGATTCTGAGGACAATCTGGTTTCACAGGCCCAGGCTCTTCTCTTGCTGTGTCCCCCATTGAACCACGGGAGGAAGAAGATGCAGAGGCAACAGTGGCTGCTGCTTTCTCCTCATTCATGAGACCTTGCACAAGACTGATGCCTCGTGCACTGCTCTGGTCGGGATGGGCTCCCTGCAGGATTCTTTCTTGGTTTTCTTGACGACGTGTCGTCATGTTATTCTGTGGAGAAAACATGACCTGGTTATGGAGAAGTCAGATGCCTGGGGGAGAAAGGGGGGGGGATTTCAGTGTCCTCAGCTAAGAATCACACACTTGTTGCCTCCCACAAAAGCTCACTTCAGGTCTTCTGTCAGTGGGATGCTCTAGGTTTCACAAGATCCCTCCCCATGATCCTGGGATACAAAAAGGAAGCTGTTTGCAGGCTGAAGTAGAACTCATAGGACAAGTCTCTAGGAAATACAGCGTGGCATAGGAAGCCTGGGGATTGTGAAATGTAATTTCCTGGGTAGGTTTAACCCTCAGTTCACTGAAAAACCTGCAACTCACCTCCAATCCAGGCACTATATTTCCTCTGCTGAATGAGATGAGGACACTGTCCCAGAACAATTCCTTCACTGCTGGCTCCTGCAGTGGCTGTAGTAGATAATGAGGAGCACTGCCTGTGGAATGCAAGCATACATATATAAACTCAATCTTTACAGTAGGGGTGGGCAGCAGTTTGGATGGCCCCATGGTTTTGGTTGAATTGTATTTCTCCTCTACCAGGCCACTCAAATATCCCTCAGCAAGCCTATTTTCCAGGCTTCCACTAACTTGAACAAAGTCTCAGAACAGAATTTTCTCCCTTCTGGATATTGATTAAATGTGCTGTATGGACACCATCTCTGGCATGAGCTCTTTTGGGGCAACAGGTGACATTCTCAAAATTCCATGGTGTCCATGGGACCAAGCAATGCTAAAGTGTTACATCTTCATCTTGAAGAACAGTTATGTCTAGGATTCTCTCTGTAAAGACTTGGTAATACCTTGCATAAAACACAGCAATATTGGAGTTATGCGCTCAAAGAAAATGAGGGGCAACAGAAGTCACCCACATTTGCTGGATCTTTCTTCAGTTGAAAAAAGTGACCAGTTGAGGACCGCATGCTTCCTATTCATGTGAGTGCATCCCCTCTGTCTTAGCTAGATCATTGAGAGATGCTGGGATCCTAAGTTTGTGGTCCTGCTTTCAGCTCCCTTGTTCGACAGCCTTCACCTCATTGAGACCAATGAGGCAGAACTAAGAAAGCAGGCTCAGCCTGATAGCCTTGGTAAGCTACTTGGCATAACAACAAGCAGGGGCACAATGCCAGAAAACCATCTGTCTGTTCATATTCAGTCAAAAGTTACCTAAATCCTCCCTTGGGCTTTTTCTCTTCACTCTTGGCACAGGCTTGGTCACTTTTGTGTTTTCTGACCACATACAGTTCTCTGTGTCAACCTGGAGATACCAATTCAGATCTACTCCTTTGTCTCCCTGTGAGTCCCAGGACTCTAAAACGAAGTGAGCAGGCACACATCAAGTCAGCCCATCATGAGGAATTCTGTTCCAACAGCAGGGCCGGTGCCCATCCCTCCTGTAATTCAGGACACTTATTATAGCATTATTCTGGGTTTTCTCCATAATTCGCAGTGATCATAGGTAGTTTGGTTTTTTAAAATAATTTTATTGAGAAACAAATAGGAATGAGACAGTTTCAAAAACGATCTATAGGACAGGTTCAATGATTATTACATTGCGTATTGTTGGCTTCTTTGTTGTTATTCATATTACAAGACATAGACATCATATTCTGTCCACAAACACTATTAGTACAAATCTTTCTATTCATTGAATTAAGACAAAGTAGCTGTATATCTAATCCTAACTATTTTGAATAAATAGATACAAAATGGTCATTCATTTGTATTCCCTTTTTTTGTTTTGCTATGTCAGAGAGGGGTATTCAATTGTCATTTAAATATTGCAGGTGTGTGAATTCAGCAAAATATTCCAATATAGTCCAGTAGTCCATAATAGTAGTGGGTTATCTGTAGGACTGGCATTGTCAAAAGGTGTTGACTTGAGCCTCTTAGAGCTCAGCATATTAATATGGCTTTACTTTTTATACATCATTTTTATACTTTTCTGCTGGATGGTTAAGACCAAGATAAAACAAGACCTACATAACAAGAAATGTAACTTTTGTATCTGACAAGGTCACAAAAATGCCCTCAGCTTTTATCCTGAAACCCTGTACTGCAGTTTGTAGATCCTTTGTCAGTGTCACCAGTGTAGATGATCATAGGTAGTTTGATTGGATGGTATCCACATTACAGGGTGTGAGAGCTGACAGACTGTTAGTACATGGGGCTTTTAGGAACACTAAGTTTACTGGGTATGACAAAAAGATTATAATTTTCTTCAAGCTCTCCTTTCACCCAGCACTTCCTGGAGGATTTGTGGGATCAGGTTTCCTCCCAATACACCTTCTCTGCGCTGCTCTGCCTCAGAGCTGAATGGATGAATATGCACTGCAAACTCTATAAGTTATAACCAAAAATCAGATTCTCTTCCAAGAAACTTCAGATGAAAAATATGGAGTCGCACCAATGGGAACATAAATAAGCTACCCCATGTGTGTTTCTGTAATTTCTCCAGAATCCTCATGTTGGAGTCTCCCTTCCCTCAATCCCCACTGCCTGAGGTGAAGGGTTTCCTCTTTGTGAGCCCACGATCTTCACACCCTGCAGACTATCTTCCTGGGCCAATTTAGATGTATTTCAGTTAAAAAGAACTTTCAAAAGCTGAAGTGTTGAGCAGGAAGTCTGTGAGTCTGCTGGTTCTTGGCTGCAGGCACTCGCTGTGCTCAGGAAAGTCCATACATTGGTCGGCCAGCTCCTGGGGTCCCCCCATTACTGACCATATATAGATCCCTCTGCTGACTTGTGGTCTCTGGTTGGACTAAGGTACTGAACTCCTAGACTTCTCAGCTCACAACACTGGGACACACGTGAACAGTTCCTATGCAACCTCACACAAGGAACCTCCACCCTAATAGCCAGGGAAATCAGGCTATGTGGGGTCAGATTTTACAGGTATGGACTCCATTCAGATCTTCAGTGCTATAGAAAAGAGTGCTGAGCAATAGCAGTTCAGCTTCAAGGTTTGGTATGAACACATTGGAAGATTCCAACTGTGGGTGGCCAAATCACTGTTGCAAAAGTAAATCTCTAGGCATCTGGAAGGCACTGATTGAACAGTTCAGATTTACAGAGAATGCTTCCATGATTTAACTGCTATAAATTTTCTGTTGTAAAAAACCCATATGCGCATCAACAAATGAACAGATACAGAAAATATGGTGTTTATATAAAATGAAGCAATACTCTGCCAAAAATAAACAGAAGAGAGGTTATGTTCATGAATGCAACTTAAGTCCATATCTGATGTGAAATAAATCTGTTATGCCAGTGCAAGTACTTTATTTCTCTTGTGTGGAACTCCCAACTATAAACATGGAGCTGAGTTGAAGAAATATATTTGGAAGGAGGAATAACCTGCTGAATAACAATGACAAAAAGAGGTGCCAGGAACAGGAAAGAAGGAAAAAGGTTTTACAGCACAAGAAAAAAATAGGAGAAAAGAAGGAATTACAGTCTTTTAAATGATGAGGC
>NW_004524757.1:5023899-5046412 GCF_000260255.1 Octodon degus
CACTTCAGGGTGCAAAGTACTACACTCCCACAGTGAGGGGGTTACAGACATTCTCAGGAAATACCCATAGACAGGTAGCATATCAGAAAGAAACACACTCAGGATGTACAGGCTCTACATGGAAGCCAGAGGCAAGGCAAAGCCTGAGTTGTTCTGTATTTGAAAATCTAGGTATTCGTTATATTTAGTGCATTGATGAATGTGAACACTACTAAGAGTAAATTAACTGAAAAGTTGAATCTTTGACAGTTTGAACAAAGTTGAGAAACTCACTGCCATTGTTGTCCAAAAACCGTAAATTCAATCACTTAGAATTAGAAATGCTGAAATCACAATAGGCTCCGTAAAATCCTGAAAATTAATACTATATACATTCATAACAAGTTATCCAGAACAAGTTTATGAAAATTGCCTGTATGCCTAGATACATATAAAATACAAAAGAAGAGCATACAAATAAGTCTGTATCATTTAATAAAAGTGAGAAGTTTATGTACTAAAAACCATCCAACAAAAGAACCTTATTTTCTGCTGGATTCATACTTGAATGCTACAAGGAATTTTGAAAAGATCTAATGGATATACTGCACAATCTAAAAAAATGGAATGGAAAACAGGATTCTTAAAGTCATTCTTGGAAGCAAGCATCACCCTGACCTGAAAAGCAGAATAACTCTAAGGAATTAAAAGAGCTACAGCTTCATCACCTTCATGAATGTCCACGCACAACCTTTGTAAGATTCTGGCAACCAATCAACATCAAATTATGTATAATTGAAAAGTAAAGGGCTGGATAGATAGCTCAGTAGAATATGCACTTGCTTGGCAAGCAAAAGGGCCTGAGTTCAATCCCCCGTTCCGCCAAGACAAAAAAGAAAGGAAGAAAGAAAGAAAGAAAGAAAGAAAGAAAGAAAGAAAGAAAGAAGAAAGAAAGAAAGAAAGAAAGAAAGAAAGAAAGAAAGAAAGAAAGAAAGAAAGAAAGAAAGAAATATAGGCTGCATTACACAGGTGCAAGGATGTTTCAGTATGAACAAGACAAACATTTCATGAAAAGCATGAAGAGAATCCAGGACACAAAACATATGGTCATTTCCATAGCCACGGAGCATATATTTGACCAAATCAGATATTGAGTCACAATGAGTGTTATGAAGAAAATAGGTAGAGAAGAATCTCATCCCAATCTTCTGAAAGAAATCTATGAAAAACCAAAGACCAATTTCGCATTAAATATATTACAAGGGAAGATTTTTCCAAATAATCAGGATTAAAGAACGGATGTCCACTCCCATCACTCTTGATCAAAATTCTGTGGAACACATTAGAACAGAATCTAACTAACAGAAAGATATCAACACATATGTATATGAGACAAAGATCTACATTATCATAACTTGGAGAGGATATGATCCTCTGCATAGAAGAGCTCAAAGTCTCCAATAAATGACTGGTAGAACTACATTAAAGAAATTACTTCTTGAGAAGTGTACGAAGTCAACACAGAAAAAAAAAATACTATGCCTGTAAACAGTTAGTGAACTCCTTAAAGATGTAAGGGAAACAATAACTCTGACACTGGCACTGAGAGAAATGAACTATGTGGAAACCATTGTAAATAAAAAAAGTGAAAGACCTCTACAATGAAATCTGCAGTACTCAGACAATGGATATTGAATGAGATAATAGAAAATGGGATGATGTTCTTTTCCAGAAAGGCGGAAATGGTATCATAAAAGTGGCCGTAATTCAAAAGCTATTGTACAAATGGAATGGCGCCTAGACTTTCTTTCTTTTTTTTTAAATTTTATTTTATTGAGAAACAAGTATCAATGAGACAGCTTCAAAACTAATCAGTAGGACGGTTTCAATAATACATTGTACATAGTTATCTTCTTAGTGGTTATCCATAGTACAAGATGCAGACACAATATCCTGTCCAAACACTATTGGTACAAATCTTCTCATTGAATTCAGCGAAAGTAGCTGTATATCTATCCTAACTATTCTGCATATACAGATACGAACTGGTTCTTCCTTTGTATCACCTTTTTTTTGTTTAGTCCTGTCACGAATGGGTATTCCATTGGCATCTAAATACTACAGGTGCATGAATTCAGCAAAACAATCCAACACAGTACAGCAGTCCACAATAGTAGTGGGTTGTCCACAGAAGTTGTTGACTTGTGCCTTTTATAGCTCAGCATATCAATATACAGGCCATTTCTGTTTTCTTGGATCTGGTGACTCAATTCAACACCATGCACAGCACTGCCCCCTGCTGTCTGAAACTAAGATGTACAGGCCAAGGTGCACTGCGTCCTCCAAAGGCTGCTATCTGGGTGGAGGTACCCTCTGATGTAGGGTGCACTGTCCTTCATATTCATGTCTGTCTTCCACATGAGTCCTGGAATCATCTTCCTATACATGACCTCAGTTTTACTTTCTCTGATTGAAGTTGGGCATGCAGGTCAGCACTCAGACTGAAAGATTAGGCAGGCTGCATTCCATCTCTCTCAGGTGTTCTGAGCCCAGGTGCCCTGCCTCACTTCTTGTCCTGACTAGGCCAGGACCAGAGACCCCTTTTCCCTGTGTTTCTCCTTCTTCTTCTTCTTCTTCTTCAAACATCCTAAGGTCCCACAGACACAATTGTATAAGGGAGGAATTTGCGGCATGACAACTCTGCATAGGGCTTCCCCAGATTCAAGAACAGGGGCAGTCCTCTCAGTGGTGTTCTATGTTCTAGAGGACAAGTCCTCTCACCCCAAACAAGGAGGGTTGCCCTTCTCCCAGTCTCAAGCCGAGATGTTAGATGATCATACTCCTGATGTCCATAACTAGGAGGTCCACACCTGCTACACTGGGCAGAGAAGGCCACGTTGCTCCATTCTAGAGGGGAGCAGTGGGTGCCCCCCTTCATCCCTCTGGGTCCTGACACTGCTTCCAGGTGGTCTCCTCCTCATCCCTCTTTACTGACTGCCCCTTTTCTCCTCAAGAGCAAATATGGTAGATGACCCATTCTCTAAGCCTGCCCTATGCAGTCCAGTACCAAGAACAGAGATGGATTTGAATTTCTCAGAGATGGGCTTGTTGGGTGGGACTTTCTTACTCCTTTAAGGACTTCACCTGCAGTAGTAACTGTTTCTCTCTTCCCTTTTCATGAAGGAGAGACATCGGAAGGACGCATTTGCTTCTCTCTGATGCCAGAGGCTGACTTAAGTTGTTACCTACCGTAGACCTTCACAGGACGGACAGGAAATAATAATGCATTCTCTGTAGGGCCCCCAGGGCTCTCTCTGACCTGAATTAGTCCCTCCCAAAGCTAACACCCTATGTCCTATGTCAAAGGCCCTGTGCTCCTTTTGAACAATGTGTCTGAGACTTGGGAATGCTCAGGTAGAGTGGTGACCATGAGCTTGGGAAGTGGCAGTGGAGTGTCCTGGCAGGAGTGTCCCAATTAGAGGGATGATAGCACAGGAAGGGATGTATCAGGTTTCCACACTTACCACACAGCCCCTCAGTCTGACCTAGCTGAGCCAGTGGGCTTGCTGCTGCTCCTACCTGAAGCAAGGGCCTCAGATCCAGGTTCTAAATTCTAGGGGTTCCCTTAAAACAGGGACTGATCACCTAAGTATTTGGCATTGCACAGTACACTTCTGACAACAACAGTTTGAGGCTATTTTCAAAACTTCAAGCTAGCAAAGGGCTTCATCTGTCAACTCAGCCCTTCCACTTAACCCAACCAACCTGGAGTTCTGCCTTCTACGACTTCTGCAATGTGGACCTCAGAACAAGGTTCCCTGGGGCTGATATGGCTTTGGGGTTAATCCTATCTTGCATGTGCTGTAGAAAATATCTATTGTGTGTATACAGAGAAGTGAATCCATATTAGTTGAAGGAACTGAGATTTGAGTCACCAACCTTGTGCAAGGTTGACCTGACTAAGAGCTGCCTTCTCTGAGTCCTAGACTTAAATCATAGTTTTCAAAATAGGGTTCTGTCTTTGCATTCAAGGAGCCCTGGGACAATAGGACTTGATGATATCAATCCCTGCTCCCAGCAATCCACTCCCTACCCCCACACTGTCTTGCTATTTCTGGGCTCTAACTGAAGCAGTATTAAGTTGTATGGGGAATTTTTCGCTGGCTCCTGGCTTCCTCACTCTGCCCTTGTGGCCTCACCTTGACCTAAATTTGACCTGTTCCTCCCATCTGAGCCTCACTCCTTAGAGGTAGGTTCCACTCTTCTCTGCTGCTGCCCTGAGGGAAGGGGATACAACCCTGAGACCCATTTTCCTCTATGCAGAGCTCCCTTGATCTACTTCACCATAGAACTTTTTCGCCTCCCACCTCAATAAAAGACTTTTCTAAGACTCTGACTCTCATTAAAAAGTTAGAGAAGGGTGGCCAGATAGCTCAGCAGACTAAAGTGCTTGTTTAGACAGATTGCAGGGGTGAGGTTCAATCCACAGTGTGAGTTTCCGACCCTGCCCCTGGAACGCGCTGAGATAGCTATTGAGACTGGCTTTGCTGGCACATGCCTGTAATCCCTGGGCTTTGGAGGCTGAAAACAGGAGAATCACTGTGAGTCCGATCATGCAGCAAGACCCTCTAGATGCTGTAGACTGTGTACTAAATACATTTTTAAAAATAACAATAATTTAGGACAAATGGAGTGCTCTCCTGAGAATAGTGCACTTTAAGGGGCATGTCTTACAAGGGAGAATTTCCTGGCCCATTCTGAGATCATCTCCCTGTGTTGCAGATTCAGGAGTACCACCACAGCAACCCACAAGGATCTAACTAATCCCTGTGTCTCTCTGCAACTCCCAACTGAAGTTTAGTCTTCAGAACAAAGCTTTCATATCCTCCTAGGGAAATGGACTACAGTGCAGTGACTCACCTGATATTTTTGGACCTTCTGCTCAGGACAGACATCATGGGCTTTGCTGGAATCTTTTAGAACCCTCTCTCAGAAATGGGGTTTGCTCAGTACTCCCTCAATCTTCACTTTGACCTCAGTGAAGCGAAGTCCTCTGCACCCCTCCCACTGGAAGCCAGCCCCTCAAGCACAGAGCTGCGACTCTGGACTTTGGCTCTTCTGGGGCAAAAATGGGCCTCAACAGGGAATAGTTCCCAGAAATTCTGGGAGAACATGGTATATAAGATTGTTTCCAGGTGTCTTTCTCTGAGGTGCGGTTTTCACACTCCTCCTAAAACCCCTCAACATGACCCTCCCTCAGCCGGACCCTCTCTGCTTACTCACCTGAACTGCACAGCTCAGAAGAGGACCTCCAGGTGCTCTGACCAAAAGCAGAGGCAGGGAGGGAATATATCGGGCCATGTGCACGTGATTTCCCGGGGCTGACAGGAGGAGTAGAAAGGAATTCCTCAGACTCCTCCCTCCACCCTAGGCATCAACATCTTGGTTACTGTCAGAACCTGTACCTTAGTCCTCTATGGACGTGATTCTGTTCCACACTTCACAAGCCACCATTTCCTGAATTCTCTGAGACTGAATATAATTCTAACAAATCCTCTGTGTAGTGCAGGGCTGAAAAGAGAGGACGATCTGGAGAGACGATAAGGACAGAGTCCTCAAGAAAGGACCCTGTCTCAGGGTCGTGACATCTCTACTTCCCCCACAGCCCATCACAGTGAACCCGAAATGGCCCCACCCACTCTACTCCTCTCACATGAAGCTTGAACCTCCCAATATCATCTCCTGTTGCCACGAACAATGAGGCACTAAGTGGATTTCCCATTTTACCAAGTTCTCGGGGCTTAAAGCAGGGCGGGCAAACTAGTCCCCAATCTCCCCAACCTAAGTGCGAATCATCAACTTGGTTCCATATAAAACTTGGAGCCGTGTCATACAGGGACTTTAATCTGATGCTCGCAGACTAAGAAGCTGACTCTCAGGCTCCCTTGAGAAGCATTTCTGTCTCAATTGAAGAGCAGTCCTCTCAGAGTGAGAATGACAAAATAGAACATCCGGATTGTTTGATGAGAGTCTGTCTGAGATGGGGCTTTCACAGTCTCCCTTCTGCTTTACTATATGACTAGCAGAGATGGGTTTCTCTACCCTCCCCTGGTGAAGTGAGAACCTTACAACAAGGTCATGGCGCTGACCTCAACAGGCCAGTGTTATTGACCATCACATTCATCATTGTGCTTGAGGCTAGGCTGATGGGGAATGACGGCATTCTGTGTGTCACCATTGTCCTTTCTAAAGGTCTTCACTTTTGTTTGTGGCATAACCTAGACTCGCATCGTCCCTGAACCTGAGAATGTTCCCATCACAGGAAGACTCTTGACTCCCAGCATTCCCTGGGACAGAAGGAAGGAGAATCTTATTTGATCATAGAATAAGTACGATTTAAACGTACAGCACTACTATGATTCTTATTTCTCTTGCATTCTTTAACTGCTACTATACTGCAGTTGTGTTGAAAGCCAGGCTTCAATTAGCAGGGTGTTTTCACCTGTTTATTAGTAGAGTTTCTGTGGCTAGACTCCCTCCATTGTCCTTGTACCTTCAAGTTACAAGTAGGTCATCGGAATCTCTGGAATGAGATATTGCCTCAGATGTGCAGTGTTGTAGAGACATGAGTTTTAGAAGTTTCTTCCAGCTCATGCTGTCATGTGCCTCGTACATGGGCCACAGCACAGGCCCTCCACTTCCCTGTGCCATCCAAACACACGTCCCAGGTCAAGAGCCTGCCCTCCCTCCCAGGGTTTCTTCATGGTTTGCCATTTGCATTTAGTTGCTCACTTTTGATTTGTAGGCCTGACTGTCACACTCTCTTCCACTGATTTCCAGGGTTAATTCAGGAAGTTCAGCACAGTAGCCTAGCCTTTGTGTCAGTTTAGCAGAGGGTGGAATAATGTGGGGGAGGTTGGGTAAATCTAGGCTCTCTTTGGTGACTGTGCAGTGTGACATTATTATGAAGTGTCACGTTCAACCTACCAGTTAATGTTTGCAAGCTGGGCAAACTAATGTAGCATATTTTTAAATGAAGTAATGCTATATGATTTTTCCATCCCAATAGCTGACCCAGCAGATTACAAATCTGATTAAGTTTACAGAAACATGTGTTATTTCTTCCACATATTCCTTTTATTGTTTCTGTTTCTGTATGGCCAAATAAATTGTTACTGTAAAAGTTCCCAAAGTCTTCCATAGAGATAAAGGGGCTTCTGAAAATGGTTATGTTGGGTCACCTGGAGAAGCTCTGTGGTGCTGCAGTGGCCCTCGTCTCTTTGATTTTTGTGAGAAAACTGTGAGCCAGAAAAAAAATGACCTCCTTTCATATTTTGTGTCCAAGATTTGTCCAAGTCATAAGAAATATATTAAGGTGATGTCATCATTATTGCCTTTAATAGAGATAGAGATAGAGATAGAGATAGAGATAGAGATAGAGATAGAGATAGAGATAGAGATAGAGATAGAGATAGAGAGGTAAAGTTAGAGACAGAGACAGAGACAGACACAAAGACAGAGATCCAGGTATAGTATGGATCCAGCTTTATTCTTTGCCTATGTGTAATCACAGGATTCAAGACTCTTCATTTTAGTGACTCCCCTTTCTCTCTTGCAGTCTTTGTTAACATCTTTACCATTATTAGAGGATTAGGCAATCGACGTGGAGATATATATGCATGTATTCATGAACTTTCTTCTGTTATAGGGATGTACTTCATGCTTATTTCAATGTCTCTTTGTCATTCATTTATAATTTTCATAGCAGGACAACTATACCTTTGTTTTACATTAAATGTTTCCTTTGGCTGTTCTAAATCCTTTGCATTTTTTATGAGTGTTAGAATTTTCATTTCAAGATCAGTGCATTTTATAAGAGATTTTGAATAAAGTTGATTCTTGCATGAATGTTAAGTCACGTGGGTCTAGATCAAGGCTGATATCTGCATTAATTTAAAACTTTATTATCACTTTTCTCAAAATATTATATTTTTTCATGTATAGAACTATGTCGTATTTTGTCAGGCATATCCATGTGAATTCAGAGTATCTAATCCTAATTTTATGTATTTTGTACAGAGTCTTGCTACACAGCTTGGACTCAGGGGTCATCCTGTTTTCATGCTCCCCAGTGCTGCAATTACAGGCAGGTGCCACCATGCTCTGTCTCCATCCAGGCTCAGCATGCTCCAGGGGCAGGACCAGAGGGGCACAGTGGACCAGAGACATAACCCTGCTCCTTGGGCTTGCCAAAACAGTCACTTAGTCCATGAGCTATCTTCAAATCCTATGTTTTTAAATTTTATTTATTTAATTATTTGTGTGTGTGTGTGTGTGTGTGTGGCCAGCTCAGCCCACCAGGGGGCGGGGCTGGCTGGCATGTGGTGCTGGGGGATTGAACCGCGGTCCCTGTGCTTTGCTAAGCTTGTTCTAAGTAGGTGCTTTAGACCACTGAGCCATCTCACCAGCCCCTTCAAATCCTATTTAAATAGTACCGTTCAATTTTAGTGTCCACTTCCACAAATGAATGTAATAATGCACTAGTAATGATCTTGTAGCCCATGAAACATAGAAACTCAATTATCAGTTTTATAACACCTACGTAATTGATTGAAATTTGTCATATATATTCTGAATATCTATAGGTAAGTTTACCGATCCTTGTCCAGTGTGGAACCATTTCAGAAAACCTACCTCCATTAAAGGTTTGTTGATCAATCCCACTGAACCTCATCCTGCTCTGTGAATTCATTAATCTTCATTTTTTATCAGTACGGCCACTATGGAAAAGTTGGAAGTTCATCTTGTTTCCCCACACACAAACCTCCCACATTCTTCTGGCACATGATGACCATGACTACCTGCCTCCTGTTGCATACACTGATAAAGCCCAAGCCTGAGGAACATGCCTGCTGAGATACATGAGCCCACTTGGTTGAAAACAAGACCAGGGTACCTATTGAGACATGTTTATTTACTGAGAACAGGACCAGATGAAACTAATGATTTTGAAGACGAACACAAAAGAATTAGTAGAAGGAATGCTCCAGGATATCTCAAATCATAGGCATGAGCTAACTCAAAGTGAGTCAAAGGTCTAAGTGCAGAAGTGAAAGCACAGGCAAAAAGTTTTGTGACCTCAAGATAGGTGAATTTTTCTACATTCAGCATTAAATTCATGGGTTGCCAAAGCTAGTTGGAATGAATTGGGTTTCACACAGCTCTAAACATTCCTTCCAAGAGCACTGTTAAAATAATGGCGACGTAAGCCAAGGACTTGGAGAAATGACTGAGTAATTCCATATGCGACTTCTAGCCAGAGTGTATAAAGAGCTGCCCAAACTGACCAACAGGTAAAAGTATCCCTTGAGACAAATAGCTTGAGTATGTGAACAGATATTTCTCCAAGATGCACAACGAACAAAAAGGTAAAAAAGGTATTCAGGGTGAGCCAGACAGGCAGGTAGAGTCACACGGCAGTATTCCCTGTCAAAGGCGTGAAACTTTTAAACCACATGTAAATTCTGGGGTGCAGATCCGTGGTGCAGCACATCCATAGCACATCCAAATCAAAGTCCAGCATTAAAAGGAGGAAAGAACGCATGATGAGATATCCTGAGACATCTAGTACAATGGCCAGCATTCAACACTAAATACAAGAAGTAACACAGAGAAAGCAAGTGCTGCTGAGTGTGTTGAGCTCCTGAAGCCCTCAAACAATGGCAGCAAGAAAGCCACAGTGACACTTCTAATTAGGAATCCATTTCAGCAAGGTGTTCTCCAGGAACTTACTCTTAGGTATTTACCCGAGTGAAATGAACACACACGCTCACAAGAATGAATGCATTTAACACTTTATTCAAAAGTGTCAGATAAAAAGGAAAAGGAATACCCTGCAATTTATAGCTCATTAACCTAGGACAGTACTGCTGTTTTTCAACATAGCTAAAAAAGAAGGCCGAGTTTTGCAAAAAAAATATGTTTACTTACTGTAGAACACTTTGCAACAACTCTGTGCATCGTGTAACCAGAGTTACGTGGCTGGTAATGACCTGGTAAACACATTTGCTGTTCACAAATTAAACTATAACATTGAGTTCAGGTTTTGCGGTCTTTATAGCATTTTTATTGGTTGATATCTCGATAATTGCCATGCTCTCTGGAGTGCAACAGCATCTGAACATTCTTTAATTTGCAAATCTCTTCAATAACCAGTGCTCTGAACATTTTTTCATGTGTTTTCCAATTCTACTTGCTATTTGAGAGTTATCTATTGGTTTCTGATGTTCTCTTTTGAACTGGGTCTTTAAGTTTGGAGGGAGTGCTTTGTTGAGAATTTATATAATGTAAATTTTAGTAATTTCTCTGAGGAGTAGTAGGGAAATATTTTCCCACTCTGAGGGTTGTCTCTACATTCTGCTGAGAATACCTATTGCTGTGAAAAAGATTTTTAATAAGTTGAGATCCCTGTTTTGACTCTTGGAAATATTTTTCATGTGGTCAGGGTTTGCTCTGAAAGGCTTTCCTTACACCTATATCTTCAAGACTTCTACTGGTTAAATTTGATCTATCATCAGTATACTTTAGTGCATGGTGTGACCCAAGTGTAAAGTTTTATCCTTCGGCATGATGAAAACCCTGGATTTCCCAGCACCAATCCCCTATTCCACTGCTTGTGGGAGTGAAGAGTGTGGTAAATACTGTGGAAATCACTGCAGAGTCTCCTAACGAGCTAAACAGTACACATAATTTGAATTTCGTTTCTTGGCATCTTCAAAAATGCAACCACGTGCTTACAGCATTTAAGCTTATATTGGCCACAACTTGAAAGCAGTGGAAATACCCAGCAACTAGCAATTGGATAAAGAGATGTAAGGTTTTCATGAAATACAGTACTACTCAGGCAAAATGAAGGGCAAACTTGAGAGATTTCTCAGTAAGTGGATGGATCTTCAGATCACACATTTAAGTGAAATAAATGGACACACTTGTGTAAATATCTCATATTCTCTTTGGGGTGAGAAACCCAAAGTGTAGAAAATGACTGAAATATATACCAGATGTCATCAATTCAAAAGACAACACAAAAAAGAGAAGGGGGAATATGTGAGGGGAAGGCAAAAGGAAGGAAGAAAAAATGAGAAAAGAAGGGGAAATATTGAAAAGGAACTTTTGTAAAAGGGAGAAAGTGTGGTTGATGACAGGGGAGAGGAATGGGAAGTAAAAGGACAATTAAGTATAAATACCTAAGACGAATGTGATCATCACATATATCTAAAAGGTACCAGTAAATTACTAAATGAAGAGATTTCAGGTCCCAAGGAATAAGAGTGGCAACCAGCACTGTCCTTTCAATGACTTTCAGGACTGATTAAATCTGTATCCCTGGACCCTTTTCCATGTGTTTCACTTACGTTTTTCACCAAATCCCTTAAATTTTATCAAGTTATCTTTTAGAGTTTGAAGGATAGTGATAACAGCAGGATTCTTTCTGAGATGCTGGTCTTCTGATTCCATAGCTAGCTTACATTTCTGTTGGCGAACATCAGAGCATTCCTTAAGGAAGAGGCTGGAGCCCCTTCTTGGTACTGAACCAGAGAGCACACCTTGGCCCCTGATGTCAGGCATAGTAAATTTCCTCTGACTCTGACTGTCTGTCTCTTGGTGACCTCGTGCATGTGCTTGGGTATGTTCACTATGGGATGGTAGCCCATGTAGCACCAAGGCTGACATGTCTGTTGTTCCAGATGCCAGCCTGTGTGAAAAGCATCCTCCTGCCAAGGGGCAGATAAGAGCCACTTAAGCACATACCCACCTCTGCCCACTGCTGACCATCAGGTATTTAGCTGAGCACCCTCAGCTTTCGTGCTCCACACGCCATGTTTACCATTTCATCAGTCTCCCCACTATCCCTAAAGATTTTCTCACATGAAAAAAGATACACATTTTGTGGACATCCAGCTGCCGTGGTCCACTTATGGAGACTGTCACCTATAAAGAGCGACATCATCCACTCCTGGAGGGCAAGCAGGTGGCTATGTTCTCCTAGGGGGATGAAAGAAGTTGGATTCTTCTGGTCATCCAGGGACTTGGATTCCCCAATGTTTATCACACTATCAGTGTACCTGGGGGCTGTTATAGAAGACAAGGTCTCTTCAGCTGTCATCCCTGGACATCCCCACTTCAGTATTCCAGGAGCTATGACCATCAGAAGACAAGAATCTTGCTACCCTGAGTTACAGAGAAAGATCACATGACACAATTTAGTCTGAAACCCCAGGTAGACCTGCTCCCATCTGTCATGGGTCCCATTAGTCCTGCCGCATTTCATCCCTTGACACAGGACCCTTCCTGGGACCCTCACTCTGGAGATGCCGAGCTCCTTTTGAGTCCTCTGAGCTCTGGTCATCCTCACTCTGGGCTTGGCATCCCCGCTCCACCTATCAAATCTGGCAGGCTCTCTGTGCCACAACCCTGGCAAACAATGCTCCAATAAAGGTATGATTCCGACAGCTCATGAGGCGACTGTTGGTGCCCAGGTGAGACATCTCTGTCATAAGTCACACGGTCTGTCTCAGAGCCATTTCTGAGTTGTTGGGGAGCCCTCTCTCTGTGGAGCCCCTTCCTTCCCCCACAGCATCTTCCAACACCACTAAAAGAGCCAATTGCTCTTGTTCCCTGCAATAGCAGTGCGGTCCTCACAGCCAGACTCTCACACTCAGGGTCTCCCGGGGAGGAGCTGGGGGAGGGGTGTCCTCTGCCCTGTGTGGTGTGGGGCTTTGAGAAGAAGCACAGCTGAAATGTTAGTTAGGGACCCTCCACCTGCTATGGTGCTTCCTGCTCTGGCAGGGCCTGCACCTGACACCTGAGTTCAGGGTGTCTCTTCTGCCACCTGAAGCAGAACCACCAAACAAGGCTCTATCAGCACAGGAGGGTCCCCTGGGCCAAGGGATCACTCACCTGAGAAATAGGCCCTAGGGATCAGTGGACAACTGGATAGATCTGGATTATTCTGGGGTTCCATCAGGGTGGGGCTTCCTCAGTTATCCCAGGACAGTCACTCCCTCTTGAACTAACTGAACCTAGATCCTGACTCCTCTGGCCACAGGACCAAGACCTGAGGACAAGGTTCTGACTCCCAGACCCCTGTGCTGACCAGGTAGAGGGGCTCATTCTCCTAAGTCTCCACACTGTGGTGCAGCTGGGATGATAGGCAGATCTGGGTCATCTGTGCTTCCTCCACCAGGGGGCAGGGTTGCTAGGTCCTCACAGTCCCTCACTCTGAACTCACTAGTCCTAGTTCTCCTGAAGCAAGGGCCTCAGGAAAGCACTCTAATGTGCTCTCAGATATCAGTGGGGTGAAAGTGGGTGCTGTTCTGAGATCTGCGCACCTTTGCACTGCAGAGCATGCAAGGTGTCTTTTCTAAAATATTCTGGTATACATTTTCTCTCTGGCAAGGCTTCATCTGTCCAAACTCAGGTTTCCCTTTCTACTATCTCACCCAGGGTCCTCTCCATCAACTATCTCTTCTGAAGCTTGGGCCTCAGAAAGATTGCCACACACACTGCAACTGGGTGTCTCTGAGGGCAGAGAGAGCTGGACCTGAGAATTATTTCCAAGAGTACAGGACTGACAACTGGAATACACGTAGAATATCTTCTGGACCCTCTTCCTGGCTGAGGCTTCCCCACACCTCACAGCCCCTTACATGATCATAAGTGGTCCCCTTACTTGAACCCTGGAGCTCAGAAAAGACCCTCAACTGTCTCTGAGGGCATAAGCACAAGTCTCAAGGTCCCAACCAGCAACATGCCAGGGCTCGCCAAAGGCTGCCTGAATGAGTAGAATGGGATGATTGGGGTACTGTCTTCCCCACAGGAGTCAATGCCTGCATTCCTGACAAAGCTGGGATCCCACACAAAATGAATCTGAGTCTGTTCCACTCAGACCAAGCTGGTAGCTCCCATGATCCCTGGGTGTAAAGAGGTCTCCCTTGAAAAGCTTTGCTACAGTGCCAAGTTGCAGAGGGATAATGACCTGGACTGGCTGCTTGGGGCCTCCTGGCAGCCACCTCAGCCCATCACCTTGATGTCCTGGTTGCAGTCAGGACTCTGTGCACCTCACCTCTAGTGAAGAACTCAGAAGGAGGCCATCTGGCAGATCTCATGGCACTGATCAGGGGGTCAGCGGATGTCACATGCAGCAATGAGCCCAGGGTCTGGCTGAAGAACTGGGCCAGGATTCTACAGGTGTCCTCTGTTCTCCCTGGGGTCCCCAGCTAGGTTCCCAGCAGAGTCTGGATGCTGGTCCAGCCCACCCAGTCAGTGTCCCTAGATTTCCAGGAGTGCCCTGCATGGGCAGTCGTGCCATAAAGTGTAAGTGTTCGTGCTGATAGCGCTGATTTGGGTCTCTAGTGCTGAACTCTGGTGCAAGGCTGCTCTCACAAGCTCAGGGCTTGGTGTCCTCCTCAAGGACAGCCCCGGGTCCTGTGCAGTCTCCTCACCAGCCAGAGGCAGACCTCCCATATCTTTCCTTTCCTAAGTTAAATGTTCAGCGGGACGAGGCTGAGCAGCAGCAGAGAGCTGTAGTGAGTCCTGCTTCTGTTGAGGGGAAGAACTTTTCATATTGTGGGTGAGTATTTGCACCTACCAGAGCTCACTTAGAGGCACTGTGCCTTGTAAAGTTTCTACCAAATGTCTGTGTGGTCTTTGGGTCATTAGAAACCAAAAGTGTGTAAACTGTCCTTGGACTCTACAGGATTGCAGAGTACAGGGTCACGTGCGTTAGTTTCTTCTTTTATTTTTTAAAGAATAGAAAATGGTGAAAACAAGCACTAGCAATGATACAAAATTTCACTACATGAACACATGGGCATTCAGTAATGTCTCCTGTATTGAAGTTATCTTGAAATGAGTTGTTGAGGTTACCAGATATCAATGTGCAAAATTAGTTAAAACAGAATGAAAGAAAGCAAAAAAGATAAATAAATAAATACAGGAAATTGAAAGGGAAAAATAAAAAACAAAAATCAAATGTTTGAAGCATTAACAACTCCTTTCAAAGCACCAGCAGAGGGCTGGGGAGATCGCTCAGTGGAATAAGCGTTTTCCTGGCAAGCACAAGGGCCTGAGTTCAATCGCTGGTTCTGGAAAAAAAAAAGCATCAGCAGAAATCAGCAGTACAATGACCCAAACTACCCTGCATATACACACAAATGTATCTTTTTCTCTTTTACTTACCTACACGGTTTCAAACATGGGCACATGGATGGAGGTGCACTGTAGATGCTTATTTGATTAAAGCATATTGGCAATTGCTCTGCATGATTCAGCTTGGACTTCCTATTCTTATTTTGGTGCACAGCTTACATGCACTAAAACAGTGACCAATTTAAAGGCAGTTCTCACCCTTAGGGCTCTTTCAGATGGTTGAAAGCACAACTTCTGTAACCCTAACATTGGTCTCCCTTTTCCTGTTGTGCAGGGCTACCTGTTGGTCATTGGCATCCCTGCTGTGAGGGGCTGCCTCAGCCTGTGCACTAACATAGAGGCAGAGCTGCAAGGCTTTCCTCTGACTGATGCTGTCATGTGCTCCCTGCTCAGCCCTCATGCTCCCCGCCGCGACCCACACTCAGGGACCAGCTCCAGGCTTCAGTCTCCTCCAGGCCTTCCTCATGTTTTGCTGTTTACCCGGAGTTGCTTCTGTGAGTTGCTAGGTCTCCACTCTCTGTTTTCCTTTGTTTTTCATGGTTAATTCCAGGAGCACAAGGCAGTTCCTACAATGGCTTCTCATGTTGCTGCTTCAACAAGCACAACTGCAAGGAGCACAGGGTGACGTGCTTCATGTCTTCAGTCTATTATAGGAGGCAAGAAAGAGAGACAATAAATTGTCTCAACCTGTCACCAAGGCAGAGACAGCACGTTGAAGGTCCCGCAGGTCCAAAACCACTCAATTCATTGTGCTTGTAAAGCAGAACAGGGGAACAGTACTCAGTGGAAGGAACCAGAATCCACACGTGGTACTGAAGGCCATGCTTTCCTGACACCCCTGTATCTTGAAGTGCTGATTTCACCTACTTGTTTGCCATTGAAGATTAGCAAGTAAGGGGCCAGGGAGATAGCTCAGTAGAATGCACGCTTGCCTGGCAAGCACAATGGCCAGAGTTCAATCCCTTTCTAAAAAAGAAAAAAAAAGATTAACAAGTGAAACTCACTCATGTGAATTTCATATCCAAAAACATCTTCCTAAAACACATTGAAATTCCAAAATAAGTTAATCAGATCAAGTTCATAATTCATGTATCAACATAATGCAACAATTTAACTATCCCTTAAAAAAGAAAAAAAAAACACTCAAAATTTGAACAATACCCACCTCTTAAGACAGCCATACTAATCTCTTCTAAGGTTGAAGGCATACTCTTAGTGTTGCACAGTGGATTGGAATTTGTAGCGAACATCCCCACTGTGCCAAATGCCTTCCACACAGGAATGAGTCTGGCAGATGTGTCTCTTTGTGAGACCAAGGCATCCTCTCCAAGATTATTTTTCTATAACTGCACATGACTGTGCTCTGTGATGGAAGTGTACAGTCATTGCTGCGGTTCTAGTTTATCCCCTAGGAGACTCTTACCTTCAATGGTTACTCTCACCTCTTGGCATCTTGGAGACATGGTAAACTCGGTCCAGATCTGGATGTCCCAATGTCCTGTTGTCGTTCAACAAGACTGAAAACCGCACACTGAGCTGTGGAGATTATACATGGTGGGCCTCCAAGTCACGCTCAACTCACTGCACTGATCTCTTCCCTGGACTCTGTGAGGGAGAAACCTTCTCTAGGGCCACTGACACCCAAGATGCATCTTGCAGGGTGCCTGACTCCTGCCTCCAAGTTCATGTTGAGAAGGACTGCTAGGGCAACATCCGCATTGCCTTTACCACAACTTAGGATTGCATGAGAGCAATACATAAGGCTCCTATCTGTGTTGGTTCCTTGTGGGGAGCCTGCTCTCAGCTCCACTTTTAAACCTTAGTTTCTTTAGCTGTCTCACATGGCAAGAAACACATGTTCGTGATGTTTTTCTGGTGGAGGAAACCCTAAGTGTGTTTGGACACACACAGGAGGAATTTCACAAATTACCCTTATCAGACATATTCAGGAGGAGACATGTTCACGGTACCATCTGCCCTGTGTCATGTGTTGCGTTGAGCAGGTTGCAGTAGGGACACAGTGTAATCCTCTGAACTGCATAGGCTGACTTCAAGAGAGGAGCAGATGAAAGAAAGGAGCAGAGATAGAGGTGGAGAAATCCTCTAGTCAGGGCAGGGTTTGGGTGATGCTGGCACTACCTGATATTTATTCACACTGGGTAGGAGACCACAACTGTCATAGTACTGACAGGTGTGCTTGGAAGACGTGTGCTCTGTAGAGGCACAAAGGAAAGGCTGCAGGAAGCATCCGCAGGCTCCAAGCCAGGACATTCAAGTTGGAAAACCAGGTTGCTCTTGTAAAATTAAACAAACATGCTGGACTGATACTCCCAGGTGTGTGCACAGAGTTCTGGGTTCTGTGTGCACAGGGCCTGAGGATGAATCTAGTTGGCCTGCAGCATCTGGTGAGGAAATGGCTCTAAGAGGTGAGGAAGGGGTCTGCTAGCTTTTTAGTAGCACAGCATTACCCCGTGCTTCTTCTTAAAACAAGTGGTCTATAAGGTTTTTAGGATCCTAAGGCTGAAAATCAAGGCAGGAAAAACTGTGGAAGGGAGGAATTGCAGGGTTAATGTAAGTGATTACACAGCATTACACAGCAGATGCTCACAAAATGCAACAGGCCTGATTTCTTAAGATGAAGTTCTCTTCTATGCCAGGAGGAATTGGTGCTCATGTGACATGGACTGTAAGTTCTCTAGGCTTTCAAGTGCCACGTTGGAGTGAAACAGATCCTATAGACAGAGTTCCAGCCTCACGTCCATGAGAGGGTCTTGTTCTTCACTCACTGGCCCTCCTGTGTACTTCCCTTCACAGTAACCTCCTAGGCAGGGGGACAGTATTTGTCTGTCTTTGCACTCATGGGCAGTTTCCTAAATTGTGTTATTCCTGCAGGGCTCTGACTGCCTATTTCAGAATATCAGCAGAAGGACACTGAGCATAGCTCACATATTCAGATCCATGTGCAGAGATCACAGCCTCCTGACTAGAGAAAGAGGGTGAACTTATATTATTTTTTTATTATTTCGATATCTCTTTCCACCTCCAGGAAGGCTTTCATGGTTTGGATGGTTTCAGCCACAAGTGATCCTTTTCTTTCTCTACTGTGTTCCACATGAGCCTGCCTCACCTGCAGGTTCTGAGGGAGCTTTGGGTTGTGTCCACCTCATAAACTCATGGACAGCCTGTGTGGTAAGGGTACATTTTGTAGTAAGTTATTCCACTAAACACTTACAAAAGTGACAAGGACATACCAAAATCTGTCCTAAATTACCTGAAAAGACATGGAGTACATTATGTGGTTTACCATGTTTTAGAGTGTCATTTTGATTCTCAGGTACATAACACACAGTCTCAATTTAACTATAGGAAATTAATAATAAATGATGGACCATTATATAGTGAAAAATATACATATACATGTGTATGTAAAAAATAGAATAGATATATAGCTACTTTCTCTTAGTTCAATGAAAAGAAAGTTTTGAACTAATAGTGGTTAGACAAGATATCATGTCTACATCTTGTACTATGAATAGGTACTACAAAGACAACAATATGAAATGTATTAATTATTGTACTTCTCCTACTAACCTGATTTCAAACTGTCTCATTGTTACTTCTTTCTCAATAAATTTAATATAAAAACAAAAATAGTAAAAAAGGAAGAAACATTTACATATTTTTACTCAGAAATTTAGAAAGCAAACCATATACAACATTGTAACAAGACAGTCCTATGACATTTTTCCCTAGTGTCTTATTTTCATATATTACTTTTACTTTTTTATTTGTTTTTTTCTTTTGCAAAACCGGGGATTGAAATCAGGCCCTTTCACTTGCCATTTTTTTTTTCTAAACAAACATTTACTTGAGTGAGAATATAGCAATAATTGCTAAGACATTAGACGCAGTGTGCATTTAGAAGACCAGAATGGCAGGCACTCCAAGCATGGCCCTAGTATTACACATTGGTAGCCTTGGTGCAGTTGCTTAGTTGACAGGTTAATCCTTATGTTCTCGCTTTCCATTTAATTCTGTTATACATTTCCATTTTCATTTCTTCTTTTGAGTTCTTACACTAAGGGGACTATACAATATTTACACAACTAGGTCTGGTTTATTTCACTTATGAGTATATCTTCAAGTGGCATCCACTTTTATATACATAGAAAATACAAAAGTGGTCAATCATCTTCATAGATACAGAAAAGATACTTGGCACAGTAAAATGCACATGCATGATGAGAATAATGAAAAAATAACAAGAGAAGAGCCATGCTTCAAATTCGTGAATGTTCTGTCAAAAAACAATGGCCAAATGCACATTAAATGATAAGTAAAAGAAAAAAATTTTAAATGTATAAGGAGGAATAACAGTTATAGGGGCCGGGGAGATGGCTCAGTAGGATAAGCGCTTGACTGGCAAACACAAGGATCTGAGTTCAATCCCCGGTTCCGCCAAAAAAAAAAAAACAAAAAGAAAAGAAAAAAAAGAGAGAGAAAGCTATATTTTGGGCTGGGGAGATGGCTCAGAGGAATATGCGCTTGCCAGAAGTGCAAGGGCCTGAGTTCAATCCCCAGTTCCACCAAAAAAAAAAAAAAAAAAGTCAGGCAAGTGAAAGAAATAAAGAACAAATTTATAGGGAAGGAAAAATGTGACATAAGGCTGTATACAGAAGTCCTCTCCAAATCTTCCAAAAACTCTCAAATTTAATGACTACACTCAGTGGCCTGGCATTTTATAAATTCAATACACAAATTGAGTAGGAAACCTGCACAATACAAATAACCTCACAGAGAAAAAAATAAGGGAATCAAAACCTCTCACGATAGTATCAACTAATACTAAATACCTAGGAATTAGCCAAACTGGACAAGTGGAAGGACTCTACAATGAAAAGAAGAGTAGTCTGCGAAGTAGGATGAAAGAGGACAGCAGAATATGAAAGGACATCCCATTCTGGAGAGACAGAATGAATATAATGAAAATGAACATGTCTTCAGTGTCGCTACTATACAAACTTAACACAGTCTTAATTGAAATAACCAACCATTCCAGACAAAATCATAGAATAGCATCCTATAATTTATATGGAAGCAGAAAGGACCTAGAACAACTAAAGCAATGCTAGGCAACCAGGAAAGGACAGGAAGCATCACAATCCCGCTGGTCAATTTAAAGTATAAACACGGCCATGAATAGAGCCTGGTACCGGCAATAAACAGTCTTTTGGATGAAGGACATAAAAGACAATATATGGAAACAACACCCAGCCACCTCAGCTACCTTACCATTGAGAAAGACGCCAACAACATGCCCTGGAGAGAAGCTAGGCTCTTTCATAGCTGGTGCTGGAAAAATTGTCTGTCCACACAGGGCAGGTGGAACTTAGCCCCATAACACTCACTGTACACTAAACTCAAAGCATAATGCCACAGCAGTGCCCAGCCTCTCACTGTGACCTAAGGGAGCCCAGTCCCCTCTAGTACCTAGACATGAACCACAGGCCTCAAAGCAAAGCTGTGAGTCTCATCTCCTGGTGCCCTGGTGCAGAAGGGGATAATGGTCTGAAAATTCTTCCCCCAGGGTTCTGGTCTAGAACTAAGGCAGATCTGAGTTTTCAGGTGACCCTCTCCCTGGAATTGGGCTTCTTCACTGGGCCTACATTGCCTCAAATTCATCTAACTTAGCCCAGGTCCTCTCTGCTCCTGCCAACTCAAGCTCAGTCCTCAAAACTAGCTTTTGATGTTCCTTCCCTGGTGGCCTGAGGAAAGGGATGTTCTCCTAAGAACTTTTCCCCCTATGCCAGGCCCCTTTGGCCTACCTTTTTCTAGACCCTTTGCTCCTCCTACATTAAACAAAGTCCTTAGTAAAAGGCTCTGCCTCTCAGTTCCCATTAAGGAGAGAATAGGCCAGGCCCTCTATTGAGAATTCAGCCCTGTCAGGTGCAGGTGCAACAATAAAGGCTTTTCTAGAACATTCTGGGATGATCTTACTGAGGTGGGCAATCCTCCAGACCACCAACAGCTCTCACCTGGATCTAACTCCTCACAGACTCTCTCCTCACCTCTCACCTCTGGTTTGGTCCTCAGAACAAGGTTCTGATATCCTCTCAGGGGATACTGAGGTTAAAGGTGGTGCTCTCCTGAGGATTGTGTACCTCATACTACTGGGCACAGAACAGGCTGCTTTTCATTTCTCATTATATATAGATGGAGATAAAAAAGAAAAGAAAAACAATGTTACAGAGTTTCCAAACCAGCTATAAAAAGTTAAAAATGGATAATATATCGCCTACTACTGTCCTCATAGCTTTTCAGAGGAGAAGATATAGGCATGTAAAATTAATCAGCCAATATAATCACAGACCAATCTATGAGATTAACTAAAAGGAATTCATAGTAATTACATTACTTATTATATTTTTTCCTTTTCCCATGCTTATATTTTCCTTTCACCCATGCCAGTTGTTATTTCCCATTCAGTAATTTCTATTTATTTCTCAGTATCTCTTATAGATTGTGTGTCTTATCTACTCTTTTTCTACCACACACTAGGCAGAGACTGTTCTAGAATATTCCGGGAACCTCTCGCTGAGGGAGAGGTTTCCTCACTACTGCAATGGTATTCTGCTTGTACAGGCCCACTCCCCTCCTCTCTCCTGAAGCATGGCCCACTGCTCAAGGCCGAGTCTGCACTCTATTCTCTCTGAAGCAAAATGTAGGCCTCATGAAAGAAACCTTCCCAAGAGTTCAAGGCTAACCACAGTGTAAATCTCAATTCTTCAAGGCAGTTTGTCTGCTGTGTGGTTCCTTCACTGTACCATCTCACTAAGTCCAGTCCTCTACAAACCATTCACTTGAAGCTTGCAGCTCAGAAGAGGACCTCTTTTAGCTCTGCCCATATCAGTAGTCATCAGAGGATGTCAGATCCAAGAATTTGTGAGAAATACCCCAGGCTTCACTGTGGGAGTATAAATTAATTCCTGAGGCTCCCCCTCACTCTCTTTTGATCAACACATTGGGTCCTGGAAGAACCTGTACTGCAGTCCCCTACGGACCTGTTTCTATCCCCCATAGTCCAAGGCCCAAGCTCACATGGTTCTGAGTCTGCACTCTGCTCACTCTGAGGCAAAGTCTAGGCCTCATGAGAGGAATCTTCACAAGAGTTCAGGGATAACCTCAAGGTAAATCTCAATTCTTAAAGGCAACATTGTCTGCTGTGCGGTTCCTTCCCACTGAAACTACCCCTCACTTTACTATCTTACTGAGCCCAGTCCTCTAAAAACCACTCACTTGAAGCTTGCAGTTTAGAAGAGGACCT
>NW_004524757.1:5046845-5049000 GCF_000260255.1 Octodon degus
GTGTTTGCATGCTTATTCCACCCACATACCTCGGGAAGAGTAGAAATTATCAGTAGAAAGAGTTCCTGTCTCCTAAACCCACTAGGGATCATTAGCTTGCTTCCTTGCAAAGTCTGGATGTCTGTCCTCTGCGTACCATAATCTGTTCCCCTTCTGATCCAGAAACTGGCTCTGACCTCCCCTGAGGGGCAAAGCAGTCTCACTTGAAAATCTTTCCCAGCAGTGCAGGAATGATGAATAGTATGTCTAGATGGTTTGTGACACTCTCTCTGGGATGGGGTTCTCCTGCCTTCAGCCTTTACCAACACACTTATCATACCTGGGGCCCTTTCTACTCCTGAATCAAAAATGCCCACTCAGAAGATATTCACTTCTTTGAATTGAAAACGACAAAGCAAGTAGATATGACATTCATCATTGAGCCTGGAGTATGACAAGTGGGGAATGCTGCAGCCCACACATCACATATTATCCACCTAGAGGTCTTTACTTTGGCTCGTGGGACAGGCTAGAACCTCATCAACCATGGACGAGAGAATGGTCACCTCAGAGGAACTTTCTCACACCAAGATTTCCCTGGACAGAATGCAGAAGAGACTCTTAAAAGATCGTAGAGTAATTATGGTTCCAATGCACAATTCATGGTTATTATTCTTTCTTTTTTATTTCTGTTGCACTCTTTACATTCCTAAAATAGTAGTTGGTTGAAAGCCAGGCCTCATCCACCAGGGTGAGTGGGGGTGGTTATTAGCACGAGCTCTGTAGCAACATTCTGTCCAATTACCTGCTCTCACGATGTCTCCCCTGGACCACTGATCATCTCTGGTGTTCGGTGTTCCTCAGAGTGTGCAGTGTTGTGGATGCTGACATATGAGATCTCTGCCTGCTCTTGCTGTTATGAGCCATCTCTTCAGCATCTGCTCACACCTACATCTGCTGTGTCCATCCAGACATAAGTCTCAGGTCAACAGTTTTCAGTCTCTTCCACTGAGTCCTCATGTAGTGATCTTTATGTTTACTTGCTTCTGTGTGTTTCCTAGACTTTACTGCCTCTCTGTTCTATTATATCCAAGATAAGATCAGGAAGCACAAGGCAGGAAAGAAACTTGCTTCTCGTTTGAATCTCTATGCATGAAGTTTTCTCTTGGCCATGAGAAATCTAACAAAAAGTGTTTCTAACTGTGTGCAGTTGGATAATCAGTAGTTTCAGAAATAGTTGCATTGACTCTATTTTCTCTCCTTTAATCTTCACTGGCATATTTATCGTAATTAGTTGTTTATATATGCAGATACAGGAAACTTATTCTGGAATGTGATTCTGTTACACCAATAGATTTGTACTGTTCTTCACTGTCTTACTTGTTCTTACTTTGTAATTTTTGAAATAAAGTATTGTGGGCCAGAGAGATGGCTCAGTGGACCAAAGCGCCTGCTTAGGGAAGTTTAGGCAAGCTGCTCATGCTATTAAACCATGAGGTTAGTGATCAAAATTATAACTCTATTCATTTAGATCTTCATTCTCTCCTCTTTCCAATATTTTTCTCCCTTTACACATCTTCAAATTTTCTGAGACATTCATTTTAATTCATACTTTCCAGTCCTACTTTGAACCACAGGTGTCAATACTCATTTCCAACTTTTAAGTTTTAATGTACAAGTGAGTCTAATGATCTTGTGTACTCTGACCTATCTACAGTCAATTATGAACTCAACAGCATTTTTTTCTTTTGGGATGGCTCAGCCTGCACTGACTGTGGGGCTGGTATGGCATATGGTACCAGGGATGGAATCATGGTCCCTGGTGTCTGCCTAAGTTTGCCTAAGCAGGAGTTTTAGACCTCTGAGTTATCTCTACGGCCCGCATGGCAAGTTATGACAGGGAATCACACTGTGAAGTCCAGAGTGGCCTTGAACATACTATACAACCCAGGCTATGAAAGAACTCAGTGTGGTCCTCCTGCATCAGCCTCCTGAGTACTGAAAATATGGGCATGCACCACAACATCTACAAATAGAGCATTCTTTAATGGAGAAATTCACCATTCACCATTCCTATTTGTTTTAAATAGGTTTACTTCTCCCACCTCCATGTGGAGGCATCTGCACACGTCTTGTTCCACTGTACAGATGTTGAAGAGTCTCACATAAACTTGTC
>NW_004524757.1:5054153-5054810 GCF_000260255.1 Octodon degus
GAAAGAAAGAAAGAGAAGGCAAGTTTTTAAATGCTAATAAAAATAGAAATATGTGGTTTTCTAAGGGAAGGAAAACAATGAATCTCCATATTCAAAAGAGTTCCTGCCCGCATAACATCATTGTCCAAAACACACATGTCTGACATAGGAATAAAATATTCAAAATAAGAACATTTATGACTAATATAAAGGAGAAGTAGCTAGATAACAGCACAATTGTCAACCCAAAACTTAAGGGCCAAGAGGGATGCAGTGAAGTGTTTAAAGTCATAGAGTATTACACTTTCCAATGCAGGTATATATGTTCTGCAAGAATGTGGTCCAAAGATAATAGAGAATTAAAATTCTGGCCATGACAAGCAGCACCTGACGTAATTTGGGACCACGAGGCAGCATTGAAAAATCCTCTGCAGGACACACAACAAAACAATAATGCCAATAAGTCAAATATACAGAATATGTCTGGCAGCATGAGCACCTAAGAACCATGGAAAATATATAAATCAATTAGCCACAGGCAATTAATGCAATGACAACACAAGTCAATATCCTACAGAAATAGCTCTCAAAAAGAGAAGGCTCAGTGACACAACTAAAATAAAAGATGGGGGAGCACGTGGAGATAGCTCAATAGAATAAGCACTTTCGTAGCAAGCA
>NW_004524757.1:5056050-5056565 GCF_000260255.1 Octodon degus
ATAGCTGACATACTCGGTTCCTCCCACAGAAGCAAAGATTTGAAAACAAAGCCCTAAGACTGCACAAATGCAGGCCTGTCCTTTGCAATGTGTGGGGGTGGTGAGGTCAGAAAGCAACTTTCATTGCATGCAGTTCCCACATAGGACACAGGTAGCACTCTGCTGAGGAGCAGGGCTGAAAATGCAGGCTTTTCCAGAGTGTCCTGGGACCACCCCCCACACTTCTGTGCTGGGGCTCTGGCAGGTCCCTCTCAGACCCCACTGTGACCATCAAGATCCCAGTCTGGGCACTCTTCCTTCACAAAGCACGAATATCAGAAATTGGCCCTTACTCTGCTCACTGCGCCCCCTGAACTGTGACCTGTTCTGGGGCATGTAAGATTAACTACAGAGGTGGGCGCCACATGGGGACCCTCTCGCTGTGGTGGTCTTCCTCAGCCCCCAAGAATGTCACCATAAGCTCTAACCAAGCCCACCAACAAAATTACCCTCACCAGAAACCATTGCCTCAGAAC
>NW_004524757.1:5058060-5058514 GCF_000260255.1 Octodon degus
CAGGGCAGTATAAGGGGGGCACTGACTAGGGAAGTACTGGATTTTGGGTCTGTGGGGAGGCTCTGCAGGACTACGTGACAGTGCTATGCTGCATATGGTGGGTGCTGACATGCACAGCATGTTTCTTGTGGTTTTCCTCTGCATCAGCTCTCCACAGCTGCACGTAGGACAACTGCATGCTTCAGTTACACAGGACAGCTGCTGACTAATTAAGGTTCTGGGGTACTTCCTGTTGAAGGCTGAGATCTTGAAGGTACAAATAACAGTTCCAATTGAGAGATTATCTCTCCAAGCGCTGAGGGGGTCTTGTTTAGACACCTGACACCGCTTACCAGGAAATACTTAAAGTTGTCATTCTTTATGGCTGAGTAGTACTCCATTGTCTATAAAAAAAACCAGATCTTCTTCATCCGTTTTCCATTGATGGGCATGTGGGTGGTTTCTAAGATTACCA
>NW_004524757.1:5059667-5066555 GCF_000260255.1 Octodon degus
AGCACAATTCAGTTTTTCCACTGGTTTCTCATGTTGCTGCATCAACAAGCACAACTGCAGGGAGCCCAGGGTGAGGTGCTCCATATTTTCAGTATGATAGGAGGCAACATGGTGAAACAGCATGGGATAGGTCCTCGAGGCCCAAAACCATTCACTTCATGGTTGGGAAGCAGAACTGGGGAGAGTACTGAGTGGAACAGATCAGAGGGCGTACATGTTACTGAAGGCCACACTCGTCTGAGCATCCCATATCCTCATTAGCTAATTTCATTTAATTGTTTTCTTTACAAGATTAACAAAGTTTACTCATGTGAGTTTCATGTCCAAAACATCCTCTTAAAATACATTGAAATTCCAAATGAAGTTAATCAGACCAAGTTTGTAATTCATAAATCAACATAATACAACTGTGTAACTCCTCTACTGGAAGTGCAGAGAAAATAGATACTATCAAAATCTGAACAATTCCAGCCTCTTAATGAAGCCAAGGTACAATATTTTCAGAAATTGAAGACATAGTCTTAGTGTTGTGCAATGAATTAGTGTTTGTATTGAAAGTCCCCATCATGCCAAATGGCTACCACACAGGATCGAGGCAAGCAGAAGAGTCTATTTATGCAGCCAAGACATCCTCTCCCAGCTTATTTATCTGCAGCTGGACATGACTATGCTGTGTGATGGAAGTGTGCAGTCATTGCAGTGCTTTTCGTTTATGACCTAGGAGTGAGTCACTTACCTTCTATGTTTGCTGTCATCTCTTGGAGTCCTGGAGACATGGTAAACTCAGACCAGATCTGGCTGTCTCAGTGCATGCACTGTTGTTGTCTAACCGTACAGAGAATCACACACTGAACTGTGGAAATTAGCCATGGGGGACCTCCAAGTAATGTTCCAGGCCCACCTCCCTGCACTGATCTCTCCCCTGGACTCTGTGACGGAGAATTTTCTACAGGCCCCACTGACACCCAAGGTGCATGTTGCAGTGTGCCTGCTCCCAGCCTCCCAGTTCACGCTGTGCAGGATTTCTAGGGCAACATCAGCATTGCCTTTCCCACAACTTGGAATTGCAAGACAGCTCTATAGAAGGTTCCTATCCATGTTGGTTGCTTGTGTGGTGCCTGCTCCCAGCTCTTCTTTTAAGTCTCAGTCTCTTTAGCTGTCTCACATGGCAAGAAACTCATGTTCATGGTGCTTCTCTGGTGGAGGAAACTTTAAGTGTGTTTAGACCCACACAGGAGGAGCTTCACAAATTACCCTTACCAGACATATTCAGGAGGAGACATGTTCACGTTACCATCTGTCCTGGGTCTTGTACTGGGGTGAGCAGGTGGGAGTAGGGGCACAGCATAATGCTCTGACCTGGGCAGGCTGAGGTCACGAGAGGCATGCGTGGAACTAAGGAGCGGAGCTACAGGTGGAGGGATCCTCAGTCATAAGAGGGATTTGGGTGATACTGGCACCACCCGACATTCACACACGGGAGGACATCACAACTGTCACAAGACTGACAGGTGTGCTTGGAAGATGTGTGCTCGGGGGAGGCACAAAGGAAACTTACTGGCAGCATCTGTGGGCTCCAAGGCAGGACATTCAAGTCGGAATAACCAGGATGCTCTTGTAAAATTAAACCAACATTCCAGGCTGATACTCCTAGGTGTGTGTACAGAGTTCTGGGTTCTGTGAGCACAGGGACTGAGGATGAATCTAGTTGGGCTGCAGCACCTGGTGAGGAAATGGCTCTAAGAAATGAGGAAGGGGTCTGCTACATTTTTAGTAGCACAGCATTACCCCGTGCGTCTTCTTAACACAAATAGTCTATAAGGATTCTAGGATCCTAAGGCTGAAAAACAAGGCAGGATAAGCTGTGGGAGTGAGGAACTGTGCAGTTAATGTAAGTGACTGATTATACAGCAAATGCTCACAAAGTGAAGCAGGCATGATTTCTTAAGATAAAGTTCTCTTCTGTGCTGGGCGGACTTGGTGCTCATGTGACATGAACTGGAAATTCTCCAGTCCTTCAAGTGCCACGTTGCAGAGACACAGATCCTATAGACTAAGCTCCAGCCTCATGTCCATGAGACGGTCTTGTTCTTCACCCACTGTCCCTCCTGTGTACTTCCCTTCACAGTAACCTCCTAGGTGGGGGGACAGTATTTGTCTGTCTTTGCACTCGTGGGCAGGTTCCTAAATTGTGTTATTCCTGCAGGGCTCTGACTGCCTGTGTCAGAATATCAGCAGAAGGGCACTGAGCACAGCGCAGATATTCAGATCCATGTGCAGAGCTCACAGCCTCCCGCCTGGAGAAGGAGGGTGAACTGATATTTTGTGATTATTTTGGAAGCACTTTCCACCTCCCAGAAGGTTTTCATGGTGTGGACGGTTTCAGCCACAGGGGATCTTTTGCTTTCTCTACTGTGTTCCACATGGGCCTGCCTCACCTGCAGGTTCTGAGGGAGCTTTGGGTTGTGTCCACCTCATAAACTCATGGACAGCCTGTTTGGTAAGGGTATGTTTTGTAATAAGTTATTCCACTAAGCACTTACAAAAGTGATAAGGGCATTCCAATTTTTTTTTTTTTTTTTTTTGGTGGAACTGGTTAGTGAACTCAGGCCCTTGCCCTTGCCAGGAATGTGCTTATTCTACTGAGCCATCTCCCCAGCCCCTTCGGAATTTGTCTTAATTTACCGGGCAAGAGAAGAAAAACATTAAGCAATTTACATCTAATTCAGCATCATTTTGCTTCTCAGGTATGTAACACAGGGTGTCATTTTAATTGTAGGAAGTTGATTTTGATGCCACAAATCTGATGCTACAGGAGACATTCCAGGGTGAATAAAGTGACAGGAAGGGCCTTCCCAAAGACAAGGGGCAGAGCAGGTGTTCTGGAAAGTTTTCCTAGGTCTGAATATGCACCCAAAGAAGGCTCAGACTTGAGTGCTGAGGACAAATTTCTCACGTAACATTTCAGATCACAGGATGGAAAGGACGGCATCTCTGTGTGTGAACGCAGTGTCTTGTACCTCGCTGGGGAGAGATGCTGTGTGAGCATTGGCATCATTCCTCCTAGCAAAAGCACACACTGCGAATCTCACGTACATACAGCATTGCGTTGGTCTTGCTGTGAGCCTGCACTGGAGACGTCTACATTGTGCGCTAGATACTGCGTGTGTTTGTGTTTCCAGGGACGTGGTTGCTGTATAGCAAACATTAAAATTTAGGCCCAAATCATCTCTGTACATTCTTCCTCCAACACATTTCATGTACTGCATTGTGTGAGTTAATTACTTATGGGGAAGCCTAATTAAAAGATTCTGCAATTTGTGTCAAGAGCCCACATCTTCCCAGCGCCAGATTCTCTTACTTGGAAACATGTTTCACCTATCTTTTGCCCACCAAGTGGAGCACTTTGGGACTCACCCAGTCTCTGGTTCAGTGGGTCTCCAAACCTGGGCCTTCTTGACCAAGGCCCCTGAAGCACAGATGCACCTCTATGATACTTGAAAAAGAACTTCCACAGCCTGAAAACACTACCAAATCCTCCTATGCAAAGTTCAGATTGTGTCGAGCTCACTACTGACAGAGAAAGGAGGGGACTCCCATGAACTCTGAGACATGTCTCTGGAGGAACAACCTCCAGGGCAGACTCTCAACTGACTGCTTGTGTACCTTCCCCAGCCCCAGGTAGGAAACTTGCTTGCCTTCTGGTAAGAGTAGTGAGAAACACCAGACCAAAAGACAGGAGTTGGACCCAGGGAGACCAGTCCTCTGCAGCAATGGAGGATCATGGACAGTGGACCCTTGCAGGGGTCTGGAGACACCAGGGTGGGTCCTCCTGCATTTCCTGCACCTGAGATCTATGCTAGTCTCTCGGGAGCTCCATGGAAGTCATGCACACGGGTCAGTGGTCACAGTGCCCCATCAGACACCACCACTTACAACTGTCCCTAATCATGATTCTCTGCTTTATCTTCATTGACTAAGATCTGCTCAGAGCATTGCTCCATTTTCAGGCTCTGCTATCAGCCCCAGGAGTCCTCATCTGAGCATGTGTCCCTGGTGACCTTGCAAGTCCAATGAAATGAACTCCTTCTGAGTCACCTGCCTTTTCCCTGAGTTTGCAGATGTCCTGGCTGCACATTCACCCTCAGCTACTCTCTACACTACCACACCTTGACTTGCAAATCCCTAAGGACAACTCCCCCAGTTATGCACATGGATAACACTCCTAGACATCACTGTCCTGAGGGGTAGGCTGGGGTCTGAGCTGTGAGTGTACTTATGTTTGCATAACAACCCAAGGGTCTTCCATAGAGCAAATGAGCAATGAAGGTTTGGGGTTCATGGCAATAGTGAGGAAATGGGATTCCTTGTTGACATACCTTTTCTCTAACACTGTGTAGTATATAAACAATTCGAGTAAACATGAAGGAAAAAGAAGCTGAAGAGGGAGAAAAAGGAAAAGAAAAGAAAAATTTAAATGAAAGGAGAAGAAAGAAGAAATATAAAAGCAGAAAATTAGTTTATATAGAGAAAGGAATTGAGTCTATATACTTGATCAGGTACTAGATTCCAGAAGACTCTTTCGGACCCAGCCAGTTCTGAGTGCTAATTCAGGCATCTCTCTCCCATTGCAGTCTCTCCCGCAATCTCTGAAGGAATTGATACTGGGAGCTCTGAGATGTGAAATACTTTGTAGCTATCTGAGAGTTTGATTTAAATAAGCAACCTTTTCCTGAAGTGGGTCCAGAGTAAGCTTTCTAGGTTCTAAGGTGATCCATGTCTTAGTTCCTTCTCTCTGGAAACTGGGACAATTATCAGGCACCCAAATGAAGGAAAGAAAGCTTTCTCTCATTCATGGTTAATGGACCTTTCAGGCCATACCTAGATGACTCCAAGGCAGAGTGGACCATCACAGAAAGCAGCCATCCATGATGGAGGTAAAGAGCAAAATAACAGGAGAAGCAACAGCTCTGGAAGCTCCCAAGCCTCCCTGCCCTCCTTACACTGTAATAAAATTATGCACCGCTGAGCCTGGGTGCAGCGCTGATGCCTTCAACCCCAGAATTTGATCAAGAATCAATCAAAAGCTTGGAAAGCCCCTCAGAAATGAGTAAATTTGGGGCACACTAGGAGACACAAACTGTAGCAAAGCCCATGCTGGGATCCCCCACCAACTGTTACCCCCAATTGGTGAAGTCATTCCCATGAAGCAAAGCACAGTGTTCTAATGCACTGTTCACTGGTTTGTGGCTCTGCCGTAATATCTACTGCATCTTGAAGTCCTGGGCAGCTGAGGGATTTCCGTCCCTTCTGGGAAGGCAGTTTCCCTTCCAGAGGGTTGCATGCCATTGGATAGAGACAGTGCAGCTTGTTTCATACTTTATCCTGCATTGAGACCCATCATTCCTAATAGCTGGTGCTTCTTAGTCTTCCTCTCTGATTCTTTATAATTCCTAGAAATCTAATGACTTTCTTCTTCTTCCAATTCTTATTTTCTATTATGAGGATTGCAGCAAAATTTTGCTAATGATCACCAATCCACCATTTTCCTCACACACTTTTGATTTTCTACAAAACATTCAAGTTGTATGATGGAGCAATGACTGTATATTAAAGAAATGATGCTGTTCAAATTGGATGTTCACTTTCAAAGGAATGAAATCTTTGCATATCCCTAAGCCTGCACTAAGGACCAGTCAATCTGAATCAAAGATTTAAAAAGAAGACGAGAAACATTGTCACTGGGGGAAAATGACCAACGGAAAACACTTGAAGTGATAGGCTCAGGGAATAACTCCCAGATTTGAATCACAATAGCAAACAAGATAATATCCAAACTCAGGAAAGGGGTCCACAGTTGGGGAAGCAGGTCCATAGCAGACCCTTTGCTCAGCACTGTGAGTCTCTGGGTTCAATCCCTAGACCCACATAACCAAATCAGCAAGCATGTGCAACCTACCACATGGCATCCAAGGGAAGTCTTCAGCACAGAAAGGCCAGCATCAAGAATTTGAAGGGGTAACCTGTAGCATGAATAACACAGCCTTTGCTATGTTCATTTCCTCTGAACATTTACATCTAAGATAATGAAAAAACCAGGACACCGATGCAAGTAAACCCCCGCCAGAGGTCACAGGGTGCAAAAGACAAGCAGTTCATCAGATTGGTTTCCAAGGGGTAACTATGTTGAACAGCAGTGCAGTTGAGAAGGAGTTAAACTGTAGAAACAGACTCAGTGCCCATCCATACACAAAAGAATCACAGGACATATATAAAATTATTATGTAAACAATTCACAATTCTGTAGGCATACAAGCAATGAAATGAGGTCATTTGCAGGAAATTGATAACATTTACCAATTTCAGATTAAATGAAACCAGCCAACATCACAAAGTAAAGGACTTAAGGTTTTTTTCTTTTATATCTATCTTTGATCTCCTGCAGGTGAGCACATTGCTCAGAGACAGTGTCAAACCCATTTAATAGCTGTGAACGTGAGGCCTGCTGGTGAGGAAACTTCTCAGGATCCCTGTGTAGTATATAACAAGATCAGGACTAGACTCCTAGCACGATGTTATCTAGAGACTCTCCAGTGAGTCCTCCTGTGTCTCTGCCCCACATTGTTTCTGAGGTTTTAAGAGCCCTGTAATATCACTAAGAGCACAGGTGGGGGCTCACACTACGGGCACCCTGACAGAACAGTGCAGTGATTTGTCTGTTAGGAGTCAATGACCATACAGATCACAGTGCCCATTCCCTGTCTTTTCATATGTGCAGTGATTTATAAGATCAACAGGATGCCTTCAAGAGCAGTTCTCAAATCATGGGAACTTTTCAGATATGAAATTAGCAGACTGGACTCCTCCTTGCAAGAGTCTATTCACCTC
>NW_004524757.1:5067500-5069206 GCF_000260255.1 Octodon degus
GTGCTCTGAGCTGTGTGGACAGGGCCTGAGGGTGAATCCAGTTGGCCTGCAGCACCTTGGGATGAAATGGCTCTAACGGTTGAGGAATGGGTCTGCTAGGAGTTCAGTTGCACTGGACCACCCCGTGCCTCTTCCTAAGGACAAGGTGTCCTTACAGCTCACAAGGATCAAAACTCAGGCAGGACAAGCTGTGGGAGTGCAAGCTTGTAGCGTCGCTCTAAGTGGTTACACAGAGGACACTCACCCAAAGCAACACACGCCATGTTTTAAGGTAAAACTGTCTTTTGTTGTGGCAGAATTCGCTGAGGATGAGAGAAGCCTGGGAGCACTCCAGCTTCATTAAGTGCCACCTGCGTTGGGGTGGAAGCTCCAGCTATAGTATCAGTCTCCTTTCCACGAGATGTCTTCTTCCCTTCACTAGGACTTGTGTATACTTGCCTTCATGAGAACCTCCTAAGGTGGGGGACAGTTTCCTTCTGTCTTTGGAGTGGAGTCCTATTTCTGAAATTGTGTGCTGTTCCTGAAGGGCACAAGGCTGTCTTTGCCTGAATATCAGTAATCACCCTGGTGTGTATGATAAATATTGACAGTCAGGTTGGGACCTCACAGACAAGAGAAAGGTAACAAAATGAAGGTTAATTTATTTTATTTTATTACATTTTATTTTATGATCAAGAAAGAAGCACTTTCTATCCCCTCAGAGGATTTCATTGTGAGGATAGCTACAGTCAGAGCTGATGTTTTTTGTTGTCTACTGTAGTGTCCGTGCTGCTGTCTCAAGTGGAAGTTCTCAGGGAGCTGTGGGAATGATCCACCTCATAAACGCATTTACTCTTGGAATGTAATTTGTATGTTTTATAGAAAATTATTCCACTAAACCCTTATAAAAATGCCAAGAGGAGAGGGGACCTGTTACCTGGCAATACTGTGAGTATATTTTGCTTCATGCCACACATTTTATCACTTATTTGGGTGTCATTTTGCTCCTAGGGCACACAACCCATGGTAAAGTATAGCCAGAGGGTAACTTTCATGTCAAAATGCTGCCGTGATTGGAAGATTTCCAAGAAAGCAAAGTGGCAGCCAGTGCCCTCCAGATGACATGGGTGAGGGCAGGTGATTCTGGACTGTTGCTCTGGGAGTCAGGTGCACCCACCACTCACTCATTCTTACAGTCCTAATTCTGGAGCGGTTTCAGTCCCTGGACTCAGGGTCTGTCTGCAGTCTTTGTCCTGGTGCTGGTCTGGATGTTCCCCAGATCTTCTTGTCGTCAGGAGGATGGCTTTCTGGAAGAGGCTGACTCCGGAGCTTGTGACTGCTTCACCAGCAACTGCTGGCCTTAGTGACATGAGAACTATACCTTTCCTGGGGCAGGAAGCCTGCATATTGTCAAGGAGGATAGAAGAAGCTTGCTTCTCCTTTTGGCTCTTCTTGGGTGTGCAGTCTTCGATTATCCTGAACCATTTTTGTTAACATGTATATTAATGAGAATATAATCATTCATAAGTCCTTATAAATGTTGTACATTTAGAAGACCAAGATGAGAGGCATTCAAGCATGGTTTTCATATTACACATTGCTGTACTCAATGCAGTTGCTGAGATCACAGTCACCAACATATAGAGTTAGTCAGGGAGAAAATACTACACAATAACTGCTATTCTCAAAACTTCATGTAAATTAGTAATACACTCATCTCAGCTTAC
>NW_004524757.1:5069496-5071663 GCF_000260255.1 Octodon degus
ACATACCTATAACGCCTTCAAGATTGTCTTTCTTTATCGCTGAGTAATACTTCTTTGTATAAAAATTTCACATCTTTTGTTATGGCTTCTGTCTAGTTGTGTCCTCCCCCTCGAAAGTGTCATGTAAGGCATGGGGCAAAATTCCACCTAGACTATGTGATTAACTAGTGATCCAGTGGGATTATGGGTCTGAGTACTGCTGAGATTATGGGTGTGAGTGCTGTACACATCATGGGGCAGATTGCCTGAATATAATATAAGCATGACCAAGAGAAAGACTTGCTCTCTGTAGCCATTGTTGCTGCTACTCTTCTGTTACTGCTACTTGCTCTTTGCTTTTGCCACCGCCATGAAAGCTTGCTCCCTGCCATGTGCCACTTTGCTTGGAGCCAGCTGACTATGGACTAAAATCTCCCCTACCTGAATTCAATGAACCTTTCCTTCCTTCATTTTGAATGTCAAGTATTTGTCGCAAGAATGAGAGAAGAGTAAGTGAGCTATCTTTATTATCCATTATTTGAGTGCTGGGTAATTTGGATATTTCCAGATTTGGCTATAAAAATTAAGGTGCTATAAATACGGGGGCTTACATATTACTATGGCATAATGTTCTCTGTTCTTTGGGAAAAAGATCCAGAAGGGGAACAGCTAGATTGAATAGGATTTGTAGCGCAAGATTTTAAGGAGTCTCCACATTGATTTCCATAGTTGTTGTACTAGTCTACAATCCCTTCAGCAGGGGGGAACGGTTCCTTTTACCCTACAGCCACTCCATCATTTATTATTAGTTGATTTCTTTATGATAACCATTCTTTCGGGGGTGAGATGGTATCTCAATGTTGTTTTAATTTTAAATTCTCGAATGATCAGTGTTGTGGAACATTTTTCCATATAGGTGCTTTCCATTTCTATTTATTTCTCTGAGAAGCGTGTATTCATTCAGATGCCCATTTTTGGATTGGGTCTTTAAATTTGAGGGAATTTTTTTTAGTTCTTTATATATTCTAGATAGAAGACCTTTGTCTGAGTGATTATTGCTTAAGATTTTTCTCACAATTTCTGTTGGATGTCTGTTCACTCTGTTGATGATGTCATTTGATGTGCTGAATTTCTCAATGAGGTCCCAATTCTTGATGCTTTGGAGAATTTCCTGCGCAGTTTGGTTTTGTTCATGAACTCCCTTCCTACCTCTTTGTGCTCAAGAGTTACACCTACTTTCCCTTCCAGGAGATTCAGTATTTCTGCTTCCATATTTGGATTTTTACTCTATTTTGACTTTAGTTTAGTACATGTTCATAGACCTGGGTCTAGTTTTGTTTTCAGTATGTGGAGAGCCGGTTTTCAAAACCATTGTGTTAAAAAGGTAATCTTTCTTCCAGTGAACATGTTTGGCACCTTTATCAAAGATAAGACAGATGAGTCTGTTTATAGTTGTATCTTCCTCTTCTAGTCTGTCCCATTGATTATTGGATCTGATTTTTAGCCAATATCATGCTGATTTTATCACAGTAACTCTGTAGTATAATTTCAAGTCAGGGATTTTAATGGTTCCTGCTTTGCCTTTATTTTCCACAATTGCATTCACTGTTCTATTTCTTTTCTGGATCTAAATAAATTTTAAGAATATTTTTGTGGCTCTGTGAAGTAATTTGATGGTATGTTGAGAAGGAGTGCATTAAATCTGCATAGAACTTTTGGAAGTATGATCATTTTCAGTATGTTATCTTTCCATGTTCTGAAATCCTCTTCGGTCACTTTTATGAGACTATTGTTTCTGAAGGCATGTTTTGCTAACAATTAGGAAGGCACACTGCCAAACCTTCTGATTTTAGTCATATCTCTGTAGCTGAGATTCTTAGGCAATTTCTCTGGGGTAATATCTGGTGTTACTCTTCTGTCCTGTCTCCACTGCACTGTGCTCAGGATTAACCCATTTCATAACTGTGTTTAAACTAGAGAAATTCTTTCCTTCATTACTGTTAAGTTTTAGCACAATTTGTTCACTATAGTAAAATTCTCCTCCATTTTACCCTTCCTGCATCATCCTAAAATTCACTTGTCACAGGCCAAATTTTAAGAAAAACACACTCCTCTAAATTTAATCCTGGGCTGGAGAGATGGCTCAGTGGTCTAAAGCACCTACTTAGAACAAGCTTAGCAAAAGCAT
>NW_004524757.1:5071839-5072845 GCF_000260255.1 Octodon degus
TATTGAATTGGTAGGCAGCACTGTACATTCTTCCTCTTCTGTCTGTGTCTGAAGAATAAGATTTTTAACTCATTATTTAACTTTATTGAAAATCAATAATAATTACACAACAAATTAAAAATAGTAAACAAATACTGAAATGTGAAATATAGAAGATATAGACAGTGATATTTATTTTCTTTTATTTATTTATTAAATAATTTTATTGAGAAAGAAATAGGAATGAGACAGTTTCAAAACAGGTTAGTAGTACAGGTTAGAGTGACTGATATTTGTAGCCCAATAAGTTCGCTGATAGAACCAAATTATTCTCTGGGACCTTGAGACTTTATAACAGTTTTAAATTGTAGTATGTGTTAAACTACATTCACCAAATTGTCCCTTTAGAGGAAATATTTGCTTGCTGCTTAAACAACAGGTTTTTTTCTATCAGCTGTTACTATCCAACATCTATGACAATTAAAATAATGTGAAACACTTATACAGCATTATATTAGGATCCGATAAACCATTAGCCTAGGACCTGTCTTAGAAACTGTCTCTGCTTTCATAAGTGTAAAATGTGCTCATTGTCATTTTGGCAGATCTCTGGTAAGTGACCTAAACCTTGTTTTGAATAGTCTATTCAAGGTTGCAAACTGAAACCTTTAAAAGAAGCACTTTACTGCAACTGGGCCAAAACATGAGTGCACTCGGTCTATTAACAATTGGCTTTTGTGTGCCTGCCTGTCCCTCTGTTCAATTTGTGACTCATTTAAATCCTTAAACCTTTTTTAAGCTTCATAATTGTTTTGTTTTGGATGTAGATTCTTAAAGTATTGGTGTATAAGTCCAGTTAGCTTCTAGATATCATTAGACTTAAGGATATGATTTCTCCCAGGTGACCACATGATCAAAATGATGTCAACACTTATTTTTAGGTACAATAAATACTGCTCTCTGCATACAACAAATTTTTTCATTGCATAAAAATCATGGATTATTTTTATGTCTTCTCACCATTCAT
>NW_004524757.1:5073123-5074616 GCF_000260255.1 Octodon degus
GGCGCAGGGTAGCAGGAAACTCTCCGCACACTCACCGGACCTGGGCTAGGACTGGGTCTGGGGGCTCCTGGAACTCGGCAGAAAATCCTACTCGCGGGCCGAGTGCCCAGGTACTTGTGATAAGGGATATAACCTCCTATAGGTCACCAGTCAGATTATAGATTTTGCTTAAACTTATTTCTATGTTATTTTACTACGTTTTTGGAAACTCAGGCTCCAAACACCCTTCACAACCTCACAGACTAAATTTAGAGCTTAAATTTATATGCTTCTAAGATATATTTCTGCATCTTAGATACATTCCTATGATATATTTATTTTATGGAATAACAACATGGGCAAATATTTCTTTGTGTGATTTATTGTCTTGCGATCAGGTGGACATGTTTGACTGAAAAGGTCATCTTATCATAACATGGACATTTCAGTGTGTTTCCATGGCAATATCATGATTGTCATGCTGAAAGAGCATGTGTGGCTTTGGATTTCCAGTTTTCTCTGTGAAACCATGCAACTGCTTTCTAATGATACTCTGCAGGGATTCAATCAATACAATAAGCAAGACTGATGTGTCATAACAGGACTCTGGTTACACTTTGTATTTAAAGTATTTGATACTCTTGTGAGACTATAAAACTTAAGGTAGCTGCTCCATGTGAAACAGGAATATCAATGATTTACTCTTCTGGGTATTCCAAAAATAAGCCTGGGTTCTGAAACTAAGATGACAGCTGGACAGAGAGGAGAGCCAATACATTGGCCTTGGCACAGCACAATCGATGAGGCAACAGCATATGGGGGAATATCTCTATAAGAATCTACAAATTTGTGAGTCGCAAATGCTCTTGAGCAGGGAGATTACATAACCCCAGAGGACAAGCATTAGTAACGTGTGCAGTGTACCTCAGGAAGGACACCAAGAGCGAGCAGTCTCCCATGCTTTCACACTGAGCAATGTGATCAAGCAAGACCGTGACTGATCCTGATGGCTGTCACTGACAGATGACAGCAGAGGCTCCTTACGTGGTTCCAAGATAGTGTCCAAGGAGAACTAATAGACCTTGACAAACAGTAAGAGGCTGATATAAATGTCCACAGTTCTCTTTGTAATTTGCTCCTAAAGACCCAGCAGAATAGAATAACAAGTGATGTAAAGACAAACCATAGTAAAAAAAAAAAAAAGAGCGAGATATAAAAAGCTGCAATCACTGATTCATATTCTGAAGATCGCAGATAAACCACTGGCCACTATGCTTCTTTAAGACAGAAAAAGCTAGAGTACAATCAACAGAAGCATAACTAGACTCTAAATTTCTCCTCTCCATCTTCTCACACAAGTGCTAGAAGGACCTCTATCAGGAAAGGACTTTAAGAGCCAACTGCATACCATTGCTCTTCCAGTCCATTAGGAACAGCTTCTGGATGTGGCTCTTTCCAAAACCTGCCTTTCCAGTCTAGTGCTTGTGGTTTGATAATACAAATTTAATTTGTTA
>NW_004524757.1:5074716-5083747 GCF_000260255.1 Octodon degus
TTGACAAACAGTAAGAGGCTGATATAAATGTCCACAGTTCTCTTTGTAATTTGCTCCTAAAGACCCAGCAGAATAGAATAACAAGTGATGTAAAGACAAACCATAGTAAAAAAAAAAAAAAGAGCGAGATATAAAAAGCTGCAATCACTGATTCATATTCTGAAGATCGCAGATAAACCACTGGCCACTATGCTTCTTTAAGACAGAAAAAGCTAGAGTACAATCAACAGAAGCATAACTAGACTCTAAATTTCTCCTCTCCATCTTCTCACACAAGTGCTAGAAGGACCTCTATCAGGAAAGGACTTTAAGAGCCAACTGCATACCATTGCTCTTCCAGTCCATTAGGAACAGCTTCTGGATGTGGCTCTTTCCAAAACCTGCCTTTCCAGTCTAGTGCTTGTGGTTTGATAATACAAATTTAATTTGTTAATTTTATTGAGAAAAAAACTGCAATGTGACAACTTCAAAACAGGTTGGGAAGTGAGTCACAATAATTAATACTTTGCATATTGTTGTCTTTGTAGTAGTCATTCATAGCTCAAGATGCAGACATGATATCCTGTTCAAACACTATTAGTACAGAATTTTCTTCTTACTGAATTAGGAGAAAGAAGCTATATATCTATCCTATTTTGTATATACAGATACAAAATTGTCCCTCATTTATATCACCTTTTTTTGCTCAGTTTTGTCAGAGAAGTGTATTCCATTGCCATCCAAATATTGTAGTGCATCAATTCAGCAAAATAGTCCAATGTAGTCCAGTACTCCACAATAGTAGTGGGTTAGCCACAGAATTGGCAATGTCCGAATCTGATGACTTGTCCACAACAGTTCCGCAACTCAACATATTGACATGGCTTCACTTTTCATACCTCATTTATATATGTTTCTGCTGGATTTTTGAGACCAAAATAAAGCAATACCTATATAAAAAATGTAACTTTGGATCTAACATGGTCAGTCAAGTCCCCTCAGGACTTATTCCGAAAGTCTGTACTGCACTTTGTAGATCCTTTGTCAGTGTGAGCCATTTGGATGAGTCACAGTCATTGCTTCATGAATTTACTCTCTTTAAAAGCCTGAGAGGATGTTTTCTTTCCATGTAACTCTCTCTAGGCACACATTACATCATTGATCACATTCCTCTGTGGCCCCATAATCTCCTTGATCAAAAAATTTGGGGCACAACTGAGTTACATGATGTTACAATACAGGTTCTCCTATGTCCTGAATCTTCTATGACCCTTGAAAGGCTAGGGCCAAAATGTTAGCTCTCCTTGAAGCCCTTCTTGTTCTCTAATTTTTGGTCTGCAAACATAGGTTGTTAACCCTCCAGAAGAGAAGCTTATTATTGTTCTACAGCATATGCAGGTAGGTTTAAACTCACTATCTCTTTGCATATCAAATATCTTAGGCATAAGATGGAAAATTTAAAAAAACAAAACATTTAATTGAAATAAACTTTAGCCATAATTGGCAGGTCATGACAAGCAGAACATATTGAGAAGAACAGAATGACTGTCATTTCAAGCATGACCCCACAATTACACGTTGTTATCTTCAGTGCAGCCACTCAGTTCACATGTATCAGCATATATAGTTAATCAGGGTGAGAATCCCACCCAGTTACTGCTAGATTCAAAAACCTGCTGATAGTTCTGAGGACCATTGCCTTACCCATCTTATACGTATAAATGTATGGCTTTGCCCCTGTCATGTTTCCTAGCTTTTCTCCTTGCCCTCTTTTCATTGTCTAATCCTCAAGTTCTCGCTTTTCTTTTAATTGTGTTATACATTTGTTTTTCTATTTCTTCTTTTGAGTTCTTATATTAGGGAGACTATAACATATTTACACATGTGGGTCTGGTTTATTTCACTTATGAGTATATCTTCAAGTGACATCCACTTAAATATGAAGACTTCGAGTTTATCATTCTTTATAGCTGAGTGATGCTCCATTTTATAAAAATACCACATCTTTTTCATCCATTCTTCAGGAGAAAGGCATCTTGGTTTTTTCCAAGATTTGGCTATCAAAATTTGTGCAGCTATAAACATGGGTACACATATATGACTATGATATGATGTTTTCATTTCCTCTGGGAAAATTCCCAGTAGGAGCATAGCTGGTTTGAATGGGATTTCCAGTCCTAGTTGTTTAAGTAGTCTCCACACTGATTTCCATAATGCTTGTACCAGTGTACATTCCTACCAACAGTGGAGAGAGAGCAGACCTTTCTCTGAGTGTTTATTTGTCAAGAAGTTTTCCATAAATATGGGTTGTCTTTTGACATTGTTGGTAATATTTTTGATTTGCAAAATCTTCTCAATAAGAGCCAGTTCCAGCCATTAATTCTTTCAAGTGTTACCCATGTGATTTGATTTTTGTTCATGAACTCGTTGCCTGCATGTCTTCAAGAGTTCTTCCTACTTTCTCTTACATTAGATTTAGTATTTTGTTTAAATCTTTAATCCACTTCAACCTTAGCTTATTGCATGGTGATAGACCTGGGTCAAATTTTAGTTTTAGGCATGTAGACAGCCAGTTTTTGCAGCGCCGTTTGTTAAAGAGGGTACCTTTCTTCCAGTAAGTGTGTTTGGCTCCTTTGTCAAAGATAAGGTAGCTGAGTGTGTTAGTAGATTTCTATGTATCTTCTAATCTATTGCATTGACCCTCCAGTCTATTTTGTTGCAAGTACCATGCTGATTTTATCACAGTACCTTTATTAATTTCAAATCAGGAATTGTAATGCCTCCTCCCTTGTCTTTGTGAGCAGGATTGCATTTGTTATTCTATGTCACTTCTGACCTAGAATAAATTTTAGGAACGATTTCCATCACCTTTTTTAAAGAAGCTGTGGAAGGATTACTATGCTACTGAATGTGTGCATCAATTCCAGTAGAATCTTGGTGGAGTTTTCTGGGTCTTCCAAGTAAAGTATCATGTCATCTGCAAATAATGATAATTTAACTTCTTCTGTACCTATTCTTATTCCTTTTTTTTTTCTCTCTCCTGTCTATTGGTTCCAGCAAATATTTCCAGAACTATATTGAAGAGCAGGAGTGATAGAGGATATCTTTGTCTTGTACCAGATGTGAAAGTAAAAGATTTTAGTTATTCCCCATTTAGAATTATATTAGCCTTTGGGTTATTATTGATGGCTTTTATAATTTTGAAATAGAAGCCATCTATTCCAAATTTCTTTAGGACTTTGAACATGAATGAGTGTGGACATTGTCAAAAGCATTTTCTGCATCAATTGAGATGATCATGTGGTTTCTAGATTTGGCTCTATTGATATCGTGTATTACATTTATAGATATGGGTATATTGAAGCATCCTTGCATCCCTGGAATGGATCCTGCCTGGTCGTGGTATATAATCTTCTTCATGATTTGCTGTATTCTATTTACTAGGATTTTATAAAGGATTTTTGCATCTATGTTCTAGAGGGAGATTGGTCTTTATTTCTCTTTAATAGTTGCATTTTTCCCTGGTTTTGGTTTACGTATAATATTTGTATCCAGGAATGATTTTGGGAAGATTTCTTCCTTTCCAATTTCATTGAAGAGTTCAGGGAGTATAGGGATTATGTCTTCTGTAAATTTCTTGTAGAATTCAGCTATAAATTCATAACAACCTGGACTTTTCTTTGTTGTTAGGCTTTTTGTTACATTTCATATTTCATTGGCTGTTATTGGGTTATTGAAACTTGTTATATCTTCTTGATTCCATTTGGCAATTTGTACCTGTCTAGGAACCTGTTCATTTCTCCTGTGTGTTCTAATCTGTGAGAGTAAAAGTTCTCAAAGTAGCTATTGATAATTTTCTGAATTTCTACTGAGTCTGTGGTAGTTCCACCCTTTTTATTTCTTAAGGCTTCTATTTGAATTTTTTCTTTCCTCTTTTTGATGAGGTTAGCCAGGGGCTTATTTATTTTATTTAGTGTTTCAAAGAAGTAGCTTTTTGATTAATTAATTCTTTGAACTGTTTTCTTTGTCTCAATTGAATTAATTTCTGCTCTAATTTTTATGATTTCTTCCTGTCTTTTACTCTGGGTTTGGTTTTCTCTTCCTTTTCTAGATGCTGGAGGTGTAACATTATGGTGTGTATTTTTCCCATTCTGTTTTCCTGATGTGTGAGTTCACACCTGTAAGTTTCCCTCTGAAAACTGCTTTCACTGCATCCCATGAATTCTGATTAGCTGTGTTTGAATTTTCACTGAATTATAGATATTGATGAATTTCTTGTTTAATTTCATCTGTGACAGTGCTGTTTAATTTCCATGTATTTATGGGGTTTTTCTGTATTCTTGCCTTGTTTAATTCCAATTTCATTACACTGTGGTCAGATAATATGCGTGAGATAATTTCTGTTTTCTTGCACATACTTAAGCATGACCTATGGAACCATATAAGGTCTAATTTAGAACATGATCCATGTGCAGCTGAAAAGGAGCTGTGGTAGGGTGGACATATTTTTATTTCTTACAAAATTTATTTTTTTTTTGCCTAGAGGATGTCAACATTGCAGTGATCATACAGTTGGAAACAATAGAATATGTGCCATTCTTCCTTTTCTGGGTCCCCTGGATGGATCTTATGAACATAGTATAGCTGTGAAACCACAGCATGAAGTCTATCTGAGGGCCATTAGATTAGCTCTGGAGAACAACTCTGACTGTGGTTTCCCCTACACTGATACCTCTCAGCTTTAAGCAGCTGGACTGAAATTGGACCCCTGCTCCCCTACAGAAGTGAATGAGATAGGGCTGGTCCTGGAAGAGATGAGAATGCATCAGGAAAGTAGCAGGAGGTGCATCTGAAGACAAAATTCACAATGGCTAATTCTCCTTTCTTCCCTAATGGATGAATGAAGGTTTGGGACTACTGACACCAATATTTGGATATTTCTCATTATCTCCATAGAAATAGACGATCCCTTGCAATCTGACAATAGTAAATCCACTGAGGCTAAGATTGAGACTACGACTAAGACTGCTAAGACTACTGAGGAAAATAGGTCAAAAATCATTGATCAAGTTTAATGATATTGCCCATCTATCTTTTCTATCCATTGATCAATAGTACCTAAGTGACTGTACGTTCATTATAATTTGTTTATATTTTATCCACGTAGTGCTCACCTTGTGATTTTGCTCCATGAAAAATCCTTTGCAAGGTGGGTTCCTCTCAAAGGCATTTGTGGCCCCTCTTGTCTCTCAGAAGTGATTGTTAGTCCTTAGTCCTCCATTACCAATCCCCACTCCTTTCCTCCAATGGTTTTACTCAGTATTACAAAAACTGTTTGTTGTTCACTAAGCCCATGAGCTAAAGGGCTTCATTACAAACAGTAATTTTTTAAATATATCTGGAAAACGCATGCAAACTCAGTCATATGTGTGTATTTAATAGTGTAAGGTAAGAGAAAAATTAACTAAAAATCTAAGAGTTGATATTTTCAGTATATTTATTTCTAAGTTCCATCACAGTTCATGTAAATTTCCTAAAATTACTGTGAAAATTTCTTTTTTAATTATGCTTTTATTTTATTTTGAAGTGTAAATTAAAAGCAATAGCAAAAATCAAAATCAAAGACAGAAACAGTGCAACATACAACGATATATATGTTACAGATTTTCAAAACAAGAATAGTAGATAATATGTCAACCAATTTTACTATGAACATTTACATAACATTATGAAGTTATGTGTGGGGGTTCACAACATGAGGGGCTGGCATTAGAGTTCTGGTCCCTATGCTTGCCTATGTTTGCTTAAGAAAGTACTTCAGTTTAGTGCACTACCTCAGCAGCCCTAAAAGTCCTATTTTATGTTACATTATTCTTTCCAAAGAGGAGCAAGATTTCAAAAAGCCATAAATGAAACACATCTCTATCTCTCAGTAATACAAAGGAAAGGAACATCAAAGTTCTTGGCAAAGAATTTCATTACACAGCTTTTCCTCTTACAGCTTAGAAAGTTGTGTGCTGTCTTGAAACACTAAATAAAATTGATCTTAATGTCATGAACTCTGGAAAATAATCCTGTGGGACCTGTCATGGAAAACTCCCTGTAGCTGTCGCTCATCTGGCCCACCAGAGGCCCTGAATGTGCCTTTTTCCTGCTTCACGCCCGGAGCATATTGAAGTTGCAAAGACCTGGGATTTTTCCCATCAAGCATGGTGGCATGCTCTAGTACTTTCATGTTGGTGTTTTCAGCAAGGGCCCTCGGACCCCACAGGAACTCATACTGAGCAGGATCACTGTTAGGAACCTGCTGGTACACCAGGTACTCTGCCCGAACCAAATCCTCTCTAATGAATTTCCATATGTCCCCAACAGCAATGTGAGCTCTCTCAGCTAATCTCTTCCTATGTCTCAGAATTACCCTGAGGTACTTACTCTTCACTAATGCGGTTGCCCTTTAGGAAGATCGCACTCAGGATGAGTATCAAGAGGTCAGCTTTCAGAATAATTTGGTCTGTGTTATCCAGTATCTGACTATAAGTGAGGCCCAAGGTAGAGACAAGGTCATATCTGTGGGTAGTGGAATCCATTTCCTTCAAAATAATACCAAAGCCCAGACGCATGCACTCACAGATTTCCCTAAAGATCTCATGGACATCATCACTGGAATCGTGGTCCACCATGTGCACCACTTCTTCTGTGGTGATCTGCTCATTCCTTTGACACTTCTGGATCAGAAATCGCACAATATTATCTAATTCAACATTTTCAAATGCATTCGTGCTGATCTGAGGGACAACCTTGTCCTGGGATAGACGAATTCTTCTGTTTTTCATTGCTGGAGCCCGCATGGCACTGACTGCTTTCACTGGAAACCATAACATTTTGAGGAGTGCAGACCCCATGAAGATTCTGAGGACAACTTGATGTCAGTGGCACGAGCTCTTTTCTTGCTGTGGGCTGGCTTAAAGCACAGAAGAAGTTATCCAGCCCAGCCCAGGCCCGGCGAGCATGTGTGAAAGATTCTGGGTCCTCTGTACCCAAGGGACCCCTCCAGACCAAAACTCAGGCACCCGCGTGAGTGAGACCCTCTATTGCGCCATCGGGACCCCTGAAACCTTTCCAAAGCTCCCATTCCTAAGTTTTCATTAGAGTGAATGAAAACTTCTGTGATTCTCTTGGGACCCCAATATCCAGCCCAGTCCAGGCCTAGCGAGCTTGTGGGAGAGCGTCTGGCTTCCCTGCACCCACAAAACCCCTCCAGACCAAAACTCAGGCACCCACGTGAGATCCTCTACCATGCCATTGGGACCCCTGTAACCCTCCACAGCCCACTGAGTGAGTGAGGACTTTTGCAACTTTCTTGGGAACCCAGATCCAGCCCAAGACCAGACCCAGCTATTGTATGGGAGAGCTTCTGTGCTCCCCTGTGCTTTCTGGGCCAGAGACACAACAGAGGAGCACCACTGGTTCACTGTTGTGCCAGAGGGGCATGACACATTCACTTCCATGGGCTGCAACAGCAAGGAGCTGAATGCAAAAGCTAGACCCAAGCCAGGCATAACTGGATAAACTCAAACTTAATAGATCTGCACCTGAATTTCAGTAGGTACTAAAGTTATAACTGCACCAAAACTCTACACTAAAGGTCAGAAATCAGTGTTATACGAAATGATAAAGACAAGGAGCAAAATGCAATCTCAGGCCTCGAGCCCACCCATAACAAGTGCAGAGGACCACTAGCTCACAGAAATGAATGAATTAACAGTGTCAGAAGTAAAGAAACTGTACAAAACTTATTGTAGAGAAAAAAATAATTAAAGAGTATACATAAAATATTAACTACGGAAGAACAAAATTAAACAGCATCTTATTCCACATTAGAAAGAAAAAAAAAGAAAGAAAGGACCAAGTGAGTAAGAAACTAGACTAATTATGACTGAAAAAAAGAAAAAAAATTTTCCTCTTTGAATTGGACAATTTAATTTTTGTGTATCTTGGTATGATTTTATTTAAATTTTTCGTGCAACAGGTTCATTTTTCTTGGAAATGCGGTATTATAAGTTGAGCTAAATTAGAAATTTTAAATCTTTAAATATTTATTGCCTACTCCTTTTTACATTGAGAATTCTAATTATATGATTATAATTTTCTTGGTTTTGACACTGAACTATTATGACTGATCTGCAAATTATTTATTCATTTTTATTTTGGACAATTTTATCGTTATATTTATTTATGATTGTAAATATTTTATTTTCAATTCTAAAACTATTAAAAATTTATAAAAAAGGAAGTAAAGTAACAACAGCAGAAAGTTATAGAGGAACTCAGAACAGAATTAATTCCTGAAATGAAAAAAGAAATCTCTGAATTCATATAATCTGAAATAAAGAATCTAATACAGAAATATATGGGGGAAACAAAATGCCCACCCAGAACAAGTGCAGAAGACACTAGCTCAGCTGAAATGTATAAATTAATGGAATAGCAAGTAAAAAAAAAAAACAACAACAGCAGAATGGTAGAGAGGAACTCAAAGCATAATTAGTTTCTGAAAGAAAAGCAGAAATCTTTGAATTCATACAATCAGAAGTAAAGAATCAAATACGGAAATATAGGGAGGAATGCCAATGTGAAAAATAACTCTGCAGAAAAAAATTAATAACTGCTTCTAAAAAAGACATTGATAAAAAATAGAGGAGATTAGAAAAATGACGGATTCCTTGATTGATCAATACAGGAAAGGAATAGATCGCATGAAGCAGAGTCAAAGAGATATAGAGGAATTTAAAATCTCAACCACAAGCCTGCAAAACCATTAGAGTGAAAGTGAAGACAGCGTTTTAGATCTTGAAAATGTTTGTGCAGCTAGTGAAGAGGTAAGAAAGGATCTCTTAAAAGACAACTTGGATGCAGGAAAAAATAACCCATCACCTTAAAGACAATGCAAAGATGAACAATGTAAGGCAAATAGTCACCAAAGATTGAGTCAATACAAATGATATAAAAATAATATGGGCAGAAGTAATAGCAGAAAACCTCCCAAATATGA
>NW_004524757.1:5084165-5096066 GCF_000260255.1 Octodon degus
AAATAAAAAATAAAAATAAAAATTAAAAAAAAAAGATTGAAGGACAAATGAAATACTTTCATGACAAAGAACAACTAAAGAATTTCATGATGACAAAGCCAAACCTACATAGCCTACTGAAAGATGTTCTAGAGAGGGACCAAATATATAATTTGTATTGACTCAAAATGAGCAGAACTCCATGAACGACAATAGAAGAAACTGTCTAAATAGGGCAAACAATAAAACACAAGACAAAAATGAGTAAACAACAGGTAAATAATATGTCAATCATAAGTAAGCACATCTCAATTATAACCATCAATGTAAATGGACTCAGTTCACCAATTAAGAGAAGTAGACTAGCACAGTGGATTACGAAACAAAATCCAACAATATGCTATATACAAGAAACAAACTTCACCCAAAAAGACATTCATAGACTTAAAGTCAAAGGATGGAAACCAATATTACATGTCCCAGCCCCTCAGAAAAAAGCAGGGATAATAATCCTGCTTTCAGACAGTTTCAATTTCAAACCAAGAATGATCAAAAGAAATAAAGAAGGCCAGTATATACTGGTTAGGGGAAAATTCAAAAAGAAGTTGTAACACTCATAAATATCTATGCACCAAGCACAGGAGCACCCATCTATATAAGGCAAATCTTAATGGACATGAATAATCTAATATCCAAATCCATAATATTAACAGGAGACCTTAACACACCCTTATCTCAAAAAGATAATTTTTGTGTGTCAACCACACAAAATATTAGCAAAGAAGTAACAGAACTGAGCCAGAGCTTGGAACAAATGGACGTGGTAGACATATACAGAGTGTTCCACACAATGATAGCTGAATAAACATTCTTTTCAGCTGCACATGGGTCATTTTCTAAAATAGACCACATAATAATCCATAGGTCATGCTTAAGTATATGCAAGAAAAGAGAAATTATCCCATGCACATTATCTGACCACAGTGCAATGAAACTGGAAACAAATGACAAAACAAAATAGAAAGAAACTTTAAATACATGAAAAATAATAACACCCTACTCAGCATCCAATGGGTCACAGATGAAATTAAACAAGAAATTAAATAATATCTACAATTTAATGAAATTTCAAACACAACTTATCGGAATTTATGGGATATGATGAAAGCAGTTCTCAGAGGAAAATTCAGAGCTACGAACCCACAGATTGGGAAAACAGAACAGGAATAGATAAACACCCTAATGCTGTACCTCCAACATCAAGAAAAGGAAAAGCAAAGCAAAACCAGAGCGAAAAGATGAAAAGAAATCATAAGATTAGAGCAGAAATTAATTCAATTGAGATGAAGAAAATAGTTCAAAGAATTAATGAGTCAAAAAGCTAGTTCTTTGAAAGACTAAATAAAATCAAGAAGCCCCTAGATAACCTCATCAAAAAGAGGAAACAAAAAATTCAAATACAAGTGATAACGAATGACAAGGGTGTAATCACCACAGACCAAGTAGAAATTCAGAAGATTATTAATAGCTGCATTGAGAATCTTCATTCTTACAGAATAGAACACACAAATGAAATGGACAGATTCCTAGAAAGGTACAAATTACTAAAACTTAATCAAGAAGCTATAACAACTCTCAATTACCCAATAACAGCCAATGAAATAGGAAATGTAATAAAAAGAAAGTCCAGGTCCTGATCAATTCACAGCTGAATTCTACAAGAAATTTTCAGAAGATGTGGTCCCTATACTCCTCAAAATCTTCAATGAAATTAAAAAGGAAGCATTCTTCCCAAAATTATTCCTCGTGGCAAGTATTATACTGATTCCAAAACCAGGGAAATACATAACTAAACAAGAGAACTACAGTCCAATCTCCCTCATGAACATAGAGGCAAAAATACTCAATAAATTCCTAGTAAATAGGATACAGCAAATTATCAAGAATATACACCATGATTAGCAAGGATTTATCTCAGGGATACAGACATGGTTCAATATTTGAAAATCTCTAAATGTAACATACTACATAAATAGAGTGAAATCTAAAAAAACACATTATCATCTCAATTGATGCAGAAAAGGCTTTTGACAATGTCCAACACTTATTCATGTTTAAAGTCCTGCAAAAAATTGGAACAGATAGCCTCTACTTCAATTTGATAAAAGCCATCTATGACAACTCAATGGCTAATATTATTCTAAATGGGGAAAAACTGAAATATTTTACTGTCAGATCTTGTAGAAGAGAAGGATGTCCTCTACCACACTTACTATTCAATATAGTTTTGGAATCATTAGCTAGAGCCATTAGACAAGAGAGAGAAATAAAAGAAATAAGAATAGGTAAAGAAGAAGTTAAATTATCATTATTTTCAGATGACATGATACTTTCCTTGGAAGACCCCAAAAATCCCATGAAGAAGCTACTAGAATTGATACACAAATTCAATAGCATAGCAGTATTCAAAGTCAATACTCAAAAGTCAATAGCATTCATCAACACAGAGAACAAACACACTGGAAAATTAGAGTAACAATAACTTTTACAATAGTACCGTGGAAAACGAAATTCCTTGGAATTCGCTTAACCAAAGAAGTCCAAGACCTTTTCAAGGAAATTTATAGTACTTAAAAAAAAAGAGAGATCGTAGAGGATTTCAGAAAATGGAAAGATATTCCTTTCCCCTGGATAGGAAGAACTAACATTGTGAAAATGGCCATACTCCCAAAATTATTGTACAGATTTAATGCAATCACTATCAAATTACCACGATCATACCTCCCAGAACAGGAGAAATCTTTACTAAAATTTATTTGGAACCAGAAAAGACCTAGAATAGCAAAGGCAATCATAGGCAACAAAGACAAGGGAGGAGGCATTACAATTCCTGTCTTGAAATTATACTACAAACCTACTCTGATAAAATCAACATGGTATTGGCAACAAAATAGGCCTTAGGATTAATGGAATAGATTAAAAGATGCAGAGTCCTCTATGAACACACTCAGCCACTTAATCTTCGACAAAGCGGCCAGACACGCTTACTGGAAGGATAGCCTGGTTAACAAATGGGGCTGGCAAAACAGGCTCTCTACATGGAGAAAACTGAACTTTCACTCAGGTCTATGACTATGCACTAAGTTAAAGTCAATATGGATTAAAGATATAAACATTAAAACAGAAACAGTAAATATCCTGGAAGAGAAATTAGAAGGAGCTTTTGAAGACATAGGGGTAGGCAAAGAGTTCATGAACAAAAATCAGACCACACAGGTAATACTTGAAAGAATTGACGACTAAAAGCAACTCTTATTGAGAACTGTTTGCACGAAAAAAAAAAAAAAACATTTCCTGGCAAGCGCAAGGGCCTGAGTTCAATCCCCAGTTCCGCCAAAAAAAAAAAAAAAAAGTGAAACGACAACCCACAAATTTCGAAAAAATCTTACTAATAAGCACTCAGACAAAGCTCTGCTCTCTAGAATTTATAAAAAACTAAAATAAATTAGGGGCCCTAAGTTTAAAGACTCAGTCCAGAAATGGGCTTCCAAGATGAACACCCACTTCTTAGAGGATGAAATAAGAGAAGCGAATAAATATATAAAAAAAATTCCACATCACTAGCCATCCATGAAATGCAAATCAAAACATCACTGAGATACCATCTCACCCCAGAAAAAAATGGCTATCATAAACAAATCAACCAATAAGAAATGTTGGAGCGGTTGTGGGGGAAAAGGAACACTTCTCCAATTCAGGGGGGAATGTAGACTGGTGCAGCCATTATGGAAATCAGTGTGGAGACTCTTTAAGAAACTAGGATTGGAAATCTCATTCAAGCCAGCTATCACCCTACTGGGAATTTTCCCAGAGGAACTGAAAACATCATATCACAGTGATACATGTGTACCTATGTTTATATCAGCACAATTTGTGAAAGCTAAATCTTGGAAACAACCAAGATGCCCATCACATGTGGATTGGTTGAAAAAGTTGTGGTATTTTTATACAATGGAGTGTTGTTACTCAGCTATAATGAATGATAAACTTGAAGCATTCATACTTAAGTGGATGACACTTGAAGATATACTCATAAGTGAAATAGACCAGACCCACATGTATAAGTATCATATAGTCTCCCTAATACAACAAATCAAAAGAAGAAATACAAATAGGAAGGTATAATACAACTAAAAGGAAAGTGAGAACTTGAAGACTGGAAAATGAGGAGTGGGTAAGGAGAAAAGCTGAGAAACTGGACTGGGACAAAGCCATACACTTTTATGCACAAGATGAGCAAGGCAATGATCCTAAGAAACAGCAGGTTTTGAAACTAGAAGTCAGTTGGTAAATTCTTAACCTGACTAACTATATATGCTGATACCTGTGAACCAAACAACTGCACTGAAGATAGCAATGTGTAATAGCAGGGTCATGCTTGGAATGCTTGTCATTCTCATCTTCTAAATACATACTTCTTGTCATGACACACCAATTATTACCATACAGTCTCACAAGTAACAGGGTTTTTAAAAAAATAGGTAATAAATGAAAAAAGACACAAGAAAAAGAAAAAAGTCACAATATTGTCCTGCTACAATGCTGTATATGATTAGATTTCTAAACTTCTGTGTAAAAATATGTTTATTCCTATGTTTTAATTTTTTTCTTCATAGTCTGTAAGGACTTAAATTTCAACACATCAATACTGGATGGAAGATACCTGTTACATGTTATGCCTAAGATGTTTGATAGTTAGACAGTGAAAACTGAACTGCATATGTTGCAGGGTAATAATAAGTTCTTTTCTGGAGGGTTAACACTCTAAGTTTTCAGATCAAAAATTGGAGAAAAGGAAGGGCTATAAGGTCCGCCAACATTTTGGCCCTAGCCTTTTAATGTCAGTGAAGCTGAGGACATACGAGAACCCATACTGTAACATCATGGAACTCATTTATGCCCCAAATTTTCTGATCAAGGAAATTATGGAGCCACAGAGGAATGCAATCGATGATGTGTAGTGTGATCAAGGAGAGTCACATGGAGAGAAAACTTTCTCTCATGTTTTCACAGAGAGCAAATTGGTCAAGCATTGGCCATGACTCATCCACATGGCAGACACTGACAAAGGATCTACAAAGTATAAAAAGGAAGTATAAGTAAAACCATGGTGTTATGTTGAGCTGTTAGGGAGTCAGGTCAACAATTTCTGACACTGCCAGTCAAGTGGAAGACCCAATACTATTATTGACTACTGTACTGGACCCTTTTAGAATATTTTACTGAGTTAACATTCCTATAATATTCAAATGACGAAACTAAACAAAAAAGGGGATACGGATGAAAGTCAATTTTATATCTGTGTATTCAAAATGGTTAGGATAGATATATAGTTTCATTCTCTTAATGAATAGAGGGACTTGTTCTAATAATGTTTGTAAATACGATAGCATGTCTGCATCTTGTACAACAAATAACCACTAGGAAGAGAGTATGCAATCTGTTAATTATTGAAAGTGTCCTACCAATTTGTTTGGAAACTGTCTCATTGCTATTTGTTTCTCAATAAAATTATGGAAAAAAAAGTGCAGTATAGAGCCACAGAATAAATCCTGAAGGGACTTGACTGACCTTATCACATACAAAAGTTACATTTTTTGTTATATAAGTCTTGCTTTATGTTGGTCTTAACCATCCACCAGAAAAGTATAAAAATGAGGTGTAAATAGTAAAGCCATATTAATATGCTGAGCTGTAAAAGGCTCTATTCAAAAACTTCTGTGGACAACCCCCTACTATTGTGGACTATTGGACTGTGTTGGATTGTTTTTCTGAATTGTGGCACCTATAATATTTAGATGTCAATAGAATACCCATCACTGACAGGACTGAACTGGAGAGGGGGGATACAGAGGAAGGACCATTTTGTATTTGTCTATACAGAATAGTTAGGATAAATGTGTCGTAGCTTTCTCTTGGTCCAGTGAGAGGAAGGATTTGTAGTAGTAGTGGTTGAATGGAATGTCCTGGCTGCTGCTTGTGCTGTGAATGACCGCTGAGAAGATAACAAAATGCAATGCATTAATTATTGAAAATGTCCAATTAATCAGCTAGGAAAGTGTCTCACTGATATTTGTTTCTCAATAAAACAATAAATATAAAGATAAAAAACACTGAAGAAGAGGGCAGATGTAACAGTGGCTGCAGCTTCCTACTCATGCATGAAACACTGCACAAGGTGGAGGCCTTGTGCACTGCTCTGGTAGGGACGGGCTCCTCCAACGTTTCTGTCTTGGCTGCCCTGACCATGAGGCATCATGATATTCTTTGGAGACAGAAATACCTTGTTGAGCAGTCAGATGCCTGGAGGAGAGAGGGAGATGTTTATTGTCCTCAGCTCAGAATCAGAAACTTGTTGCCTCCTACAAAAGCCCACTTCATTTCTTCCCAGGGAGTAGCACTCTAAACTTCACAAGATCCAGTCTCCATGATCCTGGGATACAAAGTGAAGCTGTTTGTAACCTGAAGTGGAAGTCATAAGAAAAGGCTCCAGTAAACCGTGTGACATAGGATGCCTGGGGACAAGGAAGTGTCTGTCCTGGGGAGAAATAACGATCAGATCACAGAAAGGCATGCAACTCACTACTTGTCTTGGTACACTTCTTCCTCTGCTAACAGATATGTGGACACTGACCCACAATGAGACCTTCAGACATGGCTCCTGCAGTTGCTATTGGTGGGAAAGTGGAACTTGTCTTTAGAATGCAAGCATAGTCCTGCAGTTCCAGTCCTTTCATTAGGGCTGCATGAGACGTTTGTGCCACACACTTTGAGGTGAATTGCTGCATTTCTCCTCCTGAAGGTCACTCAAATATCCTTCAGCAGGGCCTGTTGCCTAGTTTTCCCATACCTGCAGCAAAGTTACAGAACATGTCTGTCTCCCCTCCTGATACCTAATAAACACACCTCAGGGACACCATTCATGACATCAGCTCTTTTGAGATAACAGCTGAAATTCACAAAAATCCTTGGGGTCCATGTGCCCAAGGAAAGGGAACCTCTTGCATCTTTCCCTTGATGAATTCTTTTCACAAAGATCCTTTCTGCTAATACTTGGTGTTACCTTCTTCAAAGCACAGCAGTACTGCAGTGACACACTCAAGGAATATGCTTGTCAACAATAAGAACCTATGTTTCCTGGGTTTGTCCAGGTGACAAAAAAGACAAGTTGTGGATAGGATGCATCCTATTCTGGTGAGGGCATTCCCTGTGTCTCACCTAGATCTTTGACAGATGCTGGTATCCTGAGTCTGTTCTCTTGCTTCCAGCTCCCTTGTAGTGAGGGCTTCACCTAATTGAGATCAATGAGCCAATACTAAGTAAGCAGCCTCAGCTAGAAACCCTGGGCCAGGATACCTGGGATAACAGCAAGCACAGTTCCAAGGAAGAGGACCATCAGACTATTCGAGTTGAGTTCAGCAATACCCTAAACCCTCCCTTAGGGTCCTCACCATGACTCTTGGCAGATTATGGGTCACTTATGTTTCCTGAACACACAGAGTTCTGTGTGCCAACCTGATGACACCAACTCAGATCTCCTCTTTACCTCTCTGAGAGGCTCAGGATATGGAAAGTAAGTGAGTAGTTACCCATCATGCTTCCCTTTCAGGATGAATTCTCTGCTGACAGCAGGACCTGTGCCCATCCCTCCTGTGGTTCAGGACATTTATTATAGCATTATTCTAGATTTTCTGAAGAATTTATTTGTGTTCATAGGCCGCCCCATTGGAAGACACCTGGATTATGAGGGTTAAAAACTGACACATGATCAGGAGGTGTAAACTGTTACAAAAACAAGAGTTACTGGATGTGATAGGGAGGCTCCTTTTTCCTTCTATGTTGCTCCTTTATGATTGCTTCCTGGAAGATTTCTGAGATCATGTTCCTACACAATATATGTTCTCTCTGTTGTTCAGCCTCAGAGTACACTGAATCTCAAGTGGAAAGTCTTTAAATTTTTGGCCTAAACCAACTTCTCTTTCAGTAAACTGAAGATAGCAAATATTGTATCTCAGGAATGGGAACATCTGTAAGCTATCCGTATGTGTTTCTGTACTTTATCCACCATGCTCATGTTGGATCCTGCCTTCCCTCAGGTCCCCAACACCTGAGATAAACTGTTTGCTCTTTGTGAGATTGAGACATTCATCCCCCTACACTGTCTTCCTGGTAGCAGGTGGATGTATTCTAGTTAATTAGTCCTCCACAGAGCTGACCTATTGAACAGGAAGGCTGTCAGTCTGCTGGTTCTTGGGTACAGGCACTCAGTTCTCATAAAAGGCTTATATTTAGAGATTGGCAATAACTGGGGTAGTCCTATTGTATACACATGTACTTCACTCTGCTGACTTGTGGTCTCCAGGTGGACAAAGATACTGACCTCCTTGTCTTCTCTAACAACACAACACTGAGACACATGTGAACAGTTCCTACATAACAACACACAAGGAAGTCCAGCCTGATAAAATGGAAACCAGGCTGTGTGGGCTTACTAGTTAATGGGTGAGGTCTACCTTCAGTTCTTTAGTGCAGGAGAAGAGCAGAGTGGTGAGCAATAGCAACTCAGCCTCTACAAGGCTTGGTATCAACACACTGGAAAATGGATACTGAGGGAGAATAAAACAACTGTTGTAAAAGAAGACCTTGAAGAATCCAGAAGTTACTAACTAAAATGTTGAGATCTAAATACAATGCTTCTAACTTTTATCTTCTACAAATTTTGCTGCTGAAAAAGCTCATATGCTCATCACTTGAACAAATGAATGCATAGAGAAAATATACTGTGTATACAAAAAGAAGAAATACTCACCCAAATATAAGGCTAAGCTGGGTATTTTTTCAATGTAAATGGAGGCACATTGAGTCCACATCTGAAGTGAAATAAATAGAACTCACTATTTCAAATACCACATGGTTTTTCTGTGTGGGAATGCCAAAGTATGAATATGGAGCCATGCTGAAGATAAAATCGTGGAAGTAGGGCTAACTTGCACAATGAAAATGAGGACAAGAGGTGCTAGAAACAGAGAAAGAATGCTAACTGATTTACAGGGAAAGAAACAGTTAAGGGGATAAATGGAAATATAGCTTTTAAAAATGTTGAGTTGAACTGATGAGAAAACAAATAAGATGCATTATACACCTAAAATACACTTCCATGAGGATCAGTACCTCCTGCAAGCTTGTGCGACATAAAATACTGCAGAGACACTCAACATGTAGTCCCCATCACTAAATAGGGAAAAATCAGACTGGAGTTTTTCACTTGTCCCCGACTCTTAGGAAAATCGATTGAATTTGTAGATGTCTACCTGAAACATAAGGACTCATAGAAGTACAGGGATGAATTGCCCTGGTTGGTCAATACACTGCCAGTTACCATGATCTCAGGGACACTTTCAGGTCCTATTTCTAGAGTGCTCTCACAGAAAACAGCAGCAGACTGACCCCTATGCAAAGGCCTGGCACATGCTTGTTCAGTGGGTGTGTTTGGGCTCCATTCCAAGCAACTGTTGACTATTTGAACCTGATCCTCACAATAGCCACAGGATAAATTCACTTCAGGGTGCTAGATGTTACTCATCCACAGTGACTGGGTGACAGACAGTCTCAGGAATCATGCATGGACAAGTAGTACATCAGAAAGACACACAGGATGTACAACCCTACCTGGAAGCCAGAACCAAGGCCAAGACTGAGTTACTCTGGATTTGAAAATCTAGGTCTTCCTCATTTGTTACTGAGTTGTTAAAAGTAAACAGCATAGGATTAGCAATCTAGATCATTTTCATAAGAGCGTGCCTGGCAGCCAAAGTCCTGAATCCAAGTCCTGGTTACTAGAAAAAAGGCAAAGAAAGAAAAAAAAAAGTAAACAACAACAAAAAATGAATTGAAGTATTAGCTATCTCAAAAATTGAACCAAATTTTTAAGCTCCTAGCATACTCTCCCCTCCCAAAGGGAAACAAATCCAAGCACGTAGATGTGGAAAACTTGAAATTACAAGGGAGAAATAAAGTTATGTAGATTATCAATATATACATTTAGAATAAAATAAAATGTATCTAGAGTAATTTAATCAAAAATGTCAATATGGCGAGACATTTGATCTACAAAAGAAGAAACAAGAGCTTACAAAAATTATGCATTAGTCAATAAAGTGATAAATTTATTCACTGAAAAGGTACAAACAAGGAAATTTGTGAAAGTCCAATGACCAAGTTAATATTAAAAAGGACGAAAAGGATTCCCCAATCAGGAATAAAGCAAGCATGTCCACTCCCAACACTCTGGATCAAAATTATTTGAAACACATTAGTAACAAATTCTAAGTAAGAGAAAGAAATGAAAACATATGTGTATGAAAGAAATATCTCCATTGTCAGAATGAGGAGATGACCTGTGGACACAACTCAAATGCACAAGGATTAATAACAAGAATCAACATCTGGGATCATATCTCATGAAAAAGCTTCTGCACAACAAAAGCAATAGTCTCACTAGTGAAAGCATCATCTACGGAATGGGAATACACCTTCCAGAACTTCTGTAGACAAAGAACCAACACCTACAATACATAATGCAAAAAAATAATTGTTCAAAATGACAAGAGCCAGTTACAAACCTGTGTTATGAAATGAATAACACTTCTCAGGTGAAAATTGACAATTTTCCAAAAATACATGAAAAAATAAATAATACTGTTGATGGTTCAAAAAATGAAAGTTAAATTAATGTGCAGATTTCATCTCACTCCATAAAGAGTCCAGGCCAATTCTCTTTTCTTGGGTGTGGTGACTAGAGGATGCACTAAGCACAGCATCGCCCCCTGCTGTCTGAAACCAAGATATACAGCAAAGATGCACTGCATCCTTCAGGGATTGACACCTAGGTGGAGGTCCCCCCATATGTACGGTGTGCTATGGTTCATATTTGTGTCTCTATCTTCCACATAAGCCTGGGAAACGTCTCCCTGTACATGACCTCAGTTTCACTTTCTAATTGAAGGGGGGACTGGAGGACGGCACTCATATTGAAAGGCTAGGCAGGCTGCGTTCCATCTCTCAGGTGTTCTGAGCCCAAGTGACCTGCCTTACTTTTCATCATGATTGGGCAATCACCAGTGACCACCTTTCCCTGTGGTATTTATGCTTCTTCAAGGTCTTAGGGTCCCACAAACCCTGTTGTACAAGAGAGGAATTTCGAATAGGATTTTCAGCCGAGTTCCGGGAGCCCCCAGACGCAGTCCTAGCCCAGGTCCGGTAAGTGTGCGGAGAACTTCCTGCTACCCTGTGCCGGCGGGACCAGTCCCAGCCCAGGCGCAGAGAGGGCCGGACACTCTTCCAGCCCCTTGGGCCAGCACCCACCACTCCGCAGTGCATCACCCACACCGCCCAGTGAGTAGGAATTTTTGCTCCATCCCGGAGCCCCCAGACCCAGTCCTAGGCCACGTCCCGTGAGTCTGTGCGGCAAGCTTCCTCTTCCCCCTACTTCACCTTGCCCCCTCCAGGCACAGCTCAGGTCTGGCATACACGCCAGAGGTGTAATGCTGCAACTGCAATCCCTGCAGAGAGTGTAGAGGATAGATCCAACCAGCTAGTCCAGGAGCAGAACATCTCGCCACAGGGGCACAACAGGTTCAACCTTAAGGGCAGCAGCGGGAAGGAGCTGAGCACAGCATCCAGACCCAAGGCAGACGCAGGTGGATAAGTCCAAACTTTGTAGAGCTGCACCAGAACTTCAGTACGTGCGAAGGTTATAACTACAGAAAAGATCTACAACAAGGGCTGGAGAGATGGCTCAGTGGTCTAAAGCACCTACTTAGAACAAGCTTAGCAAAAGCATCAGGGACCGCGGTTCAATCC
>NW_004524757.1:5102391-5115690 GCF_000260255.1 Octodon degus
GGAACTTAGAAAAAATGGGGTATACAGATGAATGTCCATTTTGTATCTGTGTATTCAAAGTGTTTATGATAGATATATAGTTGCATTCTCTTAATGAACAGAATGATTTGTTCTAATGGTGTTTATAAATAGGATCACAAGTCCGCATCTTGTACAGCAATTAACCACTAAGAAGAATATATGCAGTGTATTATTTGTTGAAACTGTACTTCCGATTTGAATTAAAATAGTCTCATTGCTATCTGTTTATCAATAAAATTTTGAAAAAAAAGAGAGGAATTTCTTCTTTGAAAACTCTGCATAGGGCTTTCCTAGACTCGAGAGCAATGGCAGTCTTCTCTTTGATTCACCATGTTCTGGAGGGCAGCATACCCTCATCTAAATAGCATGTTTTCCTTGTCTCAGCCTCACCCTGGGGTTGGTGACCACAGCCAGACTCCATACCTAAGGAATCCCAGGACTGACGCCAAGGACAGACAATGCCTCCATGATCTATTCTAGTGAGGAGGGTTAGGTGCTTTAATTCGTCTGTCTGACTTTAAATCCTAGTGTTCTCAACCTCATCCCTGTTTACTGAGTATGTCCCACCTCCTGAAGGGCAAAGCCCTGAGATGACTCATTCTTACAAGCCTTATCCTGTGGGGACATACCCAACAATAGAGATGGATCTTGAATGCTCAGAGACAGTCTTGCTGCCTGGGGTTTCCTCATTCCCTTCTGATCCTCAGCTGGAATTTGAATAGGTTGTCTGCCCTGCCTTCATATGAAGGAGAGACATCAGAATCAGGCCCTCCTCTCTTTCTAATTCCAGAAGCACACTTAAGTAGTTGCCTCCCACAGACCTTCACAGGCCCGACAGGAAATTCTAAATAATTTTATACATTCTCCTTTCCCTGCTCTCTCTGAACTCAAGTTGGTTCCTCAAAAACCAAGAACCTGGGGCCCATTTCAAACCCATTGTGCCCACTTTCAACAAAGTGTCTGAAACTTGGGAATTCCTCAGGCCAAGAGGCCACCATGGGTATGGAGAGTGGAATTAGTGTCCCAGAATGAGTATGCTAGGTTCCGGGCTGATAACATTGGAAAGGGTATATTAACTGAGGACACCAACCTGGCTGAAGGATTGCATGCTTACATGCAACACCTCAGCTTGACCTAGACGAGGCCATGGGCTCCCTTCTGCTCCTTCATGAAGTAGGGCTGAAGATCCAGGCTCTGAAACCCACAGGTTCTGTGAGGCAACGGGGGTTGTACCTGTGAGACTCCACTGCACAGAGTACTGGTGTCAACAACAGCACATACAGGTTCTGTTCAGAATCTCAACGTGGCATGGGGTTTCTCTCAGTCCTTCAAGGAATCCCAATCTCTGGTGAATCTTCAAAGCCCACCTGCAATGCTGACCTCACAAAAAGGTCACCTGGGACCTATATGGCTGTGGTACCTATCATATGTTCTCTGTATGCTCTAGGTCAAATTAACTGTGTGTGTGTACAGAAAGAGAATCCAGATTGGGTGAGGAAACTATGTGACCTGAGTCTCAAACCATGTGCAAGGTGGACCTGACTAAGCCCTGTGTGCTCTGTTGCCTAGACCTGCAGCACAGTGTTCAAAACAAGGATCTGTTTCTTCTTTCAGTGAGCCCTAATGAAGTAGGGATCGATGATGTCAATCCCCGCCCCCAGCACCCCACTGTCTACACCTACCATGTCTCCCAACTTCTGGGCTGTAACAGAGGCAGATGCCGGTTGTATGCGGAATGTTTTCCTGGCTCTTGGCTTCCTCACTCTGCCCACAGGGGCTCACCTTGACATAACTTACCCAGGTCCCCACTGATCTTCCCCTAACTCTCTCCTCCACTGGTGTCCTGAAGAAAGTGGGTGATAACCTGAGATGTTTTGCCCTCTTTGCAGTGCTCCCTTGGCCCATTGCACCCCAGAACATTTGCTCCTCCCACCTCAAGCAAAGACTTTAGTAAAAGCTCTGACTCTCATTCACAATTGAGCAGAAAGGGGCTGGTCTCCTTAAAATGGTGCAGTGAAGGGCATGTCCTAAAAGATAGGGTTTTCTAGAACATTCTGAGATTATATCACTCGGTTGGTGATTCTTTAGGGAGAGCCCCCCGGGGTCGGCAAGATAATTAATGGACTTAGGGCCTGCTTTGGCAAGTGCAGGGTTCAGGATTCTAATCCAGGTCCCAAATGCTGTGCCAGATTGCCCCCGCGGGGGCACTGACCCAGTGATTGTGTTCAGGCATGGTAGCGCACACCTGCAATCCCATCACTGGGAGGCTGGAAACAGGAGGACCACTAGGAGTCCGAGCTGAGAAGTAAGACCTTATACTAAATACATAAATGAAAAAGAGAGAAAGAAAAGTAAGGGCACCTCCTGTAGATCTAACTGATCCCAGATTTTCTCTGCCCCTCTCACCAGAAGTTCAGTCCTGTGAACAAGGCTTTGATAACCTCTCTGGATTATGGTCTACAAGATGTTGATCTCCTAAGAATTTTGCACTTCCTGCTGTATCACAGACACCAGAGCCTTGCTGGAGTATTCTGTGACTCTGTCTCTGAACTGTGGCTTATGAAGTACCCCATCTGTCTTCCCATTGACCTTCAGGACCCCATGTCCTCTCTGCTCCTGGCTATTGAAGCCTGGCCCTCTGCATAAGGCTCGGACTTTGCATTGCGGATACAAAGAAGCAAAATCTGCACCCAAAAGGGAACTGAACCCTGGAATTCTGGGAGATCATGGTAAATCTGAATTGTTCTGGGTCCCTTTCTCTGAGGTTGGGCTTCCTCACTCACCCCAGAACCAGCAGCACGACCATCACTCAGCCCGACCCTCTCTGCTTGCTCACCTGAAGTGCACAGCTCAGAAGAAGGGTTCCAGGTGCTCTGACACAAAACAGAAGCTGGGAATGAATATCATGTCTGGCAAAGTGCACATGATCTCCCAGGGCTGACAGGAGGAGGTGAAAGGAATTCCTCAGATTGTTCCCTTGATCCTATGCATCATCTTGGCTCCTGTCAAAACCTGTACACCACTACTCTTCAGACCCGATTCTCTTCCCCACTGCCCAATGATTTCCAGAGTATTTGCCCACTATTTCCTGAATTCCCTGAGTCTGAAGCTCATTCTAAACAATATGTCCCTGTGTGGTGCTGGGCTGAAAAGGGATCAAGATCTACAGACTTAGAGGACCCTCTCTCTGAGTCAGGACAGTTCAATTCCCCCATAGCCCATTACAATGAAAGCAAACTGACCCCATAAACTCTATTTCATGCACTCCTGTAATCTCATCACTGGAAAGACAGACAGGCGTCACTCTAGGAGTCCATGCTATGTAGCAAGATGCAGTACCAAATACACAAATAAATAAATGAATAAAAGATTAAAAAGTTTTAAAAAAAGAAAGTATTCTTCCATAGCCTGACACTGAGATGAGAAGCATGGCTAAAACCTTTGTGTGGGTTCACTTAGAACAGCTCTGGGTGGCGGACTGTTTCCCCACGTGTCTTTCCTTTGTTGTTGAAAACTGGGAGCCACAATAAATGTCCTCCTTTCGCTTATGTTGTCCAGCATTTTGTTCAGAGTTAAGAAATATAATAACGAAATATCACTATTACTGTTAATGGAGAGGGAGAGGGAGAAGGAGTGGGAGAGAGAGAGAGAAAAAAAAAGAGTGATACAGGATGGATCCAGGCCTATTCTGTGCCTATGCCTATCCAGAGGTTTCAAGAGTAGTCACTTCAGTCAGTTTCCATTCTCTCTTGTAGTCTCTGTTAAGGTCTTTACCATTATTAGACACTGCTGTATGCCAATAACTGTGGATCTAGTCCTGAACTTCATTCTGTTACAGGGATGTATTTCTATAGTTATTTCAATGCACTTCTTTGTTGGTAGTTTAGAATTCTTGAAGTATGGGAACTCTACCTGAGTTTTGTATTAAAGGTTAAATTTTTCTGTTCTCAATACTTTGCATATTTTATGAAAGCTAGAATTTTCATTTCAAGATCACTGCATTTAATAAGGTTATATGAAAAGTGTAGATTATTAAACTAATATTAAGTCATCTGGGTCCTGATCAAGGCTTTTCTCTGCAACGATTTAGAACCTTATTATCATTTTTCCAAAATATTGTATGTCTCTATGTATAGAACTGCTTCATATTTTGTCTGACATTTACATTTTAATACAGACTATCTAATCTTATGTTAAAAGTGTAATGATCTTTTATCTCATGAACTCAATAATTTTTATGAACTTTTCTTTTTATTATAAATTTATTTTATTTTGAAAAGTAGAAACCAAAGCAATAATTAAAATCAGAAATAAAGACAGAAACAGGATAGCATGCAACAATACATATGTGACAGATTTTCAAAACAAGAATAGCTGATTAACAGTGGTTGATATATGATCTATTTTTATCATCAAATCTGTCCATTTTCTTATATATGTTATAGCTTTTCAGGTTTTACTTCTTCTCTCAGGTATAACCCTTTCTTAATAGATTGAAACTTGTCATATAACTTCTCATTATCTGTGCATAATTCCCCTGATCCTTGTCTAGTGTGGAGCCATTGGAGGAAACCTTGCTGCACTGAACCTTTGCTGATTGACCCAACTGCACTGCATCCTGCTCTGTAAATGCATTATTCTTCGTTGCTTATCAGCACCATCACTATGTAGGTCAGTATGGAAGTTCATCACAAGGATTCCCCACACACACACCTCCCACATTCTTCTGGCACATGACTCTCTCCCTTCTCTCTCCTACACTGATAGAACCCAGCCTGAGTACTAGGCTGCTGAGATATATGACCTGATTTGGTTCAAAACAGGACCGGGATACCTAGTGAGTCATGTTTATTTAATCAAAACAGGACAAGATGAAATTAATGATTTCAAGTATGGCCACAGAACAGCTAGTGGATCCTAAGGACATGGTGCAAAGAGGAGGTGAGACACGCGTGTTACTTAGGAGTAACCATAAAGAAAGTGGACTTCAAAGAGCACAGATGAGTTTGTTGGATGGGAGGGCCCATCCATGTCTCCACATCCAGAGATTTGTGGCCAGGTGAGCATGGACAGGTTTCAGGAACCAACATACAAGTGAGAGGGTAGTGGAAGGTAGAGCAGATAATGCCATGGCATGAGTTGTCTGCCTGAAACAATGGGAAAAACCATTTCTCTCAGCAATCCATGGCAGTAGACTTTGATATGTGAAGAGATGGCAGCTCAGCATGCAAGGCTGTTTGGGGATGCTTAGAGAATTCCTCATTTCTTCTACAGCTGGGCAAACTCTTCAGACCCCTGTCTCTGTAGACCTGTCCATGTGGTGCTCTGAGAGGTCTAGGCTGCTACTGCACTCCTGGGATGGATGGCCAGGGGCTTGGACATTCTAATCCAGTGGAGCCCAAGCTTCTGCCTCTCTGTTCTCTGGGGAAGCATTTGGAAAGAGATATCAGGAAGCCTGGAGTAGATCACTGGGAGGTGCAAAGGCTACAAGGACAGACAGTAGAGCAGCACCTGGTAGGGTTATAGAGAATGCCCAGGGACTTTTCTCACCCAGGCTCCAAAACCACAGTGAGTAGACCCAGAAGATGCTCTTCACTCCTGCCATCAAGAAGCCTCCCCTGTCCCAATACAAATTTCTCTGTTACTCTATGGGGAGGCTTCAGGTTTGGTTCCACTATTCATAGCATTCTGGGGCAGCTTCCCTGAGTTGAAGAATGGAGTCTGTGGAGTTACTAGATGTGCAGAAACTCTCCCTGACCTAAAGCAAGAGAAGTGTGTCGCTCTCATCTGTTACTTAAGTGTCTTCCCTGTAAACAAATAGGACTAAAGATGGGGAAAAGGAAGAGCAAGACCTTTCTCCACCAACAGAGCACAAAGCCTGGGTAAGCACAGAGAACTGAAGACTAATTTCCTCCTTAACACACTCTCTCAGTCAGTGATGACACGACCCAGTGCTCTGTGCCTGTCTGTAGGTGTCAGAGTGGAGCAGCAGCATGAGGGTGTGGACTGCCGGCATTTAGATGGGAAGACCCAGGTGACCGATGATGCATCCCCCGATGTTGGCAGAAAATAGACTCACTGGTGGGCGGCCCTCCTCCTCGTGATCATTGCTGCATCCTGGCTTGTTGTGCTCAATGTAGTACCCTCCAAAGGCCTGAAGACATCACGCCTCTGAAAGCTGACAGTGCCAGCCAAGACTGCAACAGGGAATCTCAGCAGACTACATACACAAAGGTGATTAACTAGTTTTGGTAAACACATGTGGCTACTGAGTTGTTGGCAGTGGTAGTAATGTCCCTTGCAGTATAGGCAACTTGTGCTAGTATACAATTTTCACATCGGAAAGTCTCCTATTGGTGACACCAGCTTCCACCTTGTGACATTAAATTAATAAAAGATGCATAAAACAGAGTGAATGCCAAGAAAAGGAAATACTAATGATAATAACATAAAACACTGAAATGAAATACACTAAGGTTTTACAAATCCTCAGGGAAAGGACAGAGATCTTTCTTTATAAATATAATTAATATGTATTGTAAGTAACATGTATAAAACACTGAATAGATTAACCAGGAAAAGAGAGAGAGATTCAAATTCCAACATGTGGAGCAAGTGACCCGCTATCCCTATAGGTGCTGTACACATTAAAGGAGCCATTAGGGTCTAACACTAGAACTCTCTCCCCATAGCATTAGAAGCATTTGTACATAGGACAGAATCCCTAGAAGTCACACACCCACCCCAGCATTTAGGGAGCAGAAATGCTCGGGCTGCTCTCACCGACCTGGGACTCTAGAGCTGACATCTCATGAAAGGCTGCTTCTGTGGCCAGGGGATCTGGTGACCTCAGCAAGGACAGCCACGGCCTGCTCTCCCTTCTGCACACCAGCCCGAGGCAGACCTCGCAAATCTGTCCTCCCATAAGTTAGACGTTCAGTGTGACCAGGCTGAGCAGGAAAAGAGCTACAGTGAGTCCAACTTTTTTGGCAGGAAAGGACTTTTTATATTCTACATCATTATTTCCACCTTTTAGAGCCGATGTAGATTTAGCGAGCTTTTCAATGTTTCTACCACATGAGTGTGTGAACTTTGCATCTCTACAAACACAAAGTGTGTAATGTGTCCATGTGCACTGCAGTCCTATAGAGTACAGGTGTGCAAGTGTGAGATTCATTTTCTTACATTTCAAAGAATACAAAATAGCAAAAATAAGCCAAAAATGATAGGAAATTGCACTTAATGAAATAGAAATTCAGTAATGTTTATTATATTGGATGATATCTTCAAATTAGTTGTTTAGATTATCAGATATAAACTTGCAAATTGGTTAAAACAAAACAAATGAAAGAAACAGCAACCAAAGTGTGAAAAGAGAGTAAAAACAAAAATTGAAGAACAAAAAACATTATGTGGTTCTGTGAAAAGACCAGCGAAAATCAGCAGTACTGTCCTCCAAAGTAACCTGCATATGCACACAAATATATCTTTTTCTCTTTTGCTTGCATACACAGTTTCACAAACACATTGGTCCCTCGATGGAGGTGCACTACTGATGCTTATTTGATTAAAGCATACAGACAATGACTCTGCATGATATAGCTTGGAATTGCTCTTATAAATCTGACACATGGCTATCATTCACTAAAATATCGACCTATTTAAAGGCAGTTCCCACCCACGAGGGCTGTTTCAGTTGTGCGCACAATTTCTTTAACCCTACCATTGGTCTCCCTTTTCCTGTTGTGCGGTTACCCATAGGTCCCTGGCACCCCTGCTATGAGGCACCTCCTCCGCCAATGCACTGACATAGGAACAGAGATGCAAGCCTTTCCTCTGACTGATGATGTCATGTACTACCTGCACAGCCCTCAGCCTCCTTGCTGCGACCCACACTCAGGGACCAGCTCCAGTCTTCAGACTCCCCCAGGCCTTCCTCATATTTTGCTTTTTGCACCAAGTTCCTCCTGTGAGTTTGCTAGGTCTCCACTCACTCTCTCCTTTTCTTTCTTTCCATGGTTAATTCCAGGAGCACAAGGCAGTTCCTACACTTGCTTTTCGGATGGAGCTGCTTCAATAACCACAACTGGAGGGAGCACAGGGTGTTGTGCTCCATGTTTTCAGTCAATGATAGGAGGCACCAAGGCAGAGAATGCATGGATCAAGTCTTTGAGACTCAATACCACTCAGTTATTAGTTGTTTGGGAAGCAGAACTGGAGGAAAGTACCCAGTGGAAGGGGTCAGAGACTGCACGTCTCACAGAAGAACATGCTTCTTTGACTCCCCCAAATCTTGAAATGCTATTTTCAATTACTTGTTTGCCTTTCAAGATTCACAAGTAAAATTCAACCCGCATGAGTATAGTATCCAGAAACATCTTCCTAAAACATATTTAAACTTTAAAATAGTTACTCATACCAAGTTCATAATTCATAGATTAACATAGTGCAAGTACATAAATATCCCCTACAGGGAAAAAACTAAACACTTTGTCAAAATCTGAACAATTCACGCCTCTTAAGAAAGCAAAGTAAGGGTGGCTACATAACTAAGCATTCTAAAGCTCCTGCTTTGTCAAGCGCAAAGGACCAGGTTCAATCCCATGCCATGCCAGCCCTGCCCCTGGGGCACACTAAGATGGCCAATGTGACTGGGTATGGCAGCACATGCCTGTAATCCCAGCACTTGGGAGGCTGAAAATACAAGGAACACTACGAGTCTGATATATGCAGTGATACCCTGTAGACCCTGCACTAAATATATAAAGAAAGAAACCCAAGGTACAAATCTCTTGTGTGTTGAAGCCATACTCTCTTACAGTTGCACGATGGATTGGAGCTTGTATTAAAAGTACCCATCATAACAAATACCTAACACACAGGAATGAGGCAGGCAGAAGTGTCTCTTTATGTGGCAAAGGCATCCTCTCCCAGATGACTTTCCGAAAGCTTGACATGACCATGCTGTGTGATAGAAGTGTGCAGTCACTGCTGTGACTTTAGTTTATCCCCTAGGAGTCTCTTAAGATCCAAGGCTGCTGTCATTTATAGGAGTCCTGGCTCGGTCCAGAAGTGCATGTCCCAATACACTGTTCTTGTCCAACATGGCAGAGAACCACACACTGAGCTATGGAGATTAGTCATGGGGTCTTCCAAGTCATGATCCAGGCCCACCTCCCTGTGCTGATCTCTCCCTTGGTCTCTATGTCTGTGAAGGGGAATTCTTCTCCAGGACCCACTGCCACCCAAGATGCATCTTGCAGTATGCCTGCCCCCAGCCTCCCTGTTCGTGCTGGGTAGGACAGCCAGGGCAGCATCCATGTTGCCTTCACAACAAGTTGAAATTCTATAGCAGATCCATAAGGTGATTTTAATACTATTAGTGCTGCCACATGCATTTTCAAGGCATGAAAAAACGTGCCCTGTGTTCAAAGTCAGTTTCACCTATTTGGACCTGTGTAACCACAGGGGAATCCCAAAGACATTATACTATTGTTCAGAATAGATTTCCTGGCCTAGGTTTCCCTGTGTTCATCTGGTCCACTTTTCTTCTTTTGTTCATCATCAGCCACAGTGAATCAGAGATCTGATATCGTCTCACTTTTTTCAGTCCCATAAGACTTATATTCATTCATGATACAGCTTTTGGGAATGAATTTGGGAACTGTGGACTCCTCTCTGATCATGCTGAATTGTGCTAAGCACTTATTAATATCATTAACCTTGTAAACTTTCCAAATTTTTTAAAATGTACTTAGTACAGGGTCCACAGGGTCTCACTGCACAGAATGGACTACTGAGATGGAGATTTAGAAATGGCCAGTAAGTGGCTGGTGAGATGGCCCAGTAGAATAAGTGCTTCCCTGGCAAGCACAAGGGCCTGAGTTCATTCCTTTGTTCTGAAAAAAGAAAAAAAAATGTCCCGTAAGTTCATGATGCAATGATGAACATTGCTTTATTTCAAGAAGTGCAAATGAAAATAACACTGATATTTCTTTTTTTTCTTTATTTAATCAATAGCTTTTATTTTTTTCTTAATTTTATTGAAAAATAAATAGCAATGAGACAGTTTCACATCAGAATGGTAGCACAGTTCCAATAATTAATACATTGCATATTGTCTTCCTAGTGGTTTTTTGTTGTACAAGATGCAGACATGATATATTATTTACAAACACTAATAGAACAAATCCCTGTATTCATTGAATTAAGAGAATGTAGCTATACAACTAGCCTAACCATATTGAATACACAGATACAAAATGGTCATTCATCTGTATCCTCTTTTTTGATTAGTTCTGTCACTTAAATATTACAGGTGTGGGAACTCAGCAAAATATTCCAAAATAGTCCAGTAGTCCATACTAGTATTGGGTCTTTCACTTGAATGGAAATGTCAGAAATTGTTGACCTGAGTCCCCTACAGCTCAACATAGAAATATGGCTTTACTTCTTATACTTTGTTTTTATACTTTTCTGATGGATGATTAAGACCAAGATAAAGCAAGACCTATGTAACAAGAATTGTAGCTTTTGGATCTAATAAGATCAGTCAAATCCCCTCAGGATTTATCCTGAGACCCTGTACCTCAGATTGTAGAACCTTTGTCAGTGTCAGCCATGTGGATGAGTCACGACCATTGCTTGACCAATTTGCTCTCTGACTGCCTGAGAATGTTTTCTCTCCATGTGACTCTCTTTAGGCACACTCTACATCATCGATCAATTCCTCTTTGGCCCCATAATCTCCTTGATCAGAAAATTTGGAACACTACCGAGTTACATGATGTTACAGTACAAGTTCTCATATGTCCTGAGTCTTTATTGACCTGGGAAGGCTGATATTTCATGTCACTCCAGAATTAATGGCTACCTTCAACACATCAAATCTAGAAAGGCTGGCACACCTGCATGGAAACATGAACTTTCCTTCACTGGTGGGTACACAATCTGGTAGAGGCACTGTGAAAATCAGATAGAGATTATTTAGAAAGCTAACATTGAAATTTGTTTGAACTGAGATATTCTGTTTCTGGGGACTTTAGCAGAGATTAAAGAAATCAAATCAGAGTGACACACGCAACCCATGTTGAGAGCAGTACAATTCAAAACAGCAAAATCTCAGAAGCAGCCTGTTTGCACAGCAAGTGATGAGTCGACAGACCTCAAGTTGTTAATGCACAGCGGACAACTGCTTTGCCTCAAAACTAGATAAATGAGAAACGTACAAAGAAAATGTGTGAACCTTGCGACATACTGCTAGGTGCATGAAGACAGAAGGGGCTGAATCAGAAATATAACATTGGTTCCCAGTGTAGGAAACCTAAAATACAAGCAGAGAGCAAAACAAAGCAGAACAGCCAATACTGAGACACATCTTTCAGATACACAAAGGAACCAAGTGAAGCGAGAGTGGGGAAGAAGAGGAGAGGCCCAAGGTCAAAACAAGGAATTGTGACAATGGCACACGCACACATTCCTTGAGAGCAAGGTGAGAGCACGCACACCTAACACACTGGCACTTACTTATGTATATGTATGGATAGTTGAAGACATGCAAGGAGGCCGTCCCTTCCTTCCCAGCATGTGAAAGAGATAAACATGAAACGCATCATGCATTTGTACTGACTGCTCATAGTGAGTGTATTGTAAAGTGAACTCAAGAGAACAACCTTGTAGTCCTTGCCCAAGTTCCTCACTGTGATTCCTGCCAATCCTGGTTGGCTCCCTTTGTATGCAGGAATGGTCTCCTCCCGATAGCTGCAGAAGATCCCCACAGCGGGGCCCACTTCCCTGAGACCACAGAGAGAGAATCACAGCCCACCTGCAGCCCTCTGTAAGGAGTCACCCAGACTGACAGGGAAGAAGAACCCAAAGGCCCTCCCTCATCTGTTGCAGGCCCTGGTGCTCACAGTTTCTGCAGTTGGCCTGATGCTGCCTCTGCCAAATCAAGGCTGTCATCTCCCTCAGACAGCAGAGGTGGAAATCCTGGTAAGTGGCTCTTCTATGAGATCCTGCCTGAGGCCAGCACAACCTATTAGCAGGTTTCCATATCTTAGCTCTGCTGCCATGAAGCTTAATGCTCAGCTGTAGACCTCCTCCTCCCTGACACCAACAGCTAGGGGAAACTGCACTGCATCCCTCAGGGTTTAACATCTGCGTTAGGTCACCCTCTATCCTCCTGAGAATTATCCTATGTATGCATGCCGTATAGCACTCAGCTTGGAAGAATGGGCAGGCCATGTTTCATCTGTCATGTGTCCTAGGCCTTATACTCCTACCTCCTTTCTCATCTTGACTCTACAATGGTCTGTGTCTCTTTCCCTGATTCTTTGCTTTATCTTAAAGATCATAGAGTCACTGATACCCTGTTGAAGAAATCACCAATCTCCTGCCTGAGAAATCTGCATGTGGCTTCCCTGGAATCTGAGCAAGGACAGACTTCTGTGGGTTCCTTTATTCTGGAGTGCACAGATCTCATGCTGAACCCAAGCTTGTTACCATCCTCAGAACCTTCCTCATGGAAGTAGGGGTACCATGCATAGCAGACCCATGCCCATCGGTGTCCATGCCTGAAAACCGGGGCAGAGAGGGTGCTTCTGGGGCTCTCTAATGGGGTGGGGAGGTGGCGTATTTCTTTACTATGGGTCTGGAACCTTGTTGCAGGCATCTCTGTCTACCTGAGTGTACCTACACATATCAAGACTCTGCCTTCCAGGGCCTTCAGGTCAAAGTGAGGAGGCGCTCATCCTGACAAGCTTTCCCCTGCCCCTGTGGTCCATGTCTCACAAGAGTGAGGAGTCTGGGCTATTCAGAAACCCTCGCTTGGGTGGAGCTACCTCTGGTCCTTGAGGACCTCACCTGGACATTGAACAGGTTCTCCCCACTCCCCTCACCTAATTGGTAGATCTCAGAACAAGACTACCATCTCTCTCTGACTCCACAGGCTGAAGTTGCTGGATGTATAGTACATTGCAGGGTACTTCATGGGGCTGAGAAGAGGTGGAAAAGAGATTGTCAGGGGCTGGTGAGATATCTCCGTGAACTAAGTGCCTGCTTATTTAAATGCAAGGATGGGGCACCACGTGCCATGCTGCCCAACCATTGGGTGCCCTGAGTTGGCCACCGAGACTGGACATGGTGATGGATGCCTGAAATCCCAATGCTGGGGAGGCTGAATATAGGAGGATCATTACAAGTCTGAGCTATATAGTGAATCCATCTACCATGTATGAGAGAGAGAGAGAGAGAGAGAGAGAGAGAGAGAGAGAGAGAGAG
>NW_004524757.1:5116660-5118035 GCF_000260255.1 Octodon degus
GGCATTTTGGGTGTTGGGTATTTGCCACACCAACAAGAGAAGAGTAACCAAGACAGGAAGAATATGTGAGACTCTATAGAGAATGCATCACCAAATTTACCACACCTCAAATATTTAGTATCCAAATTCCATAGCATATTGGGGTATAAAATCAACACACAAAATCAATGTTACCTATACATTACTAATAAACTTATCCATAAAAAATGAAATAATATGTTTCACAACAGTTTCTGTTTGCAAGAAAAACTAAATTCATAGGAATTTCCCCAACTGACAAAATGAAATGCCTCTACAGTGAAAAATACAGTAGTGTATAAAAAAGGAGATAGAAGAAGACGTGAGAACATGGAAAGATGCTTCATTCCTGAAGAGCCAGGATGAACATAGTCAAAATGGAAATCAGTTCACAACTACATGTATACCAATTAACACAATCTCAATCAAAATACACATAAGATTCATGAGAAAGAAATAGACTACAATTGTAAACGTCATATGGAAGCAGAAAAAACCTCGAATAGCTGAAGCAATCCTAGGCAACCGGGACAAGACAGGAAGTACCATAATCGCAGTGGTCAAGCTAAAGTACAAACACGGCAATGAAAAGAGCATGGTACCAGCAATGCACAGACTTCTGGATGAAGGGCAAGGAGTAGCGGGTTTGTAAACAACAGCAAGCAACCTCAGCTAGCTTGTCTTTCACAAGGAGGCCAAGAACTTGCCCTGGAGAGAAGCTAGGCTCTCACACAGCTGCTGGGAAAATTGTCTGTCTACACAGGGCAGGTGGAACTGAGCCCCACATCACTCGCCGTGCACTAAACTCACATCAGAATGCCACAGCAGCCCCCAGCCTCTCCCTGTGACCTAAGGGAGCCCAGTCCGCTCTGCTGCCTGGACCTGAAGCACATGTCTCAGAGCAAGGTTGTCTCTCCTCTCCTGGTGCCCTGATGCAGTTGGGGGCAAAGGCCTGAAAATTCTTCCCCCAGGATTCTGGGCTGTAACCGAGGCTGATTGGGTTTTGGGGGGAGCCTCTCCCTGGAAGGAAGCTTCCTCACTTAACCCACTTCCTCTCTGCTCCTCCGACCTGAAGCTCAGTCCTGAGAACTAGCTTCTGATTATCCTTTCCTGTCACCACGAAGTTAAAGGGTGCTCCCCTGAGACATTTTCCCCTGATGAGGGGCAGGCACCAGAAGCTGGGTGTCATCGTTGTTGTTGTTTTTGATTTTTTATTTTAAAGAGAGAAATATAAAATTAATCAAAATGATAGCGTTTCAAAATAGGATAAGAAGAAATTAACAGTAGCTAAGATATTGCATATTATTATTCTAAAAGAGTCCAGTTGATCTTCATAGTTGATCAGATTAGAAGACGT
>NW_004524757.1:5118901-5119582 GCF_000260255.1 Octodon degus
TGGAACTAAACAAAAAAGGGGGATACAGATGAATGTCCATTTTGTATCTGTGTATTCAAAGTGTTTGGGATAGATATATAGTTACATTCTGTTAAAGAACAGAATGATTTGTTCAAATGGTGTTTGTAAATAGGATATCAAGTGCACATCTTGTACAGCAATTTACCACTAAGAAGAATGTATGCAATGTGTTGATTTTTGAAACTGTCCTATGAATTTGATTTGAAAGTGTCTCATAGATATTTGTTTATGAATAAAATTATGGGCAAAAATAAAATAAAATAAATTAAAATTTAATGAAATGATTTTAAGAACAGAAAAATGAAATCAAAACAATAGAGTTTTAAAATAGGATAAGAAGAAATTAACGGTAGCTAAGATTTTGCATATTATTATTTTCACAGTTGCTCAGATTAGAAGACATGTGTGCAAAATTAATCAGTCAATATAAGCACAGAGAAAACTTCTCAAATACGTAGAGACATTAGTAGTAATTCTGTTACTATCTTGTATGTGAATCTCTCTCTCCCTTTCTCTGTCTGTATCTATCTATGTATCTATGTATCTATGTATCTATCTATCTATATGCTTCCTTGTCTTTCTCTTTCTTCTTTTCTCATCTCCCATACTCAAGTTATTCTGTCCTTTGTGACAGTTTCTTTTGTTTTCTCAATATCTATT
>NW_004524757.1:5148386-5149777 GCF_000260255.1 Octodon degus
TACTTAAATTTTCATCTACAGTCAGTAAACTTTAGTGCATGGTGCTACGCATTGGTAAAGTATTATCCTTTGGCATGACGAAAGCCTTGGATTTCCCAGCACCAATCTGCTACTCACTGCTTGTGGGAGTGTAGAGTGTGGTAAGTACTGTGGAAATGACTGAGGAGTCTCCTAAAGAGCTAAATAGGTTGTACCATTTGAATGAAGTCTTCTGTTTCTTGGCTTCTTCAAAAAGGCAAAAGCATGTTTAGAGCATTTCAGTTTATAATGACCACAATGTGAAAACAGTAGAAATGCCCACCAACACGTGAGTAGATGAAGAGATGTAGGGTTTTCATAAAATATGGTACTGCTCTGGCAAAATAAAGGACAAACTTGAGAGATTTCTCAGTAAGTGGATGGATCTTCAGATCATACACTTAAGTGAAATAAATTTAACACACTTGTGTAAGTATCACATGTTCAATTTGGTGTAAGAAAACCAAAGTGTATAAAAGGACCAAAATATATACCAGGCATCATCAAGTCAAAAGACAACACGAAAAGGGAAGGGGGACTATGTGGATGGAAGGCAAAAGGAAGGAAGAAAAAAAATGAGAAATGAAGGAGAAAATAGTGAAAAGGAACTTTGGTAAATGGGGGAAAGCGTGGTTGACGATATGGTAGAGCAATAGGAAATAAAAGGACAATTAAGTACAAATACCTATGACGAATGTGATCATTACGTATATCTAAAAGTACCAATAAAATTATTAAATATAAAGATTTAAGGTCCCAAGAAATAATAGTGTCAACTGTTACTGTCCTTTTAGTACTGACTACATCATTATCCATGCTCCCTTTCCCTTGTGTTTCATTTAATCTTATCACCAAATTCTTTAAATTTTATCGAATTATCATCTTTCAGAATCTGAAGAATGACAACAGGATTCTCTCAGAAACCATGGTCCTCTGGCTCCTTAGCTAGCTTAGCTTTCTGTTGGCCAGCATCAGAGAATCCCTTAAGGAAAAAGATGCAGCCCCATCTTAGTACTGCACCAGGGAGCACAGGCTGGCTTCGGATGTCAGGCACAGTGAATTTCCTCAGATGCTTCCTGCCTGCCTCTTGGTGACCTCGTGCATGTGCTGGGGCACATTCACCATGGGATGGTAGCCCATATATCACCAAGGCTGACATGTCTTCTGCTCCAGATGCCAGACTGTGTCAGCAGCATCCTCCAACCAAGGGGCAGATTCAAACCACCTAAACACGCACAGCTCTGCTCACTGGTGACCATCACATATTTAGCTGTGCACCCTCAGTTTTCGTGCTCCACAAGCCATCTTTGCCATTTCATCAGTATCCCCAGGATCTCTAAAGACATTCTCACATGAACTAAGAGGCTCATTTT
>NW_004524757.1:5152427-5154010 GCF_000260255.1 Octodon degus
TAGAATGGGATGATTGGGGTACTGTCCTCCCCACAGTTGTCAATGTCCACTTTTCCTAGCAATGCTGGTATCCAATACAAAATGGATCTGAGTCTGTTCCACTCAGATCAACCACATAGTTCCAAAGATCCCCTGGATTTAACGAGGTATCCCTGGAAAAGCCATCCTAAGGATGCAAAGCTGCAGAGGCAAAATAACCTGGACTGGTTGCTTGGGGCCTCCTGACAGCCACCTCAGCCCATCATCTTGATGTCCTGGTTGCACGCAGGTCTCCCTGTGCCCCTCACCTATAGTGAAGAACTCAGAAGGAGGCCATCTGGCAGATCTCATGGCACTGATAAGGGGTCAGCGGATATCACATGCAACAATGAGCCCAGGGTCTGGCTGAAGAACTTGGCCAGGATTCTACAGGTGTCCTCTGTTCTCCATGGGGTCCCCAGCTAGGTTCCCAGCAGAGCCTGGACTCTGCTCCAGCCCACCCACTCAGTGTCCCTAGATTTCCAGGAGTGCCGTTCACGGGCAGTCATGCAATAAAGTGGAAGTGTTCATGCTGATAGTACTGATTTGGGTCTCTAGTGCTGACCTCTGGCTGCAAGGCTGCTCTCACAGGCTCAGGGGCTTGGGGTCCTCCTCAAGGACAGCTCCGGCCCCCACTGAGGTCTCCTCATCAGCCAGAGGTAGACCTCTCATCTCTTTCCTTTCCTAAATTAATGTTCAGTGGGACGAGGCTAAGGAGCAGGAGAGAGCTTCAGTGAGTCCTGCTTTTGTTGGGAGGAAGAACTTTTCATATTCTGGGTCAGTATTTGCACCTTCTAGAGCTCACGTGGAGGCACTGTGCTCTTTAAGGACTTTACCAAATGTCTGTGTAGTCCTTGGGTCATTAGACACCGAAAGTGTGAAAACTGTCCTTGGAGTGTACAGGATTGCAGAGTAGGGTCACATGCGTTAGTTTCTTCTTTTATTTTTTTAAACAATAAAAAATAGTGAAAACAAGCACTAGCAATGATACAAAATTTCACTAAATGAAGACATGGGCATTCAATATTTCCTGTATTGAAGTTATCTTGAAATGAGTTGAGGTTACCAGACATAAATGTGCAAAATTGATTAAAACAGAATAAAAGAAAGCAAAAAATAAATATAAGAAATTGAAAATGAAAAATAAAAAACAAAAATCAAACGTTTGAAGCATTAACAACTCCTTTCAAAGCACCAGCAGTAATCAGCAGGACAATGACCGAAACTACCCTGCATATACACACAAATGTATCTTTTGCCGTTTGGCTTATGTACACGGTTTCACACGTTTTCCAATGGATGGAGGTGCACTGCAGAAGCTTATTTGATTAAAGCATATTGGCAATTGCTCTACATGATTCATATTGGACTTGCCATTCGACTTCTAGCACATGGCTTACATTAACATAAATAGTGACTAATTTAAAGGCAGTTCTCTCCCACCAGGGCTGTTTCAGATGGCCGTGAGCACAATTTCTGGAACCCTAACATTGGTCTCTCTTTTCCTGTTGTGTGGTGCTACCTGCTGTTCACTGGCATCCCTGCTGTGAGGTGCTGCCTCAGCC
>NW_004524757.1:5155270-5156985 GCF_000260255.1 Octodon degus
ATGCTGGGTAGGATTTCTTGGGCAACATCCGCATTGCCTTTACCACAACTTAGGACTACATGATAGCAATACATAAGGCTCCTGTCTGTATTGGTTCCTTGTGTGGTGTCTGCTCTCAGCTCCACTTTTAAACTTTCATCTCTTTAGCTGTCTCACATGGCAAGAACAACATGCTCGTGATTCTTTTCTGGTGGAGGAAACCCTAAGTGAGTTTGGACACACAAAGGAGGACTTGGGAAATTACCCTTGTCAGACATATTCAGGTGGAGATGTTTTCACGTTACCATCTGCCCTGTGTCATGTCTTGCAGTGAGCAGGTTGTAGTAGGGATACAGCCTAATCCTCTGAACTGGTCAGGCTGAGTTCAAGAGAGGAGCAGTTGGAACAAAGGAGCAGAGCTACAGGTGGAGGAATCCTCCATCAGTGCAGGGATTAGAATGATGCTGGCACCACCTGACATTCACACTAGGGAGGACATCACAACTGTCATGGGACTGACAGGTGTGCTTGCAAGACGAGTAAGTATGGGAGGCATGAAAGAAAGTGTACAGGCAGCAACTGTGGGCACCTAGCCAGGACATTCAAGTTGAGAGAATGCAGTTGCTCTTGTGAAATTAAACAAACATGCTGAGCTGAAACTCCGAGGTGTGTGTACAGAGTTCTGGGTTCTGTGTGCACACGGACGAGGATGAATCCGGTTGTCCCACAGCACCTTGTGAGGAAAAGGCTCTAAGAGATGAGGAAGGGGTCTGCGAGGATTTCAGTGCTAGCACAGCACTACCCATAGCCTCTTCTGAAGGACAAGTGGTCTGTATGGCTTATAGGATTGTAGGAGTGAAAAAGAAGCCTGAACAAGCTACAGGAGGGAGGAATTTCAGGGTTAATGTAAGTGATTACACAGAAAATGCTCACAAAATGCAACAGGCCTGATTTCTTGAGACAAAGTACTCTTCTGTGCTGGGAGGACTTGGTGCTCATGTGACCTGAACTGAAAATTTTCCAGTCTTTCAAATGTCATGTTGGAACAGAACAGATCCTATAGACAGAGTTCCAGCCTTATTTCCAAGAGAGGGTCTTGTTCTTCACTCACTGGCACTCGTGTGCTCTTTCCTTCACAATAACTTCCTATTTAGGCAAAGAATATTTGTCTGTCTTTGGACTCGTGGGCAGTTTCCTAATTTGAGAGTTATTCCTTTATGTCTCTGAATGCCTGTGTCTGAAAATCAGCAGAAGACCGTTGAGCATAGTGCAAATATTCAGATTCATGTGGAGAGCTCACCACCTCCCGACTGGAGAAGAAAGTCGAATTAATTTTATTTTGTGGTTAATTAAGAAGCCATTTCCAGATACACAAGGGGTTTCATGGTTTGGAGGGTTTCAGCCACAGGTGATGCTTTTCTTTCTCTACTGTGTTCCTCATGGGCCTGCCTCACCTGCAGGTTCTGAGGGAGCTTTGGGTTGTGTCGACCTCATAAACTCATGGACAGCCTATGTAGAAAGGGGACATTTTATAGTAATTTGTTCCACTAAACACTTACAAAAGTGACAAGGAAACCCCAAATTCTGTCCTAAGTTACCTGCGAAGACAACGAGTACATTACGTGATTTGCCATATTTTAGAGTGTCATTTTATTCTCAGGTACATAACAAAGGGTCTTGATTTAACTATAGGAAATTAGTGATAAATGAAGGACCATTTTTGTGGTGGAAATATA
>NW_004524758.1:0-7001 GCF_000260255.1 Octodon degus
ACCACTTCCAGCCCTCACCACCCACCACTTCCAGCCCCTCACCAGGCCTGGCCGGGGCAGTGGTGCTGAACACCTTTTCCCACCCACATTCCTGAGCACTGCAGAAGCCAGCCCAGTTTGGCTCAGCCCGCCAGGCACCCTGCACACCGAGGGCAGTGAGCCATCGAGAAGAATGCGGGAGCGGAGGCCAAGGCCTGTGTGGGTTGTTAGTATTTATTCTGGTGTATTTATTTAATTGTATTTGCCATTTCTGCTTTATTTTCATTCCTTGTTCTTGGATGGCTCACGACAAGCCTTTTTGGCATCATATCTAATTACACTATTTTAAAATTTTCTCTTTATTCCTGATCCACTGACAAATGTTTTTCAAAAGAACTTGATGGGATTAAAACTAAATTGACCAGGTGGCCTCTTTGCACCTAATTTAGCACAGTGCAGCAGGGCCGGATTCTTCAGGCCCAGGGACCCAGTGTCCCCACTCTCACCTCCTTGCGCTGCTCTGCTTTGTTTTATTTTCTACATGATCAAGTCTGGAAATGGATTTAAGGAAGTGCAGATGTTACTGCGGTGAGGAAGAAGAGCTGCGGGCTCTGAGGTGTGGCAGCGACGTACAGCGTGGTGCTGAGAAGGGCTCCTCAGTGGTGCGAAGGCTCGCCTCGCCATCATCCAGTTCTGTGGTCTAAAGCTCCACCGACAAGAGGCTGAGTGGACTCAGTGATAAAGCTCAGCTGGGTTTTGCATTCTGTCCCTTTGGTGGTCACCATCCAGCTTTGTTAGAAGGCACGAGAGCTATGAAGTTTGTCTATGAAGCCAGAGTTTCTTAAGTTTCTCTAATATTCTGGACATTGAAATTAAAATATGGCATATGTCATGGTGAATAGGACAGAGACACTTTGTCCTGCCAAAACCTAGGATCTATGTGGGACAAAACATTAGATAAAGATAGTCCAGTTCTCGATGTAATCCCTTCTTTTTTCCCCCCAAAGTAGTTGTGTTGGCTTGTTTTGTATTGCTATCATGAAAAAAGGAAGCAAGATAACTTTAGAGAGAAAAGAGGTTCATTTGTGTCGTAGTTCTGGAGGGCTGATATCTGCTGGTGGCCCTTTTGCTTGCAGAGTCTGAAAAGGCACGAGGCATCCCGCAGCAAGAGACAGGCAACCTGTGTGCTGCCTGTGTATCTGTCTGGTCTCTGTTTCCGTAAATCTGCTACAATCCAATCATGGGGCCTCCAGTGTGAAGGTCTTACTTAATGGCAATCACTTCCCAAGGGCTCCAGTTCTAAAATCCACAGTCAGATTAAGTTTCTACCTTCCAACACTATTCATATGCCATTAAGAGACAACAATGATGATTAAATTCCTGCAAGAATTTGGGAAGTGGAATCATAGCAGTGGTCTTCCAGAACCTACTAGCGATGAGAGGATTTGGACTGATACCATCCCTTTGAAATGCCTCCTCTGAGGTCTACAGGCGGGTCAGCTGCTCTGGGCAGTTCAGCAACCAAAGGAGCTAGCCCATGTCTCTAGAAGAGCATTATCTCCCTGGGGGAAGCAACGGCCTGTGACACACACGCTCGTCCCTGTGGAGGAGCTGGGCTGAGCTCAGGGAGGACATGCCCACTTGAAACAACGCTGATGCTGTGCTTAGACCGGGCTTCCTGTTCTCCTGCACAGAGGTAGAAACCTCAAGCCTGAGGTTTTCACAGAAAAGATGTCTTCTGGGGTTTGCATTCCAACTGTTCCCCAGCAGCTCACTTTTATAGACATATATATTTAGTACAGGGTCTACAGGGTCTCACTACACAGATTGGACTCGTAGTAATCCTCCTGTGTTCAGCCTCCGAAGGGCTGGGCTTACAGGTGTGCCCCACTACAGACAGCATGCCCCGAGGGTGGGACCAGCACGGCGTGTCACGGATAAAACCGCAGTCCCTGAGTCTGCCTAAGCAGGTGCTTTAATGCACTGAGCTATCTGGAAGGCCCTAGAAGCTCAGTTCTTAAAAGCTCTGTGTCTGACTTGGGGTGCCATTGAACCTCTAGAGGTGGGGCCTGGTAGAGGAAGTTATGTCAGCTGAGTGTACCTTTTAGGGAACAGTGAGGCCCTGGCCCTTCCCTACCTCGCTTTTCTGTCTCCGGCACCGGGAGGTGACATGCTCCTTCATGGTGTACTGTCCTGCCACAGGCCCAGAGCAACAGGGCTGAGTGACAGTGGAGTGAAGCCTCCAAGGCTATGAGCCAAGTGACTCTTTTCCTCTGCAGTGATGACCTCAGACACTTCGTGTCCTGGTGGGAGGCTGACAGCCCAGCGTCCTTCTCTGGCTTGGCTGTCCTCACGTAAGGATCCCTGCCATGGTCACATGTTCCTAGGCATCTGGACTGGGCACCTGCCAGAACTGTTTTGGGAAAAATCCACCTCCTACTTTACATTCAAAAGCTCTAGATCCTTCCTTATCTCATCGTGGACTGGAGGGACTCAGATGCTCACTGGCTGTGGGATTTGTAGACTACAGGCTGCCAGTAAGAGTTAAGTGGCTCCACAAACACCAGTGACATTTGTGGCCCTGCCGAGCCCCTCTTTAAGTTGCATGTCAGAAACTTGGAACTACAGATATCAGCAGAAGATAAGCACAGTCTTTTCTTAGAGTCCAGACAGCTGAGTGCCAGGCTGGGGAGGGAATGTTTCTGTGTTGGCAAGGATTTCGGCTTAGTCTTCCAGGAATAAGGGGCCTGCATCAGTGGGCAAAGAACCCCAGGCTCTCTCCAGTTCTGGTCAAGCCTGGAAGCTTCGCATTTAGTGGTTATTCTGGGATTTTCTATTTATAACCTGGGAATGACCCAAGTTCTATTTAAATTATTTTGTTTCTAGCATCTTCTAATAGGAGGGAGTCTGAAAATTTGTCTCACCTCCAAAAATCTGTATAAATTATTTAATTAAAATTGTTTTAAAATAGCCCCAAAAGAAAAAAAATACAGGGTTCTCTGAGGTACCTAAATGGAAATCCAATATCTTTTCTGGCAAGATTGAGAGGGAATTCTTTAGGGAGTAGGTTTATGTGACAGCTAAGGGTCTTCCACCTCCAACTAAGATGCGTGCAAAGGATCGGCTTTTCGTTTTTAACACAGAACTTTTTTAATCTAAAAAATTAAAAGATTTCATTAGTGGACAATATAGACCTGGTCACCTAAACTTACAAATCTTAACTAAAATTTAATTCATCATTTAATTCAGAAATGCTCTATCTTGTTCCCCAATAAATCAAGTGGCATTACAATGTAACACAGTTCTAGTAATTCAGGGATATAACAATGTTAACCTTACTGTGAGCTGTCAGTTGGCATGTTAACATTTGTCCCTATGAATTCTTTCAGGGCCATGAAGTACTACACTGTCAGCATCAATGTCTGTGCCTTCACTCCGTAGCAGGAGCTAGTCCAGCACAGCATTAGCTGTTTGGTGAGCACAGCGGAAAGGCGACCTGGCCTTGCACAAAGGGGTGCGGCTTAGCTGGGTCACTCTGCCTACCTGCAAGCCTCACACTGGGACAGACTAACTGGGACCTGAGCAGTCTAATGTACATAAATGACAACCTGTTTTATTTTTTTTTTTAATTTTTTTTTTTTTTTTTTTTACTAGGAATCCAATTCAGGACTTCACAACTGCCAGGCAGGCACTGCGCCACTGAGCTATATTCCCAGACTGACAAACTATTTCTAAAGGTGTCAGGAGTTCACTGTCTTCTAAAATCAACACCCTGTCCAAATCACGTAGGGTTTCTTTAATATTCTCTTAGGATTAGAGACCAAAGCAGCTATATAGAACTATAATGCGAGGACAGAATCCCAGGAGAGGACAGGCTCCCATACACCCATTCCCTAACCTATTATTCTCTAGGTTACCTAGAGAAATCACTGCTTCAGAGCTTAATCTGACACTGCAAAGTACAGCTGGATTTTCACTTACTGGGAAAAGAAAGGCCAGATTTATTTATTTATTTATTTATTTATTTATTTATTTATTTTTGTGTATTTAGTACATTATCTACAGGGTCTCACTACACAGATCAGATTCATAGTGATCCTCCTGTTCTGAGCTTTCCAAGGGCTGGGATTATAGGCATGCGCCACCACGCCCAGTCTCAACTGCTGTCTCAGCGTGCCCCGGGTGTGGGGCTGACACGGCATGCCAGGGATCAAACCCCAGTCCCTGCGTCTGCCTAAGAAGGGCTAGATTTGCACTAACACTGCCATGACCGAAAATCTGATCATGATTCATGACACCTGGGACATGGATCATCAAGTACATCAGGAAAGTGGGTGATAATAAGAAGGAAAAGAAAGAAGAGATACCTTATGATTGCTCATCATTTAGGAAAAGTTTTCAGGTCACAGTGGAGAAAAGAGGAACCCAGGAAGAGGGCAGCTTCTCCCCTGAGTTGAGGACGAGGAGCTGGGAGACCAGGAAGGCCAAAGCAGTTGGAACTCTCACGAAGCGTCACTGGAGCCTTCAGAGCATCCCTAGCGGTATTCAGCTGAATACTGACCATACTATGTGTATGAGGGAATTATCAAGCATACAGAAAAACTCAGCACCAGAGGATTAGAGGAAACACCAACTGGAGGTGACATTGGGCTGCAGTATGGCTTTTCCTGAAAGCCAGTGGAAAAACTGGTAACTGAATTTTATCAACTGGAAGACTCCCATCAAAACAAACAAACCAAAAAACCCAAACAAACAGTTTTGGGTCAGGGAGATAGCTCAGTAGAATAAACTCTTGCCTGTCAAGTGCAAGGGCCTGAGTTCAATCTCTAGTTCTGGAAAAAAAAAATTAAAAAAAAAAAAAATGGAAGGCTGAGAAGCATCCTGCTCCAACTGGGAAGAACAGGCAAAACACAGCTGTTACACGTTCTCACATAACAGAGTTTCAAGCAAATCCTGAAAGGGTCAAAGTTTGTTGAAGTAAAGTACCTCTATTCTAGGATCAAACTTGAGATCTTTCTGTCTCTCTCTGTCTCTGTCTCTGTCTCTGTCTCTGTCTCTGTCTCTGTCTCTCTGTCTGTCTCTCTGTCTCTGTCTCTTGTCTCTCTATCTCTCTGTCTCTCTCTGTGTCTCTGTCTCTGTCTCTGTCTCTGTCTCTGTCTCTCTCTCTGTCTCTCAGAGTAATATTTAGGATTGAATCCAGGAAGTACTGTGCTACACCCCCAGCCATTTTTAAATTTCATTTTGAGATAAAGTCTCTCCAAGTTGCCCAAGCTGGCCTTAAACTTGGGATCCTCCTGCCTTGGCCTTCCCAGTAGCTAGGATTACAGGCACATAGAACCACATCTAACAAATTCAATTCTTGAGTCAAGCTTTACACAGAGGATGGCTAAGTGATTTGTGGAAGTGGTTTGCATTTATAGAAAAACAGTGAACCTTGCATAAATTTATGTCCAATCTCCAGGATTTTTTGCAGAGAGTTTTGGTTATTAACATCATTGTCTATAAACTCTTTCTCATCAGGAGGAACGTCTTTATCTCATGTGAATCCTTTCATTATAATTATTTTTTAATTTCTCCCCCCCAAAGAGACAGTGTAGCAGATCAGTATGCTATGAAACATAACTTTGGTTATAACAGATACATGAATAATTCATTGGCACATTTAGATTTTTACAGTCACTCTCAGGTTGAGGTAATTATAGGTTCACAAGCAGTTGTAGAAAGCAATACAGAGAGAGCTTATGTATTCCTGGATCAGTGTAGTGGATTGACTAGTGGTTTCCTTGTTATACCCAGCTCAGCTAAATTAGTGTGGTGCTGGGCATGGAAGGAATTGCTGAGGAACTGCTGTCAGTAGCATAAAGGGAGAACTGGAGGTGAAGATGGTGCACTGTTGATTCTCCTGGCAAGCCTTGTCAGGCTGACTTTCCTGATATGGTTGTTCTCATCACTGCAAGAGCTCGCTCGCTGACTTTCAGGGTAGCTACGGTTCTCGTTGGGGAGCTCTGGGTCCTTACCTTGCGCATTGCTTCCTGGCTCCAGCGCAGATCCCTCTTCTCCCTGCTGGCACAGACTTTTGTGGCTTACACCTTTGGGCCTTGCCAGGGCAGATCCTTGGAGAAGACTTGCATGAGACACTGTGGTGGGCTCTTGGTGTCCAGTTGGACTCATGGGGCATTATCACGGGCTGCAGGTCTTTAGCCGGACCGGTGCAGGACACGGCTGTGGGATCTAGGTCCATGGCTGGACGCTTTGGATCTCTAGTGCACGGACAGATCTGTGCTCTTCCGAATTTGATTCTTTGGATGAATATTATAAAATAATCCTATAAACTATGTGCCCTGTATTAAGTCCTTTACCTGGTAAACCTGGACTACAGCACCCAGTTTCCTTAAGAGTAAAATTTTGTAAAGCTGTAGTACACTGTCATACCCAGGATGTTGACATTGATAAAATCCACTGATCTTAATTGGATTTCTAGTTTTATTTAATTTAAAAATTTTTATTAGTCCATATTTGTAAACATTAAGGATTATACTCATTGTGCGGAGCTGGTATGTGTACATAATCCTTAGCTTTATCTGCACACTCTGTGTGTGTGTGTGTTTAGTGCTGTACAACTTCCTCACCTGTGTAAATTCTTGTATCCTTCATTGGACAGCTCTGAACAGTCCCATTCCCAAGGTTCTTTGTTCTCTTCTTCTATCGCAGCATCCACTTCTTTGTCATGCCCATCTTTACCCCACTAGTCTTGTTTTCACCTCTCTAATTTTGTCATTTCAAGAATGTTATGTCAGGGCTGGCCAGATAGCTCAGTGGACTAAAGCACCGTTAGGCAGATGCAGGGACTGGGGTTTGATCCCTGGCGTGCCACAGCAGCCCTGACCTCCGGGTGTGCTGGGACAGTGATTAAGACTGGGCGTGGTGGTGCACGCCTGTAATCCCAGAGCTTGGGAGGCTGGAAACAGGAGGATCACTACAAGTCCTATCTGTGTAGTGAGACCCTGTACAAAATATACTAA
>NW_004524758.1:7101-26388 GCF_000260255.1 Octodon degus
AAAAAAAAAAAAAAAAAAAAAAAAGACTTATGTAAGTGAAACCCTACCATATATAATATTTCAGGTTTGGCTTCTTTCACTCATCATAATTTCTTTGAGATTCATCCAAGTTGTTGCATATAGGAATAGTTCATTCCTTTCTATTGTCAAGTAGTATTCCATGGCATGGATGTTCTGTGGTTTGTTTAAAATTCATCCATGGAAGGGCAGCAGGGCAGCTAGGATGTTTCCAGGTATGTGCTCTCGTACTTCATTTGGGCTGATATAGAGAAGTGCCATTGAATAGATGACTTTTAAACACCAGTAGCTTGTCTTCCACAGTTCTGGTGGCTGGAAGACCACAATAAGGACACCAGCAATGGTGGCCAGTCAGGACCTGCTTTCTGGTGACCATGTGGCCTTTCTCTTGCTGTATTCTTACATGGCAGGGAGAAGGAAGGCTGTCTCTCAGGCCTCTCTTGTAGGGGTACTAGTCCCCTTTGTGAAGGTTCTGTCCTCCTGGTTTACATACCTTCCCAAAGCCCACCTCCAGCACCATCATTTTGGAGGTCTGGATTTCCACAAATGAATTTTGGAGCAGGGGAAATAAACAGTCAGACTGCAGCATGGGCTATTACAAGTAACGCTGCTGTGGACGTTGGTGTACAAGATTTAATGTGAACATAAATTTTCATTTTTGTGGGATAGATGCTCAAGAGTGCAATTGCTGGATTGTGTGGTAGTTAAATACTTAATTTTATAAGAAACTACCAAACTGTTTTCCTAAGTACCTGCCCCATTTCACATTTCCATGAACAATGTATACATAATTCTGGTTCCCTTCTTTTTCACTAATAGTTGATGTTATGTCTTCCCTTTCTTTCTTTCTTTCTTTCTTTCTTTCTTTCTTTCTTTCTTGCTTGCTTGCTTGCTTGCTTGCTCGCTCGCTCGCTCTCTCTCTCTCTCTCTCTCTCTCTCTCTCTCTTTCTTTCTCTCCTTCCTTCCTTCTTTCTCTCTTTCTCTTTCTTTTTTCTTTCTTTCATTCATTTGTTCTTCTTTCTTCTTTCCATTCCTATAGGTGTTTAGTGATATCTCATTGTAACTTTAATTTAGATTGTTGGTGTGTGAGATCAAAATTCAACTACTGGAAAGAAAATTGACAGCAGTGATAAATGTCCAGTAAGAAATCCTTTGACTACTCTTGCCCTCTAAATTGAGGGAGAAACTTACAAAAATCCCTCTGGGGATAGATCAAAATGATGTTCTATAGGATACAGTATAATGTTTGCCTGCCAAGTAACATTCTAACTATGCAAGTACTGTCTCTAAAGAAGCTTAACAAATACATATGGCTCTTAGAGATCATGAAAATGTATACAGATTAGCATGTTTATGGCTCATGATTGTTCTCTAAAATAAATGAGGATTTGAATTTTCTTATTTTGTAATCTCAACTCAAAGGTAACCTTAGAAGAGCACAGTCCAAATGTGTGCTCCAGAACGGTTCTGCTCACAGATGTTGTAGAAAAAATGATAGTCAGGTTACGAAAAGTTAGAACATGAATGATCATGAGAACTCATGAGGAGGAACATGCACAACACAAGAGTAGATATATTATACGTAATATATGTGTATATATGTATATGTATATAAGCACACATATATGTATATATTTAAACTGCAGAATCTGTCCTGAGGTGCATTTCGTAAGCTTGTGTTCCTTGGAGTGCGCCTCGGCGAGGCTGACTTGGGGAGGAGCTTGCTCTCTGCAAATGCAATTTCAAGCTGAGGCCAGAAACCCATCAGATGTCAGGGAATCACTTAAGCAGAGTCCTCTGCTCTGAAATCACGATGACATAAATGCTTACCTTTATGCATTATTTCTCAACTTTATTAAACAGCTTGAAGACCAAGGGTCTGGCGTGTGGGGTGCCAGCAACTGGAAGGAGGCACGGAGAGCCCTCTGTGTGACCTGAGTGGGGATGACCTGGGGAGAAGCCAAGGGAGGAAGCAGGCAGGCTGCCTGGGAGAAGGCCCCGGGTGCAGGGGAAGGGGCTGGGGCGGCACCGGGGGGTAGAAATAGCATTGTTTCAATAAAAATTTTTCCTAGATGCTATTAACTTTCTACCACTTGACTTAGGAATGGCAAGTTGCCTACAGAGTAGAAACATGGGTGGGAGGAGAGGCTGGAGGAGATCCCGTGGCCCAGGGGTGCACGGGCTGCAGCTCTCCATGGAGCCCAAGGGCCCAGGCAGAGGAGACTGTTACAGGGACGCTAAGAGGGACGCGTTTGCCCCCGCTCCTCAGGCCTCTGCCCTGGGCACTGGAGGCTGCTGTGGTCTCTCTGGCCTCCCACGTCTCCATGGACCAGCTGCTGTGCTTTGTCTGGATGTAGAGTCCGATGTTTGTTTCACTACAGGTTCTAGTATCCCACCCCACAGTGTCTAGCCTATCTCACTGACACACAAAGACCCAAGAACTTTGCCTGTGGCTTTTGAATACACAGGAGTTGCTGACCAAGTCGTCAAAATAGATTTCTGTCTGTGGCAGCAGGCAGGGCCGCCCCCTGAGCCAGTCTCATGGCTTCGAACAGGGGCTTTCCCAGCTGCAGTTCACTAAGTGCTGGGAAGCCCCTGAGGTGCTGCGCAGGCCAAGCACCTCGCTGTGCTCGGAATGAGGCAGGCCTCTGTAGGAGGCCTTCCCCCATGCAGCCTCTTTCTCAGGATGGAAAGGCAAGGAGTTCTGAGCACAGATTTCTTAAACTGATCCCTAAGTGGGCTTGCTCAGGAGAGCGGAGTTGGAGGCAGGAGTGGAAGACTGAGGACCTTTTGGGGAGCTTGAACATGTGGATGAGCAAGCCTGATCCTCTTCCCTCGTTATGAGGAGTGCCGAGGCCATCTCGGGGGGAGGAGGAGGAGGCCCGTGGAAGCCCACACCCCGAGGCGGTTTCAATGTACTAGCATGAGTAGCTATTCCGAAGCGAAGCGCAGGTTCGCCTCACAGCCCTCGAATGAGAAGGTACACCTCCTCCTCCTCCTCCTCCTCTTCCCCCTTCCTCCACCATTCTTCTTCCTCTACCTCACTTTCTTTCTTCTGTTTTCTCTCATCCTCTTCCCTCTGTTCTTCTTCTCTTCCCTCCCTTCTTTTTCCCTTCCTTTGTAGAGAAGTCTGTTTATAGGTTCCTGCAGTCTGGTGGCAGGAATCTCATAGGAAGGAGCAGACAAGCACTACTAAGAAGTTGTCTGGATTATCTGTGGGCCGTGGGGTGGTTGGGTGGGGAACAATGGCTGGAAGCTTCTTCCAGCCTTTCCACTAAGTTTGAAGCAGACCTTTCCTTGACAACGAGTTTGCAGGGTCTTGTCTATTTTCTAGGGTGCCTGGGGTGAGGAGCCAGCACAGGTAGGTCAGGACCTGAACTCTGGCCTCTCCAAGTGTGACTGCCTTAATACCGAGCCAGAAACCAATTATTCACATTCCCTCTGGGATGTAGAAAGCGCTGCTGTGGTCAGCAGGTGGGTTGCAGGGCAGGCACGAAGGCTACCTGAGAGCGGGGCCACACCTTCGTGACAGTGCCACCTTGGACGGCATGCTCTACTCTGCAGAACAGGCACCCCGCCCAGCCCAGCAGCACATCGCCTCCTGGGCAGAAGTGGGTGTGGTGAGGGTGCCGCCTCTTGTCTCCCTGCTCGGCGGGCCTGGGGGACCACATAAGTGGGCCCAGGAGAGCTCCTGATGCAGGGTGTCTGCTTTGGCTTGAGACTCTGCCTGAGAAGTTCGAGCTCCAGGGCTCAGTGGGCCATTGGTCCTTTCTCTGACACCGCCTGCAAGGGGGCTTTCTGGTCACCTCTAGGCTGCTGGGGAGCCTTCGTAGATTTTCTGCAGCACCTGCCATGTGGGAGAAGGAACCTCTCCCTCTGCTGCATTCCGTGCCTTAAATGGGTACAAATATGAAAGAATTTGAGATCATTTTTCCTCCCATGGGATGGATGGAGTATTTCAATTTTGGTTATTTTCATCCTGCTTCATTCTCCACAAAGACTATAATGAATATGATGTACTTATATAAAGGCACATAATACAAAAGAATGAAAGTAAATTGAATGAGTCACGGTGATAGGAATCTATCTATCCATCTATCTATCATCTATCATCTATCTATCATTCATCACCACAAATGTATATGTGTCCTATTTGGACCACAGATTTGCATTGTTGATAGAGAAAGTTTAGTTTTAAAGCACACTTCAGTAAAAGCAATTCCATGCAGCCCTTGGGTTCAGAACTCTGACTTCTTTGGAACTTTCTAAGAGGAAATCTAAGACCAGTTTTTTTTCTAATTTGCATCTTTATTAGCATGCTTTTGATTCATTCAAAGGAATATTCATAAGGTGTGAAATCTGTAATGGATAGTAGCGCAGAGAGCGCCCATCAGCCCGCCACGCACCGGGGCCGGGCACACCCCGGCCACGCGGACCTGCCCTAGCGTCTGCTCTTGCCTCGTCCTTTTGTCCTGGTTTCTTCTCCCACAAGAGACAATCACTATCCTAAATTTTGATTTTTCTCTTTGTCCCAAATGTGCACACATAGAAGTTGGAATTTGTTTAGTTTTGCTTATTTTAAGTGTTTATAAAATAATAAAAAAAAGATGTCTTTGGCAAGTTTTTTCTTTGCTTTCCAACTAAATACTATGTTTCAGGATCCTTTCAGGTCATGTGTGTGTGTGCAAATTATACATCTGTAGTTGGCCTTGTAGATAGTTTCTATTATTGTGCTATAGGGACAACGGTGCTGAAATAACTTCTCTTTTTTATGCATTTGGATGCTACAGAGTATCACTATGCAGCTCAGACTCATAGTGATCCTCCTGTTTTCAGCTTTCTCAGCACTGAGATTACAGGTTTCCACTACTACACCCAGACTCTGGCTGGCTCAGCCTGCCCTGGGAGCGAGGCTGATGCAGCATGTGGTGCCAGGGATTGAACAGTGGTCCCTGCGCTTGCCTAACCTTGAAATAACTTCCTAATGTAACTTCTTGTTTACATATTCCAGAGATTCTCTAGGGCATATACCTGGGAGTAGCATTATTGGGTATGTTGTATAAGATGGTGCTAAAATAGTTTCTAAAGCAGTTGTACTCAATACAATTCCATAGTCAAGTATGACTTCCTCAAATCCCAATTGGACATTTAACAATGTCAGACACTAAGTTTTTGCCAATCTAGTGGTGTAAAAATGATCTCATTTTGGAAATGATCAGGAATGTGATTAAGAATTTTTCACGTGTTTGCTTTGTATGTGCTCTTCTGGAAGTATTTTTCTTATGGATTTTATTACTGTGCTTTTCTCAGTGATTCATGAAAATATTTCACAGACCCTCTCAGGCTGACTTTCCATTCTGTATCTCTAGCAGGGCATTTCCACTTGCACTCATGACTAATTTCCTTCTATCTGATCATTACTAACAAATCTAAGAACGCAGTCCAAGGCTTTCTTCTGAGTACTGCCGTAGTGAATCCAGCCACACACTCAGTGTCTTTGCTCCCTCGCATGCCTCACAGGATAACAAAGCTCATGCTATCCAGAATCCATCCCAGCATCTCACTTGGGCTAAGTTCTTCTATTTTAACTTCCACCTCACAGACATCATTGTGATGGAATTCTGTGTCCCATCTGCAAACCTAAGTGTGGCTTGTGACTCTAACTTCTCCTTTGTGTGCTCTGCCCAGCCAACAATCGAGCTCTCTGGATATCAATTTGAAAATATCCCTAGAATCCACCTCTACCTCTAGATTCCAAGTGTGATTCTGTTAGTCAAGGATCAGAGGCACCAGGTCACTGCGCAGCCTCCTGGCTGGGGCTCTGGCAGGCAGAGGAGCTTCCCTCCAGGCCAGGCTCCGTCCCCAAGCCAGGGTGTTATCTCCGTAAGGCACATGATGTGGCCAAGTCACTCCCTTGTTTAAAAGTTTTAATGGCCCTTATTACTGCCCAGTGTCCAGACGCCTTGTGGCTTAAAAAACTGCGTGTTCTGACCTCAGTTCACCTCTTGTTCCTCCTCCAGCGCCACATTCTCCAGGGCTGCGTGATCTGAAGGCACCAGATGTGGTGGGAGTTGTTGCCTCAGATAAGAAGCTGCATACCTGGTCCTAACCAGAGTGCGCAAGGGGGGAGTCATGAGAAATGGCACACAGGTGTGAGGCGCATTTTATATCAACTCAAAACACAGAAATATACGTTTATTCAGTCATGTTTTGAAATAAGGTCAAGATCTTTTCTTGGAGGGTTGGTCGATTAGAGTTGGAGTCACTTCTCTTGCACAATCTTCACCAATGAAGGATTATTTATGATTTCCAATTACAGTGTTTTTTTTTTAAGTCAAGGACTTGAGGGCACTTAGGAAGCAACATGAATGCATAATTCCTTACAGTTAAAAAACCTTGATTTTTCCAAAACTATTATAGTGTTTTTCCTCTATGCTTAATTTGACAACATTTTCTTTTTAGAATGTCTTTATGTTGTCCTAAAAGCATTCTTCTTTGAATAAAAATGAGGATGAGCTTCTTCTTTTTTTTCTTTTTTCTTTTTCAAATCAAATTGGTAGGACAGTTTCAATAATTAACACATTGCATACATTTCTCCCAGTGGTTAATTGCTGTACAAGATGTGGACATGATAGCCTATCTACAAACACTATTAGAACAAATCCCTCTATTCATTAAGAGAATGTAACTATATATCTATCCTAACCACTTTGAATACACAGATACAAAATGGACATTCATCTGTATACACTTTTTTGGTTAAGTTCCATTATTTGAATATTATAGGTGTGTTAAATCAGCAAAATAATCTAAAAGAGTTCAGAAGTCCATAATAGTATTGGGTCTTACGCTTCACTGGCAATGTCAGAAACTGTTGACCTGACTCCCCTACAGCTCAACATAACGCCATGGCTTTACTTCTTATATTTCATTTTTATACTTTTCTGCTGGGTGGTTAAGACCAAGGTAAAGCAGGACCTGTGCAACAAGATTTGTAGCTTTTTGGTCTGAGAAGGTCAGTGAAATCCCCTCAGGAGTTATCCTGAGATCCTGTACCTCAGATTGTAGAACCTTTGTCAGTGTCAGCTATGTGGATGAGTCACGGCCATTGCTTGGCCAGTGTGCTCTCTGTGAAAGCCTGAGAGAATGTTTTCTCTCCATGTGACTCTCCTTAAGCACACTCTACATCATCGATCACTTTCCTCTTTGGCCCCATAATCTCCTTGATCAGAAAATTTTGGACAATGCCGAGTTACATGACGGTACAGTACAAGTTCTCATATGTCCTGAGTCTTAATTGACCTTAGAAGGCTAGGGCCAAAATGTTGGCTTTCCTTGTAGCCCTCCTTTTCATCTAATTTTGGTCTGCAAACTTAGGTTGTTAACCAGAGGATGAGCTTCTTGCAAGCCCATTTCACAAGTTCATCTAATATCTATTTATATGATTAAGCTGACGCTAAGACTGGTATGAACAACTTTGGGAGAAAGCACTTCTGCCCCATGGTGAGCATGTAACTTCCTGGTGGAGAGGAGGCACATGCTCGCCCGCCGCGCATGCGCAGGGTGCCACAAGCAACTGTGTGCTTCACATGCAGGGGCTGTCGGTTAAGAGAATGTCTGAGCTGGGTGTGGTGGCACACGCCTGTAATCCCAGCTCTGAGGAAACTGAGGCAGGATGATTGTTGTGAGTTCGAGACCAGCCTGGGCTACAAAGTGAGCTCAAGGCCAGGCTGAACTACATAGCAAGACCCTGTCTGAAAAAGACAAAATTAAAAAGGAAAGAAAGAAAAAGAAAAAAGAGAAAATGTCTGTTCTATTTTTTTCCAAGCAGATTTTGGTATATTTTATACTTTATTATACATAGTGATCACATTATAATAGAGAATTTGTTTCTGCACATTATATAATTTGTGCCTTTTCTTTCCCATTCCTCTACTCGTCCTTCAACTTTTCTTCCTCACCCCATTTACAAAAGCTTTGTTTCCATATTTTCCTTTTCTGAGTATTTTTTAACTTTCCCTTGTTCCTTTCCCCCTCCCCTCTTTCATTCCTCTCAATATTTGAAATATTTTTCCTATTTCAAGATACCTATTATACATCTTGGTTCTTATTTACACTTTTTGTGCCTCACACCAGAGAAACAATGTGGCCTTCTGATTTCTCTTAAGAGTATGGTGTCAGGGGTCTGGTGGTTTGAACGAGACGAAGACGGAACCGGAGCCGGGCGCGGGCAGTAGAAGCGGTTCCCCTGAGAGCTGAAGATGGCAGTGAACGTATACTCAACATCAGTCACCAGTGATAATCTAAGTCGACATGACATGCTGGCCTGGATCAATGAGTCTCTGCAGTTGAATCTGACAAAGATTGAACAGTTGTGCTCAGGGGCTGCCTATTGTCAGTTTATGGACATGCTCTTCCCTGGCTCCATTGCCTTGAAGAAAGTGAAATTCCAAGCTAAGCTAGAACGTGAATATATTCAGAACTTCAAAATACTACAAGCAGGCTTTAAAAGGATGGGTGTTGATAAAATAATTCCTGTGGATAAATTAGTAAAAGGAAAGTTTCAGGACAATTTTGAATTTGTTCAGTGGTTCAAGAAATTTTTTGATGCAAACTATGATGGAAAAGAGTATGACCCTGTAGCTGCCAGACAAGTCAGGAGACCGCAGTGGCTCCTTCTCTTGTTGCTCCAGCTCTGAATAAACCGAAGAAACCTCTCGGCTCGAGCAGTGCAGCTCCACAGAGGCCCATTTCAACCCAGAGAACTACTTCAACGCCTAAGGCTGGTCCAGGTGTGGTGCGGAAGAATCCTGGTGTGGGCAATGGGGTGAGGAGGCCGCTGAACTGATGCAGCAGGTCCACGTATTGAAACTTACTGTGGAAGACTTGGAGAAAGAAAGAGATTTCTACTTTGGGAAGCTAAGGAACATTGAATTGATTTGCCAGGAGAATGAAGGGGAAAATGACCCTGTATTGCAGAGGATTGTAGACATTCTCTATGCCACAGACGAAGGCTTTGTGATACCTGATGAAGGGGGCCCACAGGAGGAGCAAGAAGAGTATTAACGCCATTGACCAGCAGAGCAGCGTCGGAATTCTTCTCTCCAAATCATGTGCTTCACTGTAAAATACTCCCTTCTACTATTCTTAGAGGATTCACTGGTTTCTTTTCAAATGCAAAAAGTACCTCTTTTTAAAAGTGCACTTTGCAGAATTTTCACTCCTTTTCCAATAAATTTGAGTTAGGAGCTTTTACCGTGTAGTAGAGCAGTATTAACATCTAGGTGGTTCACTGGGGAACACAGAGGCTGACTGTGGGGCTTACTATGCAGATGCTGGTCACGCTGACTGCTGGAGAAGGTGTTTTTTCTGTAATGCACTGAGATGCCAACCTCAGCAGAGAAATGTAAAAAGACTGAATTGAATTTTAACCTAATGTGAAATCTTGGCAGAGAACGTGTTAATAAATAAATAAATGCCAAAAAAAAAAAAAAAAAAAAGAGTATGGTGTCAAGGTACATCCATTACCTAGTAATGTCCTGAGCTTACCCTTCCTTATGGCTGAATGGCTGAATAGTACTTCATCATATAAAAGAATTACACATTTTCTTTATCCATTTACCAGATGATGGTCATTGGGGCTTTTTCCAGGTTTTAGTTATTACAAACTGTGCTGACATAAACATGGGTGTGCATATATTGTTGTGGTATGATGCTTTTAATTCTTTCAGGATGATATCAAGAAGGGGAATTCTTGGGTTGAATGGAAACTTTGGTCCTAGGTCCCCTTTTTGAGGAATCACCATACTAACTTCTATAGTTATTGCACCAGTCTACACTCCCACCAACAGTGGAGAAAAGTTACATTCTGCCCCCGCCCCCAGCCCTGGCATCATTTGCTATTGACTGATTTCTTGATAATTGCCTTTCTTTCTGGGGTGAGATGAAATCTCTCTCTCTTTTAATAATTTTATTGAGAAACAAATAGCAATGAGACAGTTTTCAAAACCAATCAGTAGGACAGTTTCAATAATAAATACATTGCACTTTATTGTCTCAGTGGTTAGTCATTGTACAAGATGCAGACATGATATCCCATCCACAAACACTATTAGAACAAATCTTCTTATTCATTGAATTAAGAGAATGCAACTGTATATCTATCTTAACTATTTTGAATATACAGGTACAAAATGGTCCTTCATTTGTATCCCTTTTTTTTGTTTAGTTTTGTCAGAGAAGGGTATTCCATTGTCATTTAAATATTGTAGGTGTGTAAATTCAGCAAAATATTCCAATATAGTGCAGTAGTCCATAATAGTAGTGGGTTTTCCATAGGACTGGCAATGTCAGAAGTTGTTGACTTGAGCCTTTTACAGCTCAGCATATTAATATGGCTTTACTTTCTTTACCTTGTTTTTATACTTTTCTGCTGGATGGTTAAGACCAAGATAAAGCAAGACCTATATAACATGAAATGTAACTTTTGTATCTGACAAGGTCAGGCAAGTCCCCTCAGAATTTATCCCGAAACCCTGTACCATACTTTGTAGATACTTTGTTAATGTCATCCATGTGAATGAGTCACAGCCATTTCTGGACCAATTTGCTGTCTGTGAAAGCCTGAGAGAATATTTTCTCTCCATGTGACTCTCCTTAGGCACACTCTATATCATCGATCACTTTCTTCTGTGGCTCCATAATCTTGATCAGAAAATTTGGGATACAACTGAGTTACATGATGTTACAATACAGGTTCTTCTATGTTCTGAGTCTTCATTGACCTTGAAAGGATAGGGCCAAAATGTTGGCTGGGGGTGAGATGAAATCTCAGCACGGTTTTAATTTGCATTTCTCAAATGAGAATGTCTATTCTATTTGTAGTGTTTTACACTTTCCCCTCTAGGTTTTGGCCTGAGACAACTTCTTCTGCTGGAGATCCTCTTCCCTGCCTACATTTCCTTGCTCTTTTTCATGTCTCAGCGCATATGCTACCCACTTCACAAGCTCTTTCTGGCTGCTCAGGACCTGGAGAGCAGTCTTACTAGGTGCTATGGTATTTCCTGTCTCTCTGATTGCTTTTGGCTGGGATCTGTTCCTAGACAGCATCTCCTCCTCCCTGTCATAACAATAAAGCTACCTTCAGATATTTTCAATATCCCAGGGCAGGCAAAACTGCTCTTATTGAGGACTGCTAATCTAGGTAACAAATGTTTGTTGAGTGTCCAAAGTGCTTCAGTTTTTGTATTGAAATAGAATTGACTTATTAACAAAGCAGCGCATACATTTAGGAAAGCACTTGGGTACAAGTTTACATAGTGTCCCCATCCTGCAAAATGCATTTCAGTGCATTTTTGATGAATGGTGCCAGTTTAGGAAACTATTTTTACTGCTTACAGAAGATTGCAGCAATATTTCATGTAGTTTTCAATATTCCTCATCCTGCTACAAGTCTATCGCCTCTTCATCCTTTCTGGAGAAATATTAGGCCCCCAGGGTGAGAAGGACACCCTTCTGGCCAGCTGAGACTTACCAATATGCTGACAAGTGACTCTGAACTTCATGTGCCTAGAGTTTATGTGAGACTTTTATGTGAGAGGTAGGAGCTGTGGGAGAGCAGGAAAGGTTTTTGGGGTGCAGTTAGCTTAGTACTCGTCGCATTCACCAATCTCCACTCCGTGGAAACATGTTCACCAAACTTTTAGGACGAAACTACTTGCTTGCCACTGTCCCACTTAGCTATGGTGAACTTTACTCATTACCTTTTTTTTTCTTTTTTCTTTTTCTTTCTTCCCTCCCCTCCCCTCCTCTCTTCTCCTCTCCTCTCTTCCCTTTTCTCTTCTCTCCTCTTGGACTCACCCCTCCTCTTCCTTTCTGCCTCCTTTTTCCTTTCTTTCTTCTTCCTTTCCACTTCTTGTTCCTCCTCCTTTTTCTTCTCCCTTTCTTTTTAATGCCCTTCTCCTCCTCTTTTTCTTCCTTCTCTCTCTCCCCCCCTTCCTTCCCTCCCCCTACCTCTTTCTTGGCAGTACGGGGAACTGAATCCAAGGCCTTTGCACTTAGCTACATCTAAGTTTTTTTTAAAAGTTTTTAATTTTGGGGGTAGGGTCTTTCTGAGCTTCTTAAGTTGAGTTCAAATTTAGGATCCCACCTCAGGCTCCCAGCATGCTGGGATTATGAGCACATACCACCATACTTGGCTTAAGAAACATGTTGAGCACCAAATATATACTGGACACTGGATTAAACCTTACACTTGTGTTTATATGATCTGCCTAATAATAGGCTTAGTTTTGTTGCACCTTAGCCTCTCTAAGGTACAGAATGATAAGAATCCTTGAACCCTGAACGCTGTCTCTCTCAGTTTAAGGGAACAGTGGGAGGTGATTAGAAGACAAAGAAGTGGCTAAAAGGTTGTGCTGCCGGAACAATTGGCCGTGACAGCTTCTGGGGCTCTATTGTCCCATCAGAATGTCTCGAGGCAGGGGTCTCATGGCAAGCAAGAGTCCCTCACAGATGCTGAGGGCTTGCTTGGCCTGCCAGCCCACACAGCGTAGACAGACAGACGTTTCAGGCAATAGTAGGGAAGCTCTGAGCCATCACAGAGCACTTCCTGAGGAGCTTGCTGTCCCTGCCAGTGACCCACTGGCTGCCTCTCTGGCTTTGCATTGCGGCACTGGCCTGCAGGGCCTGAGGAATTCTCCAGATGGAATTCCTACCATTAATCTGCCTGGGGGAAAAACGGGTTTGCATCATCAGTCCCAGGAGTCAGTGTTGCGGCTCTCGATGTTGTTTCCTGGAGCTGTTGGAAACAGCAGCCTCGATGACGAACCTCAGAAGGGCATGTTAGCTCTGTTCACTGATCGCCTACAGAGACGCAGAGAGGAATGCCTGCTGGACTCCCTGCTCTGGTCCACCCTGGCTTCCCTTTCCATCTCTGGATCCTTCCAGCCATGCAAACAGACACAGCATCACCATGGCAACCCTGGGATACACACAGGCATATGAAAAAAGCACAAGACAAACCCTGTCTTCTGGAGCTTTGCTAGGAGGATGGGGTGCGGGTGGGGGCTTTTTAAGCTTTCAAAACCTCCCTATTTCAATCCATTGATTCTCGCACAAAAGCAACTATTTCAATCAAAAATATGGTACTCTTTTTTTTTTTTCTTTGTTTGCTAAGGTGAAACAAAACTATGATGGATCTGAAGAAGACACTACAGTATGAGTGGAACCTCTGACTCCTAAACCTGCCCTTAAAATGGTTTGCCATATATGGAGGGGACACTGGGAAGCGCTCTGGGCTGTCCAAATTGGACCATTAAACTCCCATTGTCCTCTGTGAGTCTGTGACACTGGCCCCCTTTCCTACCTTTGTTCCTAGCTCTGGTGTCATCTCACCCCGGGGTGTAGAACTCCTGAAGCTTATGAAGTTGAACTAATCCTTCCAAGGTTGTCCTTGAGGAACTGGCCATGGCCACGTTTCACTGGATTCTGATTTGTGCATTTTTTTTCTCAGGTGAAAACAGGCAGCCTGAAGAATGTTCATAGCAAGACAGCAATGATGGGCTTGGTGATGGGATGGAAGGCTGAGAGGAGACAGGTGGGGGCACAGTCAGCTACGCCACACGGAGTGCGCTGTGATGCCATTCACGACTACTTGGTGATGGATTCCTGATGTGAGCCCTGCTCTGGTTCTATAGAGCTGAATGCTGATGTCAGTAAGAATGACCATAGCTGCTGTAAGGGAGAGATCTTTCTTCTGAGCACATATTTCGTAAAGGCAGTGTTCACGGCCCTTGTTAGAGGAGGGGTTGTGAATCTGAATGAATTACCTTCCATCAAGCCACATGTTTTCATCAAGTCCAAAGGTTTTTGTCCACCTGGCTTTTTGGATTTCCTTTCACCTGGATCAGCCAACATAAACTCCCACTTCTCAACATACCTTTTTCTGCTAGAATTATGCACAGCATAGTTTTAGTCTTTGAGGCAGCATGCAACTATCTTCTGTCTTGAGTAAAAGGGGCTTTTCTCCTTCCTCTTATTTTGTGAAATCCCTTGCTGTAAAGGCCGAACTCACGACCAGCTCCTCCTCACCTGCAGTTGTGACAGGCTTTGAAAGCCTTGTCAATGCTCCACTTTGGAGGCCCTTTTTCCATCTTCGTACAGCCACTTGCCTCCATAGTCTGCATGCCCCTTTCTGGTTTCCATTTGGTGGATTTAGCCTGGAACTGGCTGAACTGAAAGTTTGTTTTCTTCTACGGTTTTGTGTTGTACCATCTTATTTGCTTATTCCTTGTACATTCTCCTTTTCTATTTTGACCACAGAGCCCGATTTTATTTCAGATAGTGTGACGTCCAACTAAAAGCCATTTTGCGGGAAGTTTGCGGGAAGTTCCAGAAGCCAGGAAACTGCCGAGCTATAGATCAACAGTGAGGTGTAATGGCACAGCTGGGCAGGGCTTGTGGACCAGTTTTTTTTTTAAAGAGGAGGACTGTGATGAATATTTTGTAAATATTTTCTCCCAGTTATAGTTTGTCTTTGCATTTTTGCAGCAGTATCTTCCAAAAAGTAAACACACTTAGTTTTAATAAAGCCAGTTTGTCACTTTTCTCCCTTTGTACTTCATTTTTTGGGCATCATATCTAAGGAATCTTTGCCTAATCCATGGTCCAAAGGTTTTCTCCTGTATTTTGTTCTAGAGGTAGCCCTGAGTTTTCCGCCTATGGTCCACGTGGAATTAATGTGTAGATACAGTGCGAGGTAAGGATCAAGGTTTAATTTTCCTTCTTCCCTCCCTCCTTTCCTCCCTCTCTTCTCTTTCTCTCCCCTCCTCCTCCTTCTTTTCTCTTCTTCTGCTCCCTTTCCTCTCCCTTCCTTACCCCCTCCCCATCTCTCTATTTCTTCATGCATTAGGATGTTCAACTATACCAGAACCATGTAGTGAAATAACCTAGGCCTTAACCTAGCATTAGAGACCTCTACTGATTATTTTAGGGGCTCCCGGAACCACTTGAAGTTATGCACAATGCTTTGTGTGTGTTTACGTGTGACTTGGGGATAGGAAGTGTGAAAGCGAATAAGACCCCAGCTTTTATCAGACTCTGGAAGGGGCCCTGCCTCCAAAGAAGGTTAAGGATCTACAGTGTAATGGAACAAAGCCTTCTGCACCTCGTTAAGCCAAGGCAGCTACAGAAGATGAGAAAAGACGTCAAAGACTGCATGTCAGCTGCTTTGGAGTTCCTGGGAATAAAACGATATGCTCCTTTGGGAGTGAGCCTGTACAAACACACACAAATTATTCTCAATAATAATATTAAAGCCAAGGCAGTAAAACCTTGTTAAACCTGATATGAAGCATCTTTAACATAGCATATAATTCAAAACAACTGTGTAGTTGTTTTGAAGTTCATTCTTCTGGGCCACTATGTTTTAGATAGATGAACCCTACTGAGCAAGGGAGTTTGAAACTTCAGTAGAGAATGCGATTTTAAGAGGATTTCACAAATGTGGTCGAAGCTGGCATGCTGCATGGGAATCACAGCCTCCAGTTATCAGCGAGTTCTGATCGTCAGAAATCACCAACCACCTCCCTTACCTGGGATGGCACAAGGCTTTGAGAGAGTGAGCTGCTTACCTCCCAGACCTGCAGAATGTCACCTCACTGGTTACAACAGGGGCTCTTGCTCCCTGAGCTGAAGGAATAAAATAAGCTCCTCATGAGAGAATGCTCTGGACTTGCACTGTCCTTCCTTTTGCTCTTGCAGCTTCTGATTTTGGGACAGTTTACCCATAAGCTGGCCCCTTCTACTTTCTGAAAGTCTTCCGCTCAGAGCAAGCCCCTAGGGCTCCCTTAGGCATAGAAATCATACACCACCAAGCTGTGGGAATCTTGGACATCAGCTGCTCTGATTCTAATTTTCAGAGGAAAAAAAATTGAATTCCAGTAAAGCAAGGCGAGTCACCAAGGTCACAAGTTAAGGGCAGAACCAGACAGAGAAGATGGGTTATCCTGTCTCCAAAGCCTACATTCTTCCTATTATACACTCAATAAAAACAGTGGGGAAAGAACCCTACTATAGGAGATAAACTAACTTTTTACTTACAACTTCTGTAACACTGGGAAAGTTACTTAATCTTTCTATGATTTGACATTCTCTTGATATAGGGGAATGAAACTCCCAACCTGAAATGTGCCTGGGATGAGTTTATGTTCTCTAAAATTGAAGAATGAATTTTAGGAACAGAGATTAAGAGCAGAGTATGTAAATTGGGGGAAAGAAAGCTCCTGTCCTAGAGAGGGATAGAAGGGGGACCCAAGCGGGTTGCCCCGGGAAGCTGTCTCTTCTAGGGATTTTTGTAGAGTAAAACCATGCCATGAGGTGGGTCTGAGAGGGAGAACATGAGAACTCGCTTAGGTGGGCATGAGGTGGGAAACACTATGGTCAACCAGTGAGATTACAAGCACCATTGCTCAGGTAAAATTGATTAAATCCAGAACGAATGGGGAAGTAAGTCATGTAGCAAGTGAGCTTGAGGATGGGACAGGGTCTCTTCCTGTTGGGGGTTGGGTTAGTGACTCTTTTGGGCTGGTTCAAGGTGATTGATACCAATTTAGAATATCAATCCCTGATGCCCATCCCTAGGCAAGCATGTGGCTACATTTGTTTACTCTTTTGTCTTGAGGTCTGGCTCAAAGAGGGAGTGCCTGTCTCTTCCAAAGTTGCAAAGTCACCTTGTCTTCCGTCTTGTCTCCTTGAGGGCCTGGCCCGTCTCACTGCCTATAGTATTTCTACCTGATTTAGCTGCCTACAACACTCTTTTGAAAACAGATATAAGTATTTAGCAAAAATTCACTGAGCATTTATTCAGGATGGGCATATGCTTGCTGACTTTTGTTCTAGACACACAGTCACAAGTGAGACAAGCCATGTTCTTTGGCTTACACCATGAAGATTACAGCCTGGTGTGTGTGACAGTTAATGTAAGCATTTAATGAGAGGGTAGTCATGCATGTCAGAGTAGACATTTAATAAAGGGAATCAGCAGTTATAACTATTATTGCTTCTTCCACATATCCCAGGCTCCCTAAAGAAGGCCAGAGCCTGGGCTCATGTGATGTTGTCTCCGTATTCTACCCAGCAACCCGGATGCCACATTGTGTTTGTCCCAGCAATCCTGCCATAACCTGCCTTTAAACTCTCAAGCAGAGACCTTGCTGTGAACTTCGTCAACGTGCTGTGCACCAATCTGGACATCATCTTTGATTTCTCAGCCAGAGCCCTTCCTGAAGGCTGTTCGTGTACTCACGCTGAAGTAGTGGCCTCTGCTAGCCTCCTGCGCCCTGTAGCTGGGATTTCCCAGTGATCCATTTGCTCCTTTGTGTTCTTTGTCCTTCTGAACTGCAGCCACAAGGCCCTGCTTTAGTTCTATCTCTGGCATGGCATTTACTTCCTGGCCCTGCATGTGGACATGAAAGGTTTCTTCTGCCCTGCCTCCCTCGTTACGCTACCAGTGGTGCAATACCTGCTCACTCTCCATCAAAAGCCCTCAGAGTGCAGAGCACTGCCCCAGCTGCATCAGTAGCATCTTAGTCCACCCTAAAATAACAGAGTTCATGCATAGGGAGGAAAACCCACCCTCCCATCACATGTGGGCCCGGCCTTGGGTGGATGGATTGAGGCAGGAGAGGAAATGGGAGTCAGAGAGATCCATGCACACATAGCAGAGTTCTGAAATCACGCATCTCTCTTTGGACTATGAAATCTTTGAATATATTTTCCTGGTAAAGTGGTACCTTGGTTCACAACTTAATTTGTCGGATCATTTTGGAAGATTACATTTGTGTTTGTGTGTGAAGGACAGCCATGGTTGTGTTTTTCACTAGATGCAGTTTGCAAACCAAAACAAAAGTTGCCAAATACCTCTTCTTATTTCTTTTTTTTCTTCTTTCTTCTCCTTCCCCTTCTTCCCCTACTTCTTCTTCTTCCCCTTCTACTCTTTCCCCCTTCCCCCTTTTCCCCTCCTTCTGCCCTTCCCCTTCTTCTTTTTTCATCTTTTTGAGACAGAGTCTTGCTATGCAATTCAGGCTGGCCTTGAGCTCACTTTGTACCCCAGGGTGGTCTGGAAATCACAAGGGATCCTACTGCCTCAGCCTCCAGAGTGCTTGGATTATAGGTGTGGGTCAGTACACCCACCTCAAATACTTCTTTTTGTGAACCAAATTGTTTCCAAACAGAACCATTCATGAACCAAAATACTACTGTGTAGGGTGGTCTAATTCAGGACTGCCTTTTAATCCCCAGCTCTCCAAACCAAAAGAGGTTAAGGTTGTAAAACAAGCAACATAAGTTTAAGCGAGCGTATGTTTGTATTACAACACAATATCTAAATACTTTATACTTCTTCACCCTTCCTCTCTTAAAGATAAAGAAATTTGAAGATAATTGACAATCAGGTACTCATAGTCAACAATTATGAGCATTCAGAAATACTTTTCTAAGTCATTTTTTCATACATTAACTTACTTATGCCTGAACATAAGCTGGTGAGGTAGACACACTTATAATTCAGTTGAGCACAGAGGAAGGGACTGAGATGCAAAGAGGTTGAGCAACTGGTAAAGGTCACAGCAGAGAAAAGGACGCTGATGGTTGAGTCATCATGCAGTGCTATCTATGATTCACTCTCCACTGAATAATGCCCTCAGGGGGAATAGCTTTATCATATCCTGGACAAGAGCAGTAATTTAACAGGAGCGTATGTTCCGTCTACATTTTGTTGTCAGAAACTGTTACTAGGGCAGCAGTGGAATGCAAAGCATGGTGACCTGTGCCAGGCTGTGGATTTCTCCCCCTTGCATCTGGGCAGGGGCAGCAGCTCTTTCCACTCTTCTCTGCTGCACCTGGGCTGCAGTGTCCCCGTTTCCTCGGGGGCCTCTCTGCCCATCCAGCTGGAGAAGCCCTCTACTGCTCAGATGGTTTCTGTTCTAACCCATTTGCTGCCCAAATACTTGTAAATCAAAGTGTGCATGCACGAAGATGGACCACTCTGGCAAACCAAGGATCCAGAACTGGGCAAGTGCCACTCAGTTTGTTTCCCTTCCACAGGCTCCTTTCTTTTTTTAAAATTTATTTATTTATTTATTATTTTTTTCATAATTTTATTGATAAAGAAATAGCAATGAGACAGTTTCAAATCAAATCGCTAGGACAGTTTCAATAATTAACACACTGCATACATTCTTCTTAGTGGTTAATTGCTGTACAAGATGC
>NW_004524758.1:26513-75653 GCF_000260255.1 Octodon degus
ATATTATAGGTGTGTAAACTCAGCAAAATATTCTAAAAGAGTCCAGTAGCCCATAATAGCATTGGGTCTTCTGTTTAACTGGCAATGTCAGAAATTGTTGACCTGAGTCCCCCACAGCTCAACATAACAGCATGGCTTTACTTCCTATGTTTCGTCTTCATACTTTTCTACTGGATGGTTAAGACCAAGGTAAAGCAGGACCTGTGCAACAGGAATTGTAGCTAGGCTCCTTTCATTGTGTCTGCTTGTGAAGAGATTGTAGAGCATTTTCCTCCCTGCCCTTTGGACCAGGCCCACCTGGTGTAGGTGTGGCTGGGTGCTTCAGTCCACTGAATTTCAGAGATCACAGTTAAGAAGCTTGTTGTTGCTACACATCTAACCTTGTTTTTTCCAATAGCTGTATTTATAAGAAAGTTGGTGTTTTATTTTCCTTTCTAAGTTCATTTTGGATAGAGACAAGGAAAAAAGTTGCCACTTTTGCCCCTAAACTGCTATTATTGTCTTTCCTATTCTAGTTAGCCAAATTTATTATGAGATGTGGTTCAAAAATACTTAGATACACATATTTAAATGTACATGGATAGAATTCAAGGATTTGAAGGAAGGATTCATGTAAAAGTTGTGTTTTCTCCCCATGAACTGCTGTGTTAGGGGACTGAAACTTTAGGAGGTGGAGGAGGCCTGAGCGCACCAAAATAAGCTATCTGTCTTCTAAGAGCATAAGTTTTCACTAATCTGTCCTTCCCGTAGCCAGAATGGAGTGCAAAAATAGGAACAGAATGAGGGAAACGCTAAAATATCAGTGGGAGCACCAAGGCAATGGTAGGCTGGGGCCAAAAGACAGATAGAAAAGCTCTAGTTAGTCTGGAGTTAAGAATTCCAAACCTGGCACACAGAAAAGTGCTCAACTAAGACAGTTTAGGTGAATTTTGTCACTACGACAGCTTAAGTAAAGTCAGTGTAATTTTCCCAAGTGTCTGTTTGCAGGAGACGCTTTCATACCTGCTCTTGGTTATTATCTTGACCAGTCCTTTGGGAAGTTGAGAAGCAGAGGGTAGGGTCAGGTAAGCAAGTGAGACTAAAAAGCAAGAAGTGAGACTTGAACCCAGGTTTATTCAGAGCAAGACATATGTTCTTTGCATTAAATTTTGCTAAGGAGATAGAATTGCAGTCATTGTTGACATAGTCACTGTTTTAAAGGAAATATCACAGTTCAACTGAAAGACAAAAATACAGCCATGATAAAAAGTTTAACCACAAAACAGTTAAAAGAGCAAAAGGAGGACATGGGACAAAAACGAAAGGAAATAAGGAAAACACTGTAAAAACAGTGACTGTATAAACAAAGAGCTAGAAATTATATAGAAGAAAGCTAAACAAACACTGGAGCTGCGAAGTCCATATCTGAAATGAAAAATTCACTAGAAGGATTCAACAGCAGATCTAAAGAGACAGAGGGGCCAGCCAGATAGTTCAGTGGATTAAAGCACCTGCTTAGGCAGACACGGGGACTGGGTTCGATCCCTGCTGTGCTGTGCAGGCCCCACCCCCCACTGGGGCACACTGAAATGGTGACCGAGACCCCTCCGTGGTACATGCCTGTAATCCCAGCACTTGGGAGGCTGAAAACAGAGGAGAATCACTGAGTCCAATCTGTGTAGTGAGATACTGTAGACACTGCACTAAATATATAAAATGATAATAATAATAAAATTTAAAAAGTGAAGAGACAGGAGGGACAGGGAATTTGAAGATAAGGCAGCTAATACTGCATCCAAGAAGGGGAAAGATCAGGAGAAGGGAGAAGAAGAAAGCCTAAAGGTTTTGCAGACACCATCAAGCCAGTCAACACACGCATTGTGGGAGTTGGAGGACTAGAAGTAAGGACAAAAATTTAAAAAAGTTTGTTTAAAGAAGTAATGGCTGGGGGGCCTGCCCCTTCGCTCGGGGGCCTGCCCGTAGCTCAGTTCTTTAAGCGGCTGCTTCAGCAAAGCTGTCAGGCTCAGGTAGCTGTAGCTCGAGCCCCACAACTCAAGCCACCAGACCTGCCCTGAAGGCACGCGGAGCCAAATAAAAAATAAATAAATAAATAAATAAATAAATAAAGAAGTAATGACTGAAAACTGGTCAAGTTTTCCTTTATGAATAGAAATACATGAATATATAAATCCAGAAATCTTGGGCCAGAGAGATAGCTCAGCAGTCAAAGTGCCTGCCTGGCAAGCACAAGGACCCGGGTTTGATCCTGGGTACCACATGCTGTAGAGGCCCCGTGCTGAGCTGGCCATCCAGGACCAGGCGTGGTGCTGTACACCTATAATCCCAGCACTGGGGAAGCTGAGACAGGAGGATCGCTAAGAATCTGAACTGTGTAGTGAGACCTTGCACTAAATACGGAATTAAATAAAAGATTAAAAAAATAAGAAATAAATCAAAGAATCTCAATAAACTTCCAAATGAAATAATGTAAGATAAAGAATCACACTAAAAACATAATAAAATTATGAAGTGCACACGAAAAGAGATAATAAAGGCAATAAAACATTGGGATTCTTAGTGGGATTGTCGGCTAATTTCTCATCAGAGCATTTGGCATCCTTAAGGTACATTAAAGAAATGAAAGCGCAAAACTTTGTACACTGATTCATCTGTCCAGCAAGGCCATTCTTTGCATGTGCAGCAGCCATTAAGACGCTCCTTATTTTTTTAAAAAGCATAGAGGGTGCGTTATAACCAACACTGTCCTACAAGAAATGCTAGAGTGTTGGAATGAAAGAATACACTGCAGCAACTCAAGACTGAAGAAAGGATAATCTGCAATCAAGTTAAACATTTAAGAAAAATAAAAGCTAATATTATTGTAATTTGGCTCATGACTCCACTTTCTACATTCTACAGGATTTAAGAGACACATGAGTGAGTAGAACTGTAGGTTAGTGATGGTCTCACCCCTGAGAAATGAAAAGGAGGAATTGCGCTGTTGGGCAATGTGGAAAGATGAAGTGGGTCACGTGAGCACAAAGGAGGAGGACAGAGATAGGAAGGTTAGCTTTATTATGTGGTTGAAGTTAACTACGAGCAGTTCAGAGGATTTGGTTTTGGTTTTTGGTTTGTCTTTTTTTTTTTTTTTTTTTTTTTTTTGTGGCTGGGTCAGCCTGCCCTGCGGATGGGGCTGGCTGGCATGTGGTGCTGGGGATCAAACCGCAGTCCCTGTGCTTGCCTAAGCTTGCCTAAGCAGGTGCTTTAGTCTGCTGAGCTACCTCACCGGCCCCCCATTTTTTTTTTTTTTTATGTAAGTCTTTTTGTTTTGTTTTGTTTTTTTGCGGTACTGGTGGCAGAACTTAGGACCTTGTGCTTGCTGGACAGGTGCTTATGCCGCTGAGCTGTATCCCCAGCCCCTGGCTTGTTTTTTTGAGACAGTTTTTCATGATCTAGTGTAGGCTGGCCTTGAACTCACTTTGTAGCCCAGGCTTGCCTGAAACTTGCAGTGACCTTCCTGCCTCAGCTTCCCATGTGATGGGATTATAGGCCAGGCTCAGTTTAAAGTTCTGTGTACTACAAACAATCCAAAGAGAGGGGCTTTGCTGGATAGCTCAACTGTTTAAAGCTCTGCTTGAATAAATGCAGGCAGGTGCATAGGACCTCTGTTCAATTCCCAGCTCCAGAAGCTGAACCAGATGTGCCCGTAAGGCAGCCTGAAGTAGCCAAAAACAAAAAAAACTTTTTCTCAAATTTTGTGGCCGGGGAGATAGCTCAGTAGAATAAGCACTTGCCTGGCAAGCGCAAGGGCCTTAGTTTAATACCTGGTTCCGGGGGAAAAAAAAATCCAAAAAGAAAATTAAGGGAGCAATTCCACTTACAATAGCAGTGAAAAGAATAAAATATTTAGGAATAAATTTAATGAAGGAGACAAAACTTATTGAGTGAAAAATATGCAGCATTGCTTAAGAAAATTAAAGAAGGCATTGGTAAATGGAGACATTTCATGCTCGTAGACTGGAATAACTAATATGAGGTAACAATACTCATCTAACAGTTTAATGCAATTCCTATCAAAATCTCAAGGACATGGTTCGCAAAAATAGAAAAATTTAGCTGGAAATTCAGATGCAACCTCAAGAGACCTGGAGTAACCAAGTCTTTCTTGTAAAATAAGATAGAAGACTTGTACTTCCTGATTTCAAAACTTACCACAGAGTCATAGCAATCAAAGCAGTGTGGGACTGGCAATAGGACAATAGGACAGACACATAGGACAGAGCAGAGAGCCCAGGAATAACCCTTCACATACGCGGTAGATTGGTTTCAACAAGAGTGCCAACAGCGTTGGCAGAAGAAGGACAAAGGGGACTGGGAAAGCTGGATACCTACATATAAAACAAAACCTGGACTCATACTCAATGTCATATGTGAAAATTGATTCAGAACAAAATAAAGACCTGAATGTAAATGCTGGAAGTATAAAGCTCCTGGAAGAAACATAAGAGAAAACTCCATGAAATTAGATATAGCAAGGACTTCTTGGATATGGTATGTAAATGATAAAATAGAAATTAGATGAATTGCAGTCCATTAGAATGAACACATTTGATGTAACCGAAGTGATTCTTTTTGCTTTCGTGGGGCTGGGGATGAGCCCCCCAGTTTAGTACATGTTAGGCGATGCTGCTCTGCTGAGCCAGCCTCCAGCTTCCAATCTGTGGATGTCAAGGGACACCACTGATGGAGTTGACAACCAATCCACTGAGTAGGGGAAAACGTTTGTCAGTAACATGTCTGATAAAGTTCTAATATCTAGGCTATTTAAAAAGCTTGAACAATAACCCAGTTCAAAAATGGACAACTTTTTTTTTTTTTGGTATGTAGTACAGGGTCTTCTGGGTCTCAATACACAGATTGGACTTGTAGTGGTCTTCCTGTTTTCAGCCTCCCAAGTGCTGGGATTACAGGCGTGTGTCACCATGCCCAGTCTCAGTCACCATCTCAGCATGTTCGGGAGTGGGGCTGGCACGACATGCAGGGGATCTACCTCTGGTCCTTGCATCTGCCTAAGCAGGCACTTTAATCTGCTGAGCTATCTGGCCTGCCCTCAAAAATGAACAGTTTTCTTTGACTTGAATAGATGCTTTTCCAAGGAAGACATATGACTAATAAGTATCTGAAGAAATGTTCAGCATCACCAGTCATTAGGAAAATGCATCAAAATCACAATTAGATGTCATTTCATATTGATTAATAATCTCATATTAACTAGTTAACTATTAATCATAATAGTAATTAACCATTAGAACAATCATTTTTTTTATATGGTAAAGAACAAATATCACTGAGGATGAGGAGAAACGGAAACATTGCGGACAGCTGGTGGGAGTAGAACATAAATAAAATGCAAGACCCATATGACACAGCAATTCCATTCTCAGTGTTGTATCCGTAAGTAGTCTATCAGTATAATAAAATATCTGAAATAACCCATTGAAGAAGAAGAAAAATCTGTTGTAGTTGACAGCTTTGGAGGCTTCCGTTCGTTGCTGGTTGACCCAGCACTTGCGTTGGTGGGGCAGTGGGTTGTGGGCGAGCGCGTGCTGGAGGAAACTGCAGCCAGGAAGCGGAGCGGAGCAGAGGGCTGGGGTCTCTACGTCCCCCGTGGGAGCACAGCTCTCAGTGACCCACTGCCTTCTACCATGCGCCCTGCGGCTGCGGGCCAAGTCTTCACACGAGGCCTTTGGTGGGCGCTCAGACCTCGAGCTGTGGCAGGCACATGCTGAAAGTTTCTGAATGCAGCACACAAACAAATGGTTGCTTGCCAGTTGTCATTTGTTATATCTGCACTCACAGGAGGCTAAAGGGACAACACCCCAAAGGACATCTATTAACAAACGAATAAATAAATAAATAAATAAATAAAATGTGGTATATGTAAATATATGTGACATGCGCTATATATGCACATATATAATATAAATATATATGTTTTAGCCTTAAAAAAGATGAATCTTGGAAGTATTATCATAAGTTAGCTGAGTCAAACCCCCAAAATCCAAAGACTGTATGATGTTACCAATGTGAGTTTCACGAAGTGGTCAATTCATGGAGGAAGGAAGTGTAATGGTGGTTACCAGGGGCAAGGGAAAAGTGCGAATAGGGGGCTATTGTTTAATGGGTCTGTTTTAAAATTAATTATTAATTGATTGATTGATACAGTTCAGCCTCGCAGTGATCCTCCTGTCTCAGCCTCCATGGTGCTGGGATTACAAGCATGCGCCACCACTCCCGGTTTGGGGCCCAGCATGCCCGGGGTTTCAGGGCTGACGTGGCATGTGGTACCAGGGATGAAACCTGGGTCCTTGCACTTGCCAGGCAGGCACTTAGAACACCGAGCTGTCTCCTTAGCCCTTAATGGGTTCTGTTTGGAATAATAAAATAATTCTGGAGACTGGCAGTAGTGATAACTGCACAACATTTTTTTGATGTACTTAATGGCATTTAATTGTATGCTTAACATGATACATTTTATATTATGCTTACCATGATTAAAAAATGAATTTCAAGAAAAGATTAGCTACCACTTGAAGTACAATTTTATATTAATAGAGGACATTTTAATTTGTATTTTTTAGGAAACAGGAGAGCATATTAAACCCAGTCAGTGATTATTAGGTAGTCACAGGACAAGCACTGGGTGTTTACTTTTATGACTTCCATAAGTAAATATGAAGATCAAGGCTAGAAAAGTCAAACAACATTCCCACAGCTGGGGTCCCGGTACCGGGCTGTCGACTGCTCTGAATTGGAGAGTCGGAGCAGCTCTTGCCCCGGGACACACGTATTTCTGGAGCTTTTCTCCGAAAGGTTTGACAAGTCTTGTGCTGTGTTTTAACAAGGGAGGAGCCCTCCCTCTGTTCTTCTATGTGCTGACTCATGCTTAGAGCCGTTCCAGAGCAAAGGGAGGCCTCCAGGGATGGGGGACTGCCGCGCTACGCACGGACTTGGTGCATCTATATCTTTTATGTCTCCATGTAGTTGGCTGATTAAAAGCTGCTTAAAATGTTAAATAAGAGGTGGCTAGAGTTGGCTGGAATTTCAAAATAAGTTCAAAAGATTGCTGTTACGAGCCAAAATCAGTAAGGTGAAATTCAACTGGGCAAAATGTCAAGTACTGACTTAAAGATCAATTTGAAAGTACAGAGTGTAAAAGACCTGGTTTGCAAAAGATGGCAATTTGGTTAACTGCATTTCCAATCAGCTCCCCACCCCCCATAGGAAACAATAACTCAAAGAGAGCTTCAGTCCTTAAGCACTCTAGTGCTTGCAGTAAGAGCAGAACAGTGTTCAGAGGAGGGGAGATGCTCCCTTGTACATGGACCTAGACACATGTCCAATAAAAATTATGTCAGTTATGTATAATTGAAATAGACAACCAGAAGTTTATGGTCAAAAGGAGTAGGATGGTGAACACTAAGAAAATTATGACAAATAAGGAAGATCAGGCAACTGGGGGCAGTCAGAGAAGGGCCTGATAAGGGAAGCCTCGGTAGGAGAGAGCTAAGTTCCATAGTCCTCAGGCGTCACTGGGGGTTCTGAAAATCGCTCACAGCAACAGGCACAGCTGGAGAGCCTTGGGGTGCAGGGAGGAACAGAAGCCATCTCACTGCATCTGTCCCTTTCTGAACAGCACGTCAGCCACTTGCCCTCTGCTGCAAGCAGATCTCCTGGAGCACCGAGGCGCTCATATCCTGGAGTTCAGTGGGATAGAGCCCACAACCCTTTTCCTCTTGGCTTTCCTCTGGCTCCACTGAGCATGTGGATTCTCTTGCCCTATCCCCGCTCCACCTCTGGCCAAGACTTGGGTAGGCACTGGATTCCTCAGGGAATGAGCTCAGCCCACAGAACAGACTGTTCAGATGTCCCAGAGGTCTGCCCCTAAGGCTTTGTGTAATCACCTATGATCTGAGTTTGACCACATGGAAAGCTTTTGCAATTTAAGGATTTTTTAATAAAGCTCACTGTCTGGTAAAGAACCCAAGAACTTCCTTTTTAATAATTACTGCTAAGGAACAACATATTTGTTTTAATAGGTACCTGTCTCTCTCTGGAAACAATGACAACTACTGCTTTGAAAGATGGGTAGTATACTTTCCATAAATTAAAAGGAAAGAAAAATACATTGGTTGAGATATTATTCATAAATAATAAAGGCAACAGGTAATGTGTAGTAATGAAAGAGGACAGTCATGGAGCTAAGTAACACTGGAATTTGGATGAGTGGAGAGTGTGGCCATGGATCATCCTAGCATTTTTTTAAAAATTATTTTTATTTATTTGTGTGTGTGTGTGTGTGTGTGTGTGTGTGTGTGTGGCCAGCTCGGCCCACCAGGGGGTGGGGCTGGCTGGCATGTGGTGCTGGGGGATTGAACTGCAGTGGTTGTGCTTTGCTAAGCTTGTTCTAAGTAGGTGCTTTAGACCACTGAGCCATCTCACCAGCCCCAATCCTAGCATTTTTAATTAAGAGTTAACAAATTAATGAATGGAACAAGCTTTTTCTAGAACCAATATATTTATTCCGCAGGTCATAAGTTTTCAGGTAAATTCCCAATCAAAGTCAGATGCTGAACAGAAAGAACTTGATCAATATCTATTGGAGATAGAGTATGTTTTGAGAATGGAACTGTTTTATATAGAAGGAATGCATACTAGGAAGAAAGGATTGCAGAGAACTTTTTCACAGCTAGAACTCCGATGTGTTTGCTCCTCTTCATATTTTCCTTTTCAAATGTCCTACTGCCTCGTCTTGCTCCGTATCTCTGCGCTCTTTCCCTCACAAAGCTCTCTTTCTTCTATCTGCCCTCTGCCTCCAGTGCTTTAGGGGTTTTCCTCCTTGACCAGCACCTCTTCTGCTCCTAGCACTCTCTCTGGGTGATTTTATCCTCCTGCAATGTTTTCACCATCGCTTACATGTACTCACTCTCCAAATTTCCAGCCAGCACTTGTCTTCTGAGTTGCCAACTCAACATGCAGTAGTTTCCCAAAGTAAAAGTCTGGTGCTCTCTCTGACACCTTTTCTCTTTGCCTTCCTTACCAATTCCTATTCCAACTTAGCTCTTAAGTACCCCTCCTTGTGGCCAGTTTTATTTCAAATCCTCATTTTTGGTCAGATGTTAGCAATAGCAAGGGCCAGAGGATGCTCTGACCAAAGCTAGCATCCTCTCTTCCTGAATCACCTTCCTTTTAGATACCACAGGATGCAATTCCTGCCCCTGCTCACCTCTATCAAATGAACTAAGTGTGCCTAGGGCTCAAGGAATGCGCTGGTAGATCCCATGCCAACTTACGCTTCCTTTAACATTAATTGCTTTTAAACTGATTGACATTCTAGGACATACTCAATCCAGAAGACTTGGAATTAATAAAAAGCACTAGTCACAGTCCTGCCCATCCTAGTCAGAACACTGAGAGTGGAGTGCTATTCCCTTTCTACTGCATAATGCACACATACATATATACACGCATACGTATATACATATACAGATACATACACATACACACATATACAACTTTTATATAATGTGTTATTATTTATCAGTATTTCAAAATATAGCAAGGACTTGACCTGCCAAGCACAGATCTTATACTCATTCAGCTGCAGTGTAGTTAGAGTATCAGACATTAGGGTCACACAGATAATGGAAAATAACTTCATTCATATAATGGACAGGTACTAAGAAGAAAATGCACGCAAAAGCTTAACAAAATGAAGTCCCTACTCAGGAGATGAAGACGAATGAGTTAAGAGCTAAAGGAAGCTAAGAGTGAACTAGATCAGAAGGGCTGAATAGCTTTGAATTTCTATCCTGGAAGCTTTACTTCCTTTCATTTTTGTGCTTAACAATAAACTGAAAATATTTTTTTTTTTGGTGGTAATTTACTTATGGCATGGTAGTACTGTAGGTATAGAGTACAATAACATGAATGTATTGCATTTTAACAAATCCTCTAACATCAGACACTTAAAAGTTTCCTACTTTTTATTATGAATTACATGACTCATAGCATGCAATGAATATTTTTGCACATATATCTTGGAGAATGTTGCCAGTAGTTTCCCAAGGATGCCTTGCTACAAGTGGGACAGCTATGTCAAGGGTGTGCTCATTCAAGTTTTGCTGCTGGCTGCCAAATTGCTCCCTGGAAAGGCTCCATGGTGCTGCTTTTCCTTTTGCCTGTTACATAAAGAAGGCTTGATGTTTTCTTACAATGGCCAGTGCCACATCCTGCCTTGCTTTTGAGTTCTTACCAATTGTAATTAGGCTCCTAAATGATATTTCAATCAAGTTTTCAGCTTTGTATCTCTGCTTGACATTGAGCCTGGCTTTTAAAATAGATTTTTGACAGTATGAATTTCTTTTGCTATTGCTTATAATTATATCATTTTATAATTCTTTCAAATTATCATTTTCAAATGTCAAAATATTTGTTTCTCATTGCCTCACTGTTGGCAGAGGCTCACTTGGCCTACTCTAGTATCTAAAATGCGGTAGGATCTAATGACAGGATTTTTAAAAGGTGACCGACCGATTCCTAGAGCTCAGTCAACTCCCTTACCACAAGAAAGGTGGCAGCCTTGGAATCACCCCTCTTATTATCTTAATCATCATGGTTAGAGAATCACAATCTTCCTTCTGAATCACATAGCTCAGTCACATGGAGAAATTTCACTTCTGCTACTAGATAGTCCCTAATTTTAAAGACACTTTAAATATAAGAAAAACTGGAGCTCAGCCAGTCTTCAATACAGATGGTCTCAATTTGATGATTTGATTTGCAATCTTTCAACTTAATGATGGTGTGAAAGTGATGCATATTCAGTAAAAACTTTACTTCAGTTTTTTAATCTGTACCCATACAATCATCCTGTTTTTTCACTTCAAGTGCAGTCTTCAATAAATCACATGAGATATTCAGCACTGTGTCTAAAGTAGGATTTTCTTAGGTGATTTGGTGTAACTGTAAGCTCATGTGAATGTTCTGATTATGTTTAAGCTAGGCCAAGCTGAGCATGAGGGCGGTTGGTGGGCTCCAGTGCAGGGCTGCCTTGTGGCACAGTACTGATTTTCAACTTCACAGAGGTGTGTCAGGCTGTTAAACATCGGTACTATTTTCCTTGCACTTTTGACTCCCTAAGGGCGACACAGTACCTACCTCCAACCTAGAGCTCACTGTCCTCCCCAGAGAAGGGTGAAGGGAAACCCTTGTGTAAGTGGGAAAGACTGCAAGCTCAGGACTGCCAGGTGTGCACATCCCAGGAAAAGCCACTCTTCAGTGTTCAAGGGAGAAGAGCGAGGCTGGCTGAATGGACATACAGACAGATAACTAAAAGAATTCTTGAAGACACACAAGTGCTTATTCAATAAAATAAATGATTCCAGGAGTAAGAAGATGTAAGAACTGTCCTCAAATACCCTCGTAGGACAGATTTTTATCACTTGAGTTGTACCAAACATGATGGATTAATAAAGAAGCAGGACTAACTCTGCAGAAGTTATTATTGCTTAGCTGTTCATTCATTATTCACTTTCACTCATTCAACAAGTATCTATAATGTTTCTAATAGGAACCAGACCTTATGGTAGGTGCTGGGAACTCAAAGGAGAACAAGACAGCCGTTGTCTCTGCTCTCCTGGAGCTTAGAGCTGCTCAGGACCAGGAAGCAGCTCTACGCTGGCAGGATGTAAACTCTGGTGTACAACACGCTGATTTCGGCATCATTTAGCATAACAGTGGGAGATGAGGGGTCGAGAGGATGTGCAATAAGCCCTGTGCTAATAAAAGTGCTGGAGTAATGGGAACCATAGGTAAAAGGTAAGAATCTCCGGACATGAGATTTTCCTAGGGGTGTTCAAGTTTTTAAAATATCTACTTCAAGCTATAAGGAACATATTTATTGTCAAAATATCTTCATGAAACAGATGAAAAAGCCATGTTGTTATTTTTTTTGAATATCTATCAGTTATTTAATTAGGTTCATAGAGGAACACGATTGAGGCTAAGAGGCCCAGTCACAAGTAGCAAGCCACTGGCCAACTGCTTCAGGAAGACCGCTCTCTTGCCTCTGTGATGCCCAGTGAGGATGATCAAGATGGTGCCAGGAGTGATGCCAGCTCGAAGTTTCCGCACATGCTGACTGAAGGGTTTCCTGCCGTGGCTCAAGAGCTTTCAGGACACATCTTCAGTAGGGCAGTATCTAGGCCTTTTTTAAAGTTTAACCACCTGGGTAGCTCCATTCTTGTCCCCACCAACTGGTTTTGTGATTGTAGCAAGAACTTTCTCCTTCTTTTTCTTCTCAACCTTTGATTTAGCAGCTGTGTACTTTCTCTTGTACAAGGCCTTTCTGGAATACATAGCGGATTGGGAGTATCTGCCAATTCCTCTAACCAGGACAGGATTTCGTCTTCAGTGGGGCTGCCCCTTCTTAGACATTTTTGCCTTCACCTTACCATTGCTACCAGTACCACTGACAGCAGCCTTCTTGGCTTCGGGTTTCTTCTGTTTAGTGTCTGGCTTCTCAGTTTTTTTGCCCACCATCTTGCAAGCTGGGAAAGAGAACTAAACTTCCACTTATTCAAAAATTGTTATTTTTGAATCTCAAGATCTGTTGGTTTATTTTCCTCTTTCCTGTTGAATGGTAATTACTGTAGTGCAATATTTTCTTCCAAATATTTTTATTTTTGTTAGTCCTTGTTTGCAATGGGCAATGAATATATTCACCCACTGTGGATAGTGTGTATATCTAAATATCACATCTTAACTCATTTTACTCTTTTTCTCTCCTGCTCCTCCCTTCACCTGCCTTTCATTTATTTTATTTATATATTTATTTTTTGGTACTGGAAATTGAACTCAGGACCTTGAGCTTTCCACGTAGGTGCTGTGCTGCTGAGCTAGATCACTGGTCTTCCCATTTGTCTAACCAAATTTTCCTGGTAGGCTGCTTTAGTGACGGGACAGCCTCTCTTCTGCACACTCTGCCTCTCCTTCTGCATGATGACAGCTCAATGAAGATGAGTGACTAGAAGCAGGGAAGCTGTTCAGTATAAGGAAGAAGAATTGTGAAGCAGGAAGAATGCTTTTTTTTCAGAGTGCGGATGGCTTGTCTCTAATAATAACCATGTGATTAAAAATAGTAATGATCACTTCATGGTGCACTGTGTTCCTTATGCAGAGCTAAAGGTTTGTGTACATGGCTTGTATGGAACCACTCAGACTGCTTCGACGCTCAGAGGCATCTAAGGACATCTGAGGACGTGACCCTGCTTGTCTAGTACAGGCACCTGGTGGGATGGAGTCACGTAACCACGACTTAGCGCAGGTAAACACCCACGAACTGGTTACAGATCTATGTAGGAATGTAAATACGAGAAACCAACCTGTATAAGAATTGTACAATAAAGGTAGAGGCCACCCTCTGCCCTGCTCCATTCTGCCTGCTGTTGTTGCTGATGTCTTACACACGTGCATTCTTTGTCCTCGGGATCTCACCTGTGAAAATCTCCCTTGGGCTCCCGCAAGCACGCTGACATGAATTCAGTTAATCTTCTCAAAAACACCTAAGAGGTATTATAGTCCATATATAGATGATGAAATGGGATGAGGCATGCTAAAGTATTTGTGCCAAATCACACAAGGAGTGGCACCTATTCTCAACTATTAGGTTATTTTGTCAGGATTTCATCACCGGAAGAACGCAAATATAAATTGAGTTATCGTGTAAATGAAGTAATAAAGGCAGAACGAAAACTTTAGATGACAGGCTGCGGATTTAGCTCAGCGGTAGAAAGCTTGCCTAGCAAGCTGGAAGCCCTGAGTTCATCCTTAGCACGAAAAAATAAACCTCACCTAAAGCTTCAGGTGAGAATGCAGGTGTGTATGTCCCTGAGTGGCTTGGCAGCCCCCAGCAATTCTAACCACTCTTGGCAATGGATCTTGCTGAGGATTTGGCAATGCCTATAGGCTTTTTTCCTGGAAAAAACACACACAGTGCAAGGCCTGGGGGTGGGGGGTGCTCGGGAACCTCTTGATTCCATCTTGGGGGCCTAGGAGGAAAGTATTGCTCTGCAAGTCTATGTCCAGGTACGTGACATTGGAGGCCAATGACCTCCCAGGCTATGACTACAGGTGTTGAGATGGTGCCATAGCCATTTGGAACCAACAGAAAGACAAAGCAAAACAAAACGCTGCAATAGTTTACCTCTCCCGGAAGAAGGAGAAGCTCTTCTTCCACATTTCTTAAGGCGAGCTTTGTGTACCACTGGGAGTTTCTTCCTTGGCTGTCATGACTTCAGGTGCATTCGGAATGACTCAGGAATAGAGATGCAAACCATACGCACAGCCTTTGCTTGTCTTATTATTTATGGGACACAAGAGCCTGTCCTTCCGCAGCAATCACCATTGCCAATAAAGAAGTGAAGGGAGACTGTGGAGGAGGGTGGGATTGTGGAGGGAAGTGTCTACTCAGGGCAATAATTTTATGTGTTGTTGATTTTTGGTTCCTGCCTTGCCTGATGGTGCATGTGTTTCCAATTCAGAACGAGCACGTGAGCTTGGTATCTAGAGAGAGGCCTGGTGGGCAATGGATGCTCCTTCCTCCTCGGCCTCTTCTCCGGCAACGGGGGCTCTGGCAGCGTGGATCTGACAGACACTTCACAGCTAGTTAGGGCTGTCTCAGTCTGGCGCCCATCTCAGAAGCATGAACATGTGTACCTGTGAGCACATGTCTGTTGTGTAGGCTTTTACTCTCATTTCAACCTCCTTAATGGGACGTTTGGGTTGCAGAAGTTTTCAGGACATTATGAATGCAGGCTAGCGCTTTCTGGGTCCCCTGGGAAGGCTGTGGCATTTTTTTCCTCTCCTCCAGCCTACCCTTCTACTTTAATGCATTGGAACATGCTTAATTGCTTTGGCCCTGCTCCTTGGAGCTGGGCTCTGCGCAGGTTCTTGACAATTCCTGTGGAGAAGCTCTGTGGGGAGACAGGTTTACAGAGCAGGGGACAACAGCCAAAGGACAAGCAGGAGACAAGTTTCCACTGTGCAGCCCTTGCTTCTGCTCTGCTCTGGGACCTCAGAGCTCTCATCCAGCCCTTGATAATAAATAGCCTCTTGATTCTTTCTTTGTGTCCACTTAATTCATGCTCTATGCTGCTACTGGAGCAACCTTTATCACATGCAAAAATGTCATTACATCCCTTAAAGACCTCCAGCAGCTCCCTTTGTCTGTTATTATTTTATTTTTTTAGGGAAGAGTCCACAGGGTGTTCAGGGTCTCACTACTAGATCGAATTCATAGTGATCCGTCTGTTTACAGCCTCCCAAGAGTTGAGATTATAGGTGCGTGCCACGATACCCAGTCTTAATTGTTGTCTCAGCATGCTCCAGGGGTGGGGCTGGTGTGGCAGGCTCCGGGGATGGAACCCCCAGTCTGCTGAGCTATTTGGCCAGCCCTTCTAGTGTCTGTTATAAACAACAGACATGATCACTTTGACCAGTTCTGGAGTCCTTATTCTTCCAGGCACCCAGCAAAGCACTTTCCATGCTTCTGATGATCTGTCAACAACTCTGCTGCTGTGGTGAATTGTTCACTCTATTGATGAGGAAGCTGAGCCAGAGGCATTTAACCTGATCCAGGTCTCAGTGCTTGAGAGCTGAGACATCACACATGTGCAATTTGCCATCTGCACCAACCCAACTAGCAGTGCGGTGAATTGGAGCCCAACCCCAGCCAGGTCTCTGCGTGCTGAGAGGCACATTATCGGATTTGCTCTCTACTTGGGGAATAACCTGCATTCTGCAGATCTGACTGCCCCCTGCTATGCCACTTTCTGCTTGGTGCTGGCATGACCTGCTGGTAAGAAAACACAAAGGTAATAAAACACAACTTCTAACCTTAGAAACTCTCAGTCCTGTGGGGGAGACAAATGAGCAACAGGTAATTATTTCAGTGGGCAAGCATAAGCTACTGCACTGCAAGGCCCGGTGGGAGCAGAGGCAAGCACCACTCCATATTGGATGGGGGGCAGAAGAATGGCGAGAGGTGCAGGGAGGTTTCTGGGAGGACAGTGACATCTGGGACACCACATCCCTGAGGTAGATGAAGGTGGAGGAGGGAGAAGAAGGTATGCTAGGTGACAGGACACGTATGGGCAACATAGGGGTGTAGAAGGTCCCACTTTGGAAAATCTCTCTTAAAGGGGAATTTGTTGGAGAGTGATTTGGGATTTTAAGGTGAAATTTCTTTGGTCACCTAGGTCACAATAAACCTAACAGAGCCCTTTATAAAAAAATTTTATAGTTACTAAAATAAGGATAGGTCAGTGAATGATATCTAGCACTACTTTATTCTGAGTAGCAGTCAGTGTGCTGCAGAAGTGAAGGTTTCCCTTCAGTGTGGTCTTAAATTAATGGAATGTGTAAATTCATTTTGCTGTGTGGAAGTGACGTGTGCATCTGCTGCCTCCGTTTTTGCTCCGCTATCCCAATGACCTATACCAGCGATGGTAAACCTTTTAGAGATTGAGCTCCCGAACTATAGCCCAAAACTCACTTAGGTTTCATAAAGAGCCAACGCTGCAGTTAAACCTGAATACTGAGGTTTTGGTTTAGAAAAAAGCAATGCATGCATTAAAAAACCAGAATTAAGAGGGCTTTCAGGGATAAAACAGCCCACTACAGCATACGTGCCTTGGCTCACCACCACTGCGACCCAAGCCATTTCTGATTTTACAACACCTATCTTCACCTTGTCTGGTTCCTGTGATACACAGACTTAGAAGCTTCAGATGGAAAATGTTTGAGTCACCTGTACTGTGTGGTGCTTCATTTGTGGGCAGTCATTTCTTAGACTTCCCCTCTAGAATTAAATGGAAGTTCGTGTGAGGCCATGGACTTGCACTGGCCCAATAGCTCAACTACAGTTGAGTTTAGCTGCGGTCATTGAGCTTTGATTGTGGGCAGGACAGATGCAGCCAACTGTCTAAGCCATGACTGAGTGACTAGTTGGTGGCCTACGGAGTAGTCAATTAAGTTGTTTTCTATGTTTCACTTTCTTCCTTCCACCCTCCACAAATGTTGTCAGGTCACATTCTTGGCTCGTGTTCTCAGAACCAGCTTTGGTTCAGGAAGCTGTCTGATCCTCAAATCATGTTTTGTTCTTTACTCAAATAAACTGTACATGGCATAATTGGAATTTTCCCTTTCAAGTGTTGGGATAGTTGGCAGGATCCAAAGCAGAGCTCTGGTAACCTTTGAATCCCTTGGACCAAAAACTGCCTGGGGAAAGGGACTGGTGAGTCCCTGCATTCATTCTTCTCTTGTGGCAGCTGAGGATCATGGGTAGATTCTCTCTAGGATTCTGAGGCTCCTTGGATTTGTGTTTTGAATTTGAGTCAAATTTTGACTCTGATTTGATTTAGAAATAATGACAAATAGGTCCTATAGGCAAGCCTTAGATGTCAGACTGGGTCAGACAGAAATGGAAATAGAGAAGCAGGGAACTCTAGGCTCATTTGGATCAAGGAGTCAGGAATTCTACCTGGAATTCTGTCTGGAGTTTGTTTATCTTGAGAGAAAGTATATAACATTGGGTGGTACCGAGGCTCATTTTGTGCTATGAGAGGGTGTTTGATCTTCTTGAGGTTTTGGGAGTAGACTGGATGGGAAAGAAGTTGACCTGAGCCTAGGAACTAAGACAGTCCCAATTGAAATTCCAGCCAACTCATGGGTAAGAATTCCCAGAACCTGTGCTTTTTTTCATTTTTTGAGAAATGAATGAAACTTACTTGAAATAATTTGGAAGTAGTGGCCACACTGAGGGAGTTCTGGTTTGAATAAAATTATTTTTATTCACAGCACCAAAGGAGAGAATTTTAACAATTAGCACATGATGGCCTTGCACAGAGTAAGGGAGAAGGAAAAACTGCTTATAGAATTTGAGCCTTAGATACATGAGATCTACTTCTCCAACCACCTGCATGCTTTGGTTAAAATTTTAAGTTTAGAGCTCTAGCGCAAGGGATTTGAGTCCGTCTTAGGAAGTGCTTTGTCTTCTCTGCTCATTACTGAATCCTACCAGGAGCACAGTGCTTTAGTAAGAGGAACACGGGCTGGACTGGGGAGCTGCCAGGTTTTAGTAATATTGAGACCTGTATGAAAGAAGGAGACTTGCCTCTGTGGAGGAAATCTCCACTGGCAGTGTGCTGCCTGCTCTGCACCTAGAGGAGGGAGACCACTAAAGCGCTGGAAGCTTCTTCAACGAAGACAGCACAGACATGGGTGCGTGTGACTAGCCTCACCTGTGACTGCTTTATCCTGGCTAGGCTTCCACTTATGTCTTTCTTTTGGTAGGTTTTGGAGTTTAGGTTCAAAATTTGATTAAGAACAACAATTAGGCAAACGAAAGGAAAAAAAAAGGAAACCAGATCCTGGACTCAGGCCCTTTTCTGAAATGACTGAAATGGTTGGGAGATGAGAAAAACACAAATCAGGCTGGGTGCATTGCAGTCCCTGCTCCTGTAACAACGGGTAATCTTTTGAGCTTGAGTGACAATAGCTTAGGAGGTCTGGAGGGTCTGCCCGCGAGGACAGGGAGGGAAAATCAGAAAGCACTGTGTTTTGCTGTCCTTTAGTGCCTTCATTTAAGTTAATCAGTATATGAAAGTATCATACTTCTAGGATTTCCTGAACTCATTCATGACTAATGTTGTTTAATGTGCAATTACTACAAAATTGTTAAGAATGAGTAAACCGAGTGAATGGAAATCGATGGAAATTTGTATATGAGATTGTCATAGTTCTGGGAATCTCTATGAATAACACATGGCTTTTTGAGTGCAGTTAAGTGAAATGGCAGGTATTCACGAAGTAGCTGAGTCATTTTAAAGTTAGTTATAACACGAAAGCTTGTCCTTTAACCATTCTGATATTATTTTGTTGAAGGAAAGAAACTTGAAGATGGTGGAAGCCTAATTACTAAGAGATTTGGGCTATCTCTATGATTGGAGCTGGCAACTAGAATTTGTGAATAGCAAACAGCTGTTTACTGCTCTCATTGGTAAAATGAGTGCAAAGTCTTAACTAATGGGAAAACACTGAGTAATGAAACGGCAGGCCAGTGGAGGTGGACAGTGACAGGTGCTTGAGCACATTTGTCTAGAACCAGGGACGTAACAGCGAGGAATGTGTAGTCTTTTTCTTTACGAGACTCTTCCTCCTCTTGAGAGGATAAACAGATGCATCTCCATAGAACAAGAAAACTAGAGATTGTGCTAAGCATACTGCAGCTGAAAAGATCCTCCTCTTACTGTTGCCTCCATGAACATAGATGAATAGTGGAATTACCCTCCTTATGTCAGCTATCTTTGTTGGCACTTATTTAGTACCAAACACAGTGCTGGCCTTGTAGTTCAATGTTTGATGCTGAGTGGAGGTCTTGATTTTACGTTGTATGGAGAAGCTACGTGTACTTTTGTTTTGTTAGACTTATAAAGGGCTGTATTGTAAAAGTGATGCATTTCTAAAATCATGAAATGGTGCTTATCTACAAAATACTGTTCAGAATTTATCACTAGAAATGAAGGTTATTAGGAGTTCAACAATTCTAATTAATACATGGTAATTAAATCGTGTAAGAAATATAAAACATGGTTTTGGTAAATGAAACTATAAATGAGGCAAATTTAGAATTCGGTTTCATGTGTTAAAATAGGGCTTTCTGGAAGAGTTGATTTGGTCTTAATAGGGCATAGAGTTTTATTAGGAATTTTGATGACGAATAAGTAGGTTTTCTCTGTTGAAGATTTGGAGGTTTTCCCAGGGTTGTGTGTCTTTCATGTTTGCTTTTTTGAGATGTCCTCTTGAATGGACACAAAGCCAGTGGCCTGCAGTGTCCCTCTTGATGGACAGTGATGTGCACTGGAGAACAAAACTGGCATTTGAAAGGAAGATAATTCAATGTGAATCTTGGATGCTCGCAGGGCCTGGACAGCTCCCTGGTCTTTCCTGGCTTCCGCTGTTGAAAGTTCATCATTCATGAAGTAGATAAAAGGATACAGAGCATGAGAAAATGTTGGTATGATAGCTGTTCTAAAATCCCTAAAATGGTTTTTAGGCCGGTGCTTGGTCTGTCAGGCCCATAATCCTGGGAAGACAATTTTAACCTCAGGTGGTACATTTCTCTTAGCTGATGGACTATTTAAATATGTACAGGGACTACCATTAAATTGCTATCTCCAGTGGGACAGAATCATGCTCTCACAATAGTCTATGTTCTCTAGTTGCATAGAAGCTTTCCAAGGAAAAGGAAAGAGTATCTGTTAGAACAGCAGCTAAAAGGATATTGGAGAGTATATTTTCCTTGTAGGATACCTCTATGTAGATCTCCAGGAAGAGCGAAAGCATTTTAGTGGGTAAATTATGAAACAGTTAAGCAGCGAATTAGAAACATGGTGATATCACTATTGTCTCTATTCTTTCTTTTAGAGAAACTGAAAGAATAAATGACATTTTAAAATTAACGTTGGAAAAACCAATTGGTTTGCCATAAGAAAACGTATTACTTTTAATATGTGAAATAATTTTTGGAAAGCCTAGGTTGTCTTATAACAAAACCATATGCCTCTCCTCTCTTTCTTAAATTGTGATATGATTGAATGCTGCAGAGTTTTAGTGCACTGTGCCAAGCTGGATTGCCACCTGGTAAAGGAAGCTCTTCACGATCCGTCAGTGATGGCTACCAGACCTTTTGCAACCAAAAAGCCTTCTGAGAATGAAATCAGAGACTGTTACAACCATCGGAGGGATTATACAGTGTTCTTGCCACCATGCTGCAGTAAAGCCTTAGGGCCCTGAACGTGGGGTCCATGCCTTATACCTGAAGGGAGCAAGGCTGGACTCCTAGAACTGTATACTGTTGGAAAGATTAAGCTGAAGCTGACTAGGGAAAAGCTGCTCCAGAAACACATAGCATTTTACATGCAGACACCTTGCCCAAGACATCAAAATAGGAATCCTCTTCAAAATGGGCCTTTTAATTTTTCCTTGACTATGTTTACCTCCTTCCTTTTTTCTTTCTTTCTTTCTTTTTTTTTTCTTTTTTGTATTCTAGGGAAGGGTCTACAGGGTGTTCAGGGTCTCACTACAAGATCAAATTCACAGTGATCCATCTGCTTACAACCTCCCAAGGGCTGGGATTACAGGCATGCATCACCATACCCAAGTCTCAATTGTTGTCTCAGCTTGCCTGGGAGAGGGGGAACAGGGCTGGCACTGCAAGCCCAGGGATTGAACCCCTGGCCCCTGTGTCTGCTTGCAGGCGCTTTGCTCTGCTAAGCTATTTGGCTGACCCTTAAAAGTTGAGAAGGATTTTTTTTTTTGGCTGGCTCAGCCTGCCTTAAGGCGGGTCTGGTAAGGCAGGTAGAAGTGGGGTTCGAACTGTGGTATCCTGCGCCTGACTGCATTTGCATGAGCAGGTGCTTAAACAACTGAGCTAACCAGGAAGCCCCCCTCTACTTCCTTTGCTTAGCTAAATAATGCTGTAATCAGACTTTAAACACTGCTAGTCACTTGTTCTCATTCCTTGTTATAATTTAGCTTGGCTGTGTGTTATTTATTACTCACTTGCTGAATAGGAAGGGATTTGAGCAGTTGCTAATCTTATGTCACATATAATCAAATACATTGGGTATTATAGAGACTTAGTTACAAGACAATTTGGGCCAGTGATATAGTTCAGGGGACTAAACGCCTGCTTTGGCAAGCACAGGAACTGGAGTTCGATCCCTGGTCCTTCATGCCATGCCAGCCCTTACCCTGGGGTACGCTGAGCCATGACCGAGTTTGGGTGTGGTGGTGCACCTCTGTAATCCCAGCAGTGGAGAGGTTGAAAACAGGAGGACCTCTATGAATCTGAGCATCACAGCGAGACCCTGTACCAAATATATAAATGAAAAGAAAAAGAAATTTAAAGTCACAACAAAATTGATGTGCAGATCAGATTATTAGGTTAAAATGGATATGTTCCTTGTTTGCTCAATCTGTAATAATTCCATTTCAGTTGGCTCATTTCATGGAGACACATTCCAAGGTCTTGGTGTTGTGCTCCTGCGGGCATAATAGTAGTTCCCTGGGATACCGTATTCTCTCAAAATCATAACTACATGGAGCTATCTGCCATAGGCTAAGTGGTTTGCCTTCATGGCTTGGCCATAAGAACTCAAGAAAACGCGCAATTGTGAGGATGGATGAAACATCAAGATTGGAAGCTCAGGGCACTGGTGACTGAGTGTGGCACTGGTGCCTTGTGTTCTGGTCAAACTGTTACTGAGAGCCCAGTCAAAAGTGGGGAATTGTTAAATCAAACCTGAAGGAGGCCATGGATTTGGTCTGGGTGCCTGCACTGGGCCTACCAAGCTGAGCTGAGATAGAGAGGAGCTGGAGCACCTGAGCCTTGGTTGCTCGCAGGATGCCCTGCGGCCCGTTCACAGCCACGCTGCAGCCTCCTGACTGGCGGATGGCTAAGCCACGGCCAAGAAGTTGTTTTCTCTGCCTCTGCTGGTTCTCTGTTGTCAGGTCACGTTGTGGCTGTTGGAGTTCTCAGAACCTGCCCTGGCTCGGAGAGTTGCCTGATTCTTGATTCGTGTTTTGTTTTCTTCTTTTCTCTCAAATAAATTCTACTTGACATAATTGGCCTAAGGAATTTTTCCTTTTAACATCGGTGTTTTGAACTTTATAGTCTTCACTCTGTTCGTTATTGACTTGGTGCCAAAGTCCACCCTGTCCTTCTGTTTTTTTATTCCAAGCTAGCGTCTGCAGTTTATTTTCCAGTGTCATTTGTTTTCCCTTTGAAAATTCTCTATTTTAAAAAATTAATCAAAGTAATTCATGAGTGTAATTCAAAGAGTCAAATAGTGGTATAAGGCTTGCAACAATAAACCAGTTCCAAGTCTCTCAGTCCCAGCCCAGAGAGACTATCAGTTTTAACTTTCAGCTTTTTTCTTGGGAATTTACTTCCAAATTTCCAAATAACTATTTCTTTTAATTCAAGGCATCATCTATTGACTTCCTGTCATGGGAGACGAGAGCTTTAGTTCTCATACAGCTACATCTGCAGTCATACGCGTATTTTCCCTCCCTACATTTCACCATTATTTCACAATTTTGGTTCAACCAGTACCAGATTTTTACTAGAACTTGGATATGCCAATATTCACAGCTGAGCCACAAAATGTAATTATGCGCCTTCATGTGGTATATTTTGGAATTTTTTTTCATTTCTATGGATCTGTCAAAATTTTGCTTCGAACCGTCGTAGCGATGGGATGTACCTTCTCCAGACAGGGTCAGAAGAGTCATGCCAATGGCTGTTCTCCCTTCTCCATCCTTGGAGTGCTAGTCCATCCTGTGCTCAGACTGCACTGGAAGCGCTGCAGTCTTGCTGTACAGATGTTCTGCTTGGAATTCCTCACCACCACCATCCCAGGGATCACCGCTACTCTCTTCTGAGTGATCTCTGAACAATAGACACTAATGTTTGTGTATTCACCACATTTGTATGTTGAAGGCTTATTCCCAACATGATGGGATAGGAGCTGGGGCCTTCAGAAGGTGGTTAGGTCATGAATCTGGGCTGTGACAGATAGTGCCCTAATAAAAGGAACCCCAAAGGGCTCTCTTGCCTCTTTCTGACCTGTGGGGGGAACAGGCTATAAGCCATGAAGTGAGCCTACGGCAGACCTTGGATCTGCCAGTCTTCTAGGTCGGGCCTGATGTTAGGAGCTAAGCATCTTGCAGCTCACCTGCCTGGCTCATGCCTCAGGGCCTTCTCACATGCCCATCCTCCTCTCTGGTACCCTTCTTCAATCCTTTATTTTGAGTACCTTGCACTGTCCTTTGTTTCTTCACCCAGGCCCCTCTTACTCCATACAGCAGGGTGCAGCTCTGTCATATTTCCTCCCTTTCCCCCATTCCTCTTTCCTTTAGTAGCTCTTTTGGCCTTTTAAATAGCTAACGTCTCCTACATGTCAGCTCCGTGGTGTGCAATCTCTGCTTTGCCTCATGCTACTAAGGCACCAAGCGTGGCTTCTCGCTAGGTGCCCCACTACACATGATGCTGATAGAATTTACTCAAGATTTGGAGCATTTCAGAGTACATCGGAGCAGTGGATTGTGCACCCACCTGCTACTCTCCAGGCTTCTCTCTCCTCCTTTCTCCCACTTCTTTTCCTTACAGTGTCCCTCAGTTACACAGGGGACACATATTTTCTCTCTTATGCTGCTGGCCTTCCCACTTCCTTTGAGCTTAAGTGCCAGTCTACTTCCAGGCAGAAAAATGTTTATTCTACTCAAAATGAGAAGACATCCCTTGAAAACATAACTGTCCCCTCCCTAGGAACACCAGTGAAAGGCTCCGCCTATCCTGTCATGCGTTCATTAATTGCTCTTGTGTTTGATACGTGATGTAGCTAACTTTGTGCCTTCGATATAGGCCCTGTAGTTTCAGCGTGTCAGGGACCTAATGCGTCTTGCTTCTAGTTGTGTGTGATACATGATACAAAACTTAAGAAATCATATTTTATTTATTTTTTTTACTGTCTTCCTAGTGGTTATTTGTTGTACAAGATGTAGACATGATATCTTATTTACAAACACTATTAGAACAAATCCCTCTATTCATTGAATTAAGAGAATGTAGCTATATTACTATCCTAACCATTTTGAATACACAGATACAAAATGGTCATTCATCTGTATCCCCTTTTTGTTTAGTTCTGTCATTTAAATATTATAGGTGTGTGAACTCAGCAAAATATTCTAAAAGAGTCCAGTAGTCCATAATAGTATTGGGTCTTCCTCTTGCCTGGCAATGTCAGAAGTTGTCGACCTGAGTCCCCTACAGCTCAACATAACAACATGGCTTTACTTCTTATACTTTGTTTTTATAATTTTCGAGGTTCAGGGTCTCAGGATAAATTCTGAGAGGATTTGACTTATCAGATACAAAAACAACAATTCTTGTTATGTAGGTCTTGCTTTATCTTGGTCTTAATCATCCAGAAGAAATCATATTTTAGAGTTACCTGTTTTCCAGTGGAAGCAACTCTTTTTGTGGCAGGAGATTTAATTGTAGAAGCAGTCAGGTCTTGCTATGAGGGAAAGTAGAGAGAAACTCTCATAATGGATGATGGCAAGGTATTGGCTTCATCCTGGGAATCATGAAGTGTTTATTCACTGTGTTTACACTTGGACCAGAATATGAGTTACATCTACTTACGGATTTAGGAGTAGAATAAAAATAATAGCTACTTTACACTGAGGATATTATATGCGTTGTCTTAATTAATTATCTCAACAATGCAATGATGTTGGTATTTTTATCTTGATTTTTATGGTAAGAAAACAGAAGCACAAAAAGATTATGTAAATTTCCCACAAATATAGCTGGCAATGTTATTAAAGCTAGATTTCAAACTCAGGGTATCACATTCCTTCTTCCTGGAGAGTGTCCCACCCCGATGTTTTGGTGTGGCACCTCTGGCACTTTCTCTGGTTTTATATGTTTTGAAAAAATACATTTAGATTCATTTTAAAAGATATTTCATTAAGTGTAGACAACGTCTGTTACTTGAACGATGTCATTCTCTTGTGTTCCAGGCACATAGCTTCTATCCAAGACTCTGATAATTCTTATCTATATATTGCTTTATGTGTTCTGCTTTTCTTATCCCTGTTTGCCTTCAAGATCTTTCCTCTTTGATAGAGGTTGAGTATGTAGGTTGAAGGTGATATATTTTTCTCTTTCTGTTTCTCTGTCTCTGTCTGTCTTTCTCTCCATCTGTCTCTTTTTTAGTTGTGTTTGTCACTTTCTTGGATTCTTAGATATGCTTTATCTTTATGATTTTAAATGCTGATTTCGCCCTGTTCTTTCGTCTTCCTTTTGGGACTCCCGCTACACACACCCTGGATCGTTTTCTGCTGTCTTTCACTTCTTGGACTCTCTAGTCTGCTGGGTTCCACTCGCTGTGCTCTGTGTATTTCAGCTGAGACCATTTTATTGGCCTATTTTCCAAATTCTTGAAGTCTTTCCTTAGTTGTGCTTCACTAGCTTGTAATGCTGTTCAAGGATTTCTCATTTCTAATTTTGTGCCTTAAATTTCTAGCATTTTGAGTGAACTCGGAGGACTTCGCATTTCTCTCGGAACTTCTCCATCTGTTCATACACACCATTCACTTTTCCAATAAATCTTTAATGTGTCAATTGTAGTTACACTGAAGGCAATGCCCATTGTCCAGCTGTTTCTGGGTCATCTTCTGGTGATTGCTTTATCTCACGACAATGAACTGCTTCATCTTGTTTTATGTCTTATAATTTTTAAATTGAGTGATGGATATTATGTTAGAAACAGAGACTGAGCTGAATGCATTTGTGTGTGTGTGTGTGTGTGTGTGTGTGTGTGTGTGCCTGTAAATGGTTAGACTCTGTCAGGCTCACATTGTAAAGCGAATATAGTCAAAACCTGAGCTGAATTTGTGCTTTGCGTTTTGTTGTGACTGCAGTTACTTTTAACACACCACAAACTTCAAAGTCTTTACTACACCAGACCCCTGCTACCTTGGTGTTAGAGTGGGCTCTGGGACGCCAGAGGGCTTTTCTGAGGAGTTTTCCCAATGTCTCAGCAGGTTGCACACATTGCTGCTTCTTCCACCCACCCACTGTAGCCTGCTTATGGCTTGCTACTGGCTGTGACTTCATGCTGCGGGAAAGGGATTGAGCTCTCAGCTTCCCTGGTCCTGGCCAGTCTTGGGCAGATTGGTGCACCTGGGCTGGATGTGGGGCTCTCAGCACTTTTGCCCGTCCTCTTATGATGCCCCATTACTGCGAGAACCTTGAGCACTGGAAGTACACAGCTCCTCCACCAATGGTGCAGACTTCCAGTTGGCTATCAGCTTGGAAGCCTCCAGGGACAGATAGTTTTACTTTCAACTTTTCCCTTAGTGGCAGGGTACCTTTGCCTAAGACAAGGTGAAGAGTTTCCTACCTTTCTTCTTGGGGTTGAATGGTGCCGCTTAGTACCTGACCCAGGGCTGACAGCAGTGACGGGGCAGATTCCTGTCCCTCCCTTTGCTTCTATGCCCCCCTGATTAGCAGTTTACTTAAGTAAGATCTGGAAGCGTGAAGGTATCTACCCACTCCCTGTTGAAGACAGCTTTGCCTCTCTTGAGAGTGCTCCAGGACCTCACAGAAGGGAGCTTTCCTAGGGTTCTTCCCTGTCCTCCTCTTTCTCGTGAGCACCCAGGGAAGGTGATGGGTCTGTGATGTGTTCTGTGGCTAAGGGAATGCTAGTGCTGGCTCAACTTTTAAGGATTCATTAAAATATTACCTCTTATCCATGCAGCTGCTGTTATAGCAACTGCCTCTTCCTCCCACCTACAGCTGGTGAAACACTTCATGCTCTTATTAGACAGACCCACAGAATTCAAGCTACCTGGTTAGCTGAGCAGAAACTGTGCACCCAGGCAACTGCTGGGTCTGTCCTCTCAACATCACAGGGCAAAGATCCCAGGCAAGCTCAATTTCTACTAAACATTCTGTTTTAGTTTCTCATGAAGTCATTCTTCTCCAGCTTTAGCTATCATAACTCATATTTATATTTGAATATTTAGTGTAAATCACTTTCCCATGTATTCTTAGTGACTTGCATTCTTAGTGTGCGTAAGTAATCAAGAATCATTCAAACAGACAAATCCCTGCTACGGTCACCCTGGAGAAAACCATATAGAGCAGTCTTTGGGAGAAGTAGCTCAATTACAAATTATACCTACACTCAGGGCCTCTGTCCTCTTGGGTTACATTTTGGGCTCAGCCTTGAATCCAGTTTCTTGTCTTCAGTATCTTAAAACTCACGCTACGTCTCACCTGTCACCGTGGGGCCTTCATTTCAGCCATTCTGGAGAGTGGGTGTTGAATCTGTGAAGTGGGCCTCAGGGGCTTCTTCTGCTTCCCCAAACTTATTATTTTTTGAATATCAGCAGTTGGCTACACATATTTTCTTTTTTGGTAACTATTGGCCATCTTACGTCTATGTGGCACAGGCTCACAGAGACAGACACCTTATTCCTGTAGATTCAATTTACGTAACAAGTTGAGAAACAGACACAGAGTCTAAGCAACTTGGCTAAACTGGTAAGTGGTGGGTGAGGACACAGACACAGGCTCCCTAGCCTCAGAGTCTGTGTGTGGAACCGCTTTGCTACAGCGCTAATCTAAGGGCGCAACAAGAGCATTGAGAAGGTAGAGAAACGTGTGACTCTCCCAGTCCTAAAATACTTTCTACCACTCAAGACAGGAAAGACCAGCCTGAATGAGAAAGTGGACCTGGAAAAGCATTTGGCCACAGGGGTGACTATGTGGGAGGAGAAAGCCACTATTAGACCCTGCTCTGGGGTGGTAAATAGCATGGAAGTCTTGTTTGTGCTTCTCTGCAGGAAGTCTTTTGAAGGGAATAAAGATCTGTTGATGGCTATTTTCTCAGTCTTAGAACTGGACAAAGGGTGTAGAGTTGGTGCAAAGTCCTTCTGACTTTGCTATTCGTCCTGATGTGGGCACAAGCCCTTGCTACCTGCGCAGGGAGCCAGTCTGACGAGCTCCAGAGTGTGGACAAGATGATCCTGAAAGATAACACTTCTTAGAAGGCAGGTATCCTCAGGACAGAACGAGCCTGCAAAAAGACTTGGGAGTTCTCAGTGGCTCTGTGTTGGCTTCTTCCTAAGATTAGAAGGCATGGAATTCATAGCTACAGTTGGTATTTAGAATCTCTGGTAAGAACTGCCCTTGGATTTCTGAACTCTTCAAATTTCAGGAAATGGAAACTAGAAAAAGTTTCAAATAATAGGTGGTACATGGCATAGTGCACCAAACTAGTAGGGGAATATAGAGGAGCCAGTAGGATGGCAGTGGGCTCCAACAATTCAGCTCAACTGTCCAGTTGCCTACTTCTACCTACTAGAATAAGTGGAAAGATAAAGACACGGAGAGAGATGCACATGATTACAAAAACTATATAATGCACAGAATATACTGTCACAGAAATATTTATCAAGTGCTTACTATAAAAGATGTCTGATTCTAGGCTTTTTTTTCTTTTTGCATTTTGTGAAGGGTCTCACTATGCAGCTCAAACTCATAGTGATCCTCCTGTTTTCAGCCTGAGCAGTGCTGGGATTACAGGCATGCTCCACCGTGCCCGGACTTGGCTGCCAGCTCTCACTGGCCATTGATTCTAGCCATTTTGAAGGCTCATAGATGTGTTATCTCTGGCTCCAACCAAGTTGTGTCTAACTAGGGAGAGAAACTAGATTGATAGGACCACCCAGGAGAGGGATAGCATGAGGCGGTCAGCCTAGCAGGATGCTTGATCTCTAACTTTTTAATCATGCGTGATCTTAACTAGCCACTCATGCTTTATCTTTAAAATAGGAATGCTACCATTACTTAATAGTCTCTTGAGTATTAAGTGAGAAGCAGAAAATAATGTAAAGCACCTTGGTCTACTTTAGGTATATTTTAAGACCTTAATGGTTGTGTTAGTCAGTTTTTGATGACTATAACAAAACACCCAAGATAATTACCTTATAAAAGGAAAAGAGTTATTTTGGTTCAAAGGTTTAGGAATTACAGCCCCTGAGGGACCCACTGCTTTAAGGCCTCTGGTGGGGATGCTTAGTGGTGGTGGCAGGGAGCATGTGTCAGAACAAACTGCTTGCCCCATGGCCTTGCCAAGGACCTCGTGGTAGGCTTCTCCTCCTAAGGGTTCTTCCGCTCCCCCACTGCATCAGTCTAAGGACCACGCCTCTCGTACACAGGCCTTTGGCCATGCCACTGGTACACAGGTACACCAGTCTCTTGTACACCAGTCTAAGGACCACGCCTCTTGTACACAGACCTTTGACCATGCCTCTTGTACACAGGTCAGCATCCAAACTATTGTAGTCATCACTGAATCTAGTTTAATAACGAGTGGCTGCATTCATTTCCTAGGGCTGCCATAACAAAGTGCGACAAGTGGGATGACTTAAACTATAGAAATGACTGTCTCGCAGTTGTGGAGGGTAGAAACTCAGAATCAGGAGGTCAGCAGACTGTTTCCCTCTAAGCACAGTGAGGGAGGTACATTCTGTTCTGACCTCCCTGCTTCTTGTGGTGTCGGCAGCCTTTGGTTGGCCTTTCTCTCTGATTCACGATCCTGGTCTCTGCCTTCGTCTTCACATGCTGTTCTTCCTGTGTGTGTCAATGTCCTAAGCTCCTGCTTTGATAAGGACAAAAGTTAGACTGCATCAGGAGCCCACCCAACTCTACTGTAAACTCATCTTAACTAGTTATACCTGCAGCAACTCTATTTTCAAGTAAGGTTATACAGGATGGAGAAGTATTGGGGATTAGAAATATGACATGAATTTGGGGGCATATAAATCAAACCTCTTAACAGTTACCACTAAGGAAGAAAAGCTAGAAAAAGAACAGGACAAGAATTCAATCACTACTTCTCAGGATGGTCAATAGAATTTTGTTTCTTATGTCCTGTGGGGCTTGTCCCCTGGACTTGTAGGTGAAAAGAGCTCATGGGTAGAGAGCACGGGAACCTTACAGTCGCGTGTGATAAGCATGGTACGAAGACATATTGAAGGTCAGTGAGGAAACGAGCCAGGCTTGGCTTGGGAGTCCAGGAAGGGAGTACTTTGGAAGTGCTTGAGAGCTGAAGGAAGGAGCTTGCACTTTATACTCTTGGCAGGAAGAGGTCATTGAAGGATTTTGACACATACCATTGAGAAAAATAAGCAGCTCAAATAAGAACTGAAGTATGTAAATATTTGTTCCAGTTTTTGAAACATGACACTGGAGACCCATTTGCAGTGCATTTACTTTAAGTTACTTTGCAGTACCAAATTGGATGGAGCATACCCATCCTCTAGCCACTCTGGTTCTTTGCATATATTTGACCCCTTGCCTGGTTGGACTTAAGAGTTCCATCTATGGTCAGATAAGAGGTGGTCTTTGGGCCAGCTGATCTGATTTATTAGTCTTTTGGATCAGACCAAATTAACAGGACACACGATGTTCTCCGAGTGGGGATCTGGCAGACTGTACGTGTCAGGAAATGCTGGCTAGGAACAAGGAGCATGGAGAACGACAGGTGGCTTACAGAGCAGAGACATGATGGAGGACAAATAGCAGGCTTCAGAGGCTCGGACCTTCCAGGCTGCCACTGGGCATGGGCCAGTGTCATGCTAGCCCAGGAGGATCTCCATACCTAGGTCATACAAGAGTCAGAGCCTCCAGGAAAAACAGAAATGATTCAACCATCCCATTGTTGGGTCTACGTGATGCCAACTAGTTTCAAAGGAAGCTACTGTTTAATCTCAGGGGCTTGTTGCTGCACAGCGAAGTGCCTAAACCTGGTGTCTGACCCATCTGGCATGTCACTCAGTGCAACAGCAACATCTGGCACTGAGCAATTCTTGTGGGCAACCTTGCAGTCACCGCAGAATCTGCAGGCTTATAATTAACTTGTCAGCACTCCCCACCAGAAGTTTCCACCAGTCCTGGAGTGCTGAGCTCAGGGTGTGGTCTGCAGTACAGCAAGGGTTTCTGGTCCTGACTCTGGAACCAAGCCTGGCTCTGTTGGTCGGTGAGTTTTCTAAGACTAAGATGCTGTCCTCTGCTTGCCTAGGTGCTTCCACCTCTGCGGGTTTCTGCTAAGAAGGGCTCCATTGTTGTGTGCAGGTCAGTACCGTGGTCCTATTTCCCAGAGAACCCAAAGTGGAAGCAAATCCAAGCAGACAATACCCTTCCAATGTATAGCAACTGTGTTGGTGTTGTCACGAGAACGCCATTTACTGTGTGTTGAAGGGCGCTGAGCTCCTTCCAGCCATGTTTCATTCTGTAAGTTCTTCTACTCCGTATAGAGTTGGATGTGACACCCACTTCCTTTCTAGGATGCCTTCGTCATTCCCCAGCATTGATATCGTGCATCCAGAGCTTAACACTAGACATACAGGAAGCTCTGAATAAATAGTGGATAAAAATAATTACAACCATTCCCACAATATGCCAGTCACTGTATCAGCCAGAAGTCCTTCAGGTTAGAAGCCACCCTCCATTGCATTTCTTGTAACCCGTCACATCCGCACTTCAGGACGACTGAAGTAATCAGGGAAGGAAGAGGTGGTGGCTACTCTGGGGGGCCAGCAGTCACGGTATCAGCTTTCAGTGGCGCTCCAGGGTGGGGTTCTGTGCCTTCCAGACATGACAGCCATTGCTGGGCTCTCTTGCTTTCCTTGTCAGTTCTAAGTACTGCTATAGAAAACCCAAAGCTCTATGCTTCTGGGGTAGACAGTTGACAGTATCTACTTTTTTCCATTAAAAAATTCTAGTTAGGCCAGGGAGATAGCTTGGCACTCTGAGCACCTGTCTGGCACGCATAAGAACTTGGGTTCGATCCCTGGTACTGCAGGCGGTGCCAGCCCCAGGCAAAGCCGGCCACTGAAACTGGGTGTAGTGGCTCATGCCTGTAATCCCAGTGCTGGGGAGGCTGAGACAAGAGGATCCCTATGAATCTGAGCTGCCTAGCTAGACCTTGTACCTAATAAATAAATGTTAAATAAATAAATGATTTAAAAATACATTAAAATTCTAGTTAGAAAACTAACCATTCAACCTTTTGTTTATAGTTTGATGTCTTTAGTATTATTTAATGAGAGAAAATCTGTAGAATACATAGAAAATCCATAGAATACTCCTATGATCAGGAGTTTAGAATTTGGTTAAAGAAGCTGTTCGTACATTAAAAAATAAGTGACCTCAGGAAAAGAGTTACAAAATTTCCCAAACTATCATAAGTGACCTGCACATTCAGTGCAATTCTATCAAAATACCAATGATGCTTTTTGCAGAAATAGTAAAATTCATCCTAAAATTCATAGGAAATCTCAAGGGATTCTAAATAGCCAAAACGATCTTGAAAAATAATAAAGTTGGAGGACTCACACTTTCTGCTTTCAAAATCTAATACAAAAGTACATTAATCAAATCAATGTGCTTTTGGCATAAGTACAAACATATAGAGAAATACAGAGCCTAGAAAGAAAACAGCTGACCTGGTTGCATGATTAGAAACAAGGGTGTCCCTGCCACTCAAGGGGGAGGACAGTCTAGCCAATCATTACTCTGAAAACTGAATGTTCATATGCAGAAGATCAAAACTGAATCCTTACCTTATACCATATACTAAAAATAACTCAAAATATATCAAAACCTCAAATGTAAAAGCTAAAACTATAAAATTCTTAGAAGAAAACCACAAAGTAAACAATAACAAAGAATTATTTTGTGCACCGAAGGATGCTATCAGCAGAAAATATGTGTCCCACAGGCGTGTCATATAAGAGACTGATGTATAGAATATTGGAAGCCTATTATGTATGCATAATATATAAAGTGCTCTGACAGCTGAACTTTCTTGGAGAAAAAGAATTTCTCGTAGAAATCACAACTGTTGTCACAGACAAGTTAAGGAGGACAAGATCTCCTAGGAAAGGAAGGATTTATTTGGGAGTAATGCAAACACAAGGATTGCAATCCAAGAACGTGGAGTCTGCTGGACACAGGAAGGCAAGGGTATTTATTGGGAAGCAGGAGGAACTGCATGAGCTGTTCTGAGAGAAAGCTTATCGGCAGGCATTTGTGGTTGGCAGGCCCTGGTTGACAACTGCAGCATCTACTGGGTATAGATAGTATTCATTTCATGGTAAGAAGTTTCACCCTCAGCTATTACATAAAAATAGCTTTCTTAGGGCCGGGGATATAGCTCAGTGGCATAAGTGTCTGCTTGGCAAGTGCAAGGTCCCAGGTCGATCCCTGCTATTGCATAGTATCTCATCCCCAGAACCTCGGGCACACCATGCCAGCTGCAGAACTGGGCATGGTGGCACACGCCTGTAATCCCAGTTCTCAGGAGGTTGGGACAGGAGTATCACTGCAGGCTCGAGACCAGCCTTGGGGGTACAAGAGTGAGCACAGGGCTAGCCAAAACTGCATAGTGAGACCCTGTTTCAAAAAAGAAAATCTAATTAAAAATAATAGTTTTCTTAAAAGCCTCATAACAGGTCCTTCCAGTGGCACGTTCTAGAGGCTCATTTTTGGGAATAATCACGTACAGCCTGAGGGTTCTTCCCCACAGCTTCTGGGCTTTATTGTAGTTGGGAATGACAAGAATGTATTCGTTTGTATATTCAATTGCCACAGTGCAGGATGGCCAAGAGAAGACCAGAAGACCGAATGGCATGTGTCAAAGGCCCACATTTGACTTGAGGAGGCTGAGAAGGACTTGGCCTGGCAGGAGCTGCTGGCAAGAGTGTGGGCTGAGGCAGATAAAGGTGGATGAAAACCAGACCAGGAGCCGAAAGCCTGCAGCAGACACGGCTGCCAGGCAGTGGCTGGGAAGGGTCTGAGAGTGCTGCTCTATTAGAGCCAGGTGCCAAGCAGCGGGGCCGCTGCTGCTGAGTTCTCAGGATGGCCTGAGAGAGAAACAGAAGAGAGAACAGCTAGGAAGCTGCTGAAGCTGCAGGCTGAGGTCTCCGGGCACGAGTGTGGTGGGAGCGAGAGGTTTGGGCAGATCTACACAGGCTGCGGATAGGTTCTGGCCCTGGAACGAAATGCTGAATTATTATGGTGCTCATCCCACATGACCTGCGCTTCTCCGTCACTAGTGCCAGGTCTCCTGCAGTGGGCAGGGGAGAGCTGGGACACCCTGCTCTGCGTGTGCAGCCTTTCTGTGTGGGCCTGGTGAGCTGTTTTTACAGTGTGTACTGGATTCGTAGGAGGTTAAACAGAGGGTGTTTATCTGTGAGAAATTCTTCAAGTGAGCCTTACGCGCAGTGCTTGAGAGTCAGGCTGGATGACAGTTACAGTGCTTTCCTGCTCTTAAAGATGGTAATGCATATGTTTTAGTAATAATTTCTCAGTTCTTGCCGTGTGCCAGGTAGAATTTGAGGTGCATGCGGCAGTGGACAGTCGACTTGCAACTGCTCACCCATGGGCATCCTCCCTCAAGTACGTCATCCCGAGTGAGTGAACCCATGCGTGCCAAGCTGCCTGGCCTCATACCTGGCTTAAAGTACTACAAGTGGTGCTTCTTGTCCTCACTGCTCCTGGCTCTCAGTCCCCTCAGAGACAGCCTTCGTCATGTTGATGCTCCTCCTGGGTGCCTTTGCACACACCCCTTCTCCTTCCCCCTCCTTCTGGTTGTTATAAGCCTCATCCAGGTCACCCACAGGCACGGTCACAGCACGGCCATGAACTTACCAGGCAAGACGCGATGGACGTCGCTTAGCAACTGTGAAAATAGCTCAGCAGGCCTCCCGGGGGGCTGGAGAGCCTCATCCCTGGGGCACGTGGGAACGGAAAGCTCCAGTTGAAATGAGAATACAAACAAACTGAAATGGTCCCCAAACATCATGATTCCTGTTGCCTAACACTCAAGGGAATTATCTTACTTGCATGCTTCTTACCCACTCTCTCAAGCATCAGCATGCATCCGGAAGGGCCCGATAAGAGGGGACAAGCCGTTGGTGCACGGTGCCGGGAAAGTTTATCTCTCCCTTAGAAGATACACACAAAACTCCACACGGATGCACAGGCGCACATGCTTCAAAGCAGCTTCGCGTCCACCCTGCACTGAGTCAGTGCTGTTCGCCTGGGAGAGCCCGTGGGCCTCCTAAGTGTTTAGATCAGTGAATGAGGACAAAAGTTGCTGGAGTCTGAGATGTTATGCAAACAATCTGATGGATGCCTGTTCTCTTTCCTGTTCCTTCTCAACTGGACAAACTATAATAGGTGGGAAAGTTCAACACCCAGTAAGAAAAATTGCGGCTGTCAGCCATGCCATTCGGGTGTTAAGAAATAGATATTTATGTGCAACAACTAATGGCCCTTGCCTGCTTCAGGAGATGCTTCAGGTGCTCAGCTCCCGCAGAGGGTGATTTTAAGTCACTGAAAGAGCATTTTTAGCAGGGCAGCCATGCCGAAGCACTGTCTGCTGGATCAGGAGTGAGGGCAGCGCCAAGTGATTCAGCCATCCTACCAGGACTACTTTGCCCACGCCCAACCGCGGAAGGCGATATGATCAGGAGAAAGGAATGCTGCGTGACTTCCAGGCTGGGAGAGGTCAGCTCTCTACTCTGAGCGATAATCTACATATCAGGAAAGGAGTGAGGTTGGCTGGGCTCAGACATGGCAGAAGAACACTGCGGGCCTTGGGTCAGGCGGTCAGGTGTGACCCAGGAAATTTTCTGATATAAAACGAGACCTGTCACATTTCATAGAGTACCTGTAACAAGAGCTGAGGCTTCAGGCACACGGTCGAGAGCTCCGACTCTGGAGCCAAGGTGACTTCCCTTGCTGTTACTGTTGGACACTGGCTGTTGGTTTCTCACACCCCAGCACTACAGCGCCAGCTCCTGTGAATGTTTTTATTTGACTAAGTGTGATGCGCTCTCCTGTTCCTCAGCCTCCAGCCTCCCCTGCGTCACTTCTCTGCACTTCCTGTCTTGGCAGGTCCTTTCATTCATCATTTTTGTTCCTCCCTGCCTTGCCTCAGCTCCCTTGGCATCAAATCATATTTATGTTTATGGCCTTGTAGTCAACTCCTAGATGGTTAGAAAACGGTTTTCACCAAGCGTACATACAATATGTGTAACCTAACACTGCGAGGTTTTTAAAAACGGCCCAATTCCTGTAAGACTAGATATACTGCTTTTACTTCATCATTTATTGTGTTAATCTGTAGACTGGATCAGAGCCAGAGAATTGTTGTTTTTCTGGTCCCAATCTTCTGACACTTTTCTCCTGTAGCACTGAGGTAAGATTTAGGGTGACCCTGAATGGACGGTGAGTCAAAGCTATGCTGAGATAAGTCTGAAAGGCCAATAGTCCATAGAAGTGGTCACCTCCTTGTCCTCACCTGTAGCTCACTGTGCATTTTACTCTACTTTTTCCTTAGCATGTCATTTATTATTCATTCTTAAATGTCGAATGATGAATCCATACACGAACAGCCCCGTGACCATTTTGTATGTTGTTTTTCCTATATGAGAAAAAAGAATAGTAGGAAGGAGGAAGACAGTTCTTTCTCAAAGGGAATGGGAATCAAGAGATGGAGCGAGGAGGGGGAAGAGATAGGGATGAAGGAGAGGAGTTGGACTGCATCTCACTCCCGTGGCTTCCACCCACCCCACATTTCTGAAGCGACAAGGCTAAGGTCAGTAACCTCTGGCTCTACCCGATGGACACTGTGCATCTTGTACACTGTCGTATTTTTGAAAAAAATTATGAAAATGTATTTAGTACAAGGTCTGCAGGGTCTCACTACGTAGATCAGACTCATAGTGATTCTCTTATTCTCAGCCTCACAAGCACTAGAATTACAGCGCTGCACCACCATGCCCAGCCTCAGTTGCTGTCTCAGCGTGCCCCAGGAGTGGGACTGGCATGGCATGCTAGGGATCGAATCCCAGGCCCCGGGCTTGCCTAAGCAGGCTCTTCAATCCACTGAGCTATCTGGCTGGCCTACTGTCTTATTTTTAATATTAATATATTTATTCAAAGTTAAAAGTATATCTATATATAATAATTGAAAATCTCTGTGGGTGATGCGTGGCAGAAAAAGAATTCCTAGTAATAGTGGGCTCTGTCAGCTTCACACACTATTTTATCTTCAGCAACCTAGAATTGCTAGAAACCACTAAAATTGTAAAGAAGTTAAATCGAAAAGACTCATTGTAGTAACATTTATTATGAGATTCACCCTCTCAACAATTTTTTATGTGTATGGTGGCTTATTATTAAGCCCCATATTATACACCAGTCTCTAGAACAAATCGTGCTACATTACTGCAACCTAATACCCGTTGGACAGCCCTGCTTGTTTGGGCACATTAAAGTACTTGACATCATCATTGATCATGAAGTATAAATGTGCAATGGTAGATACATTTTAATCTTTATTTCAAGTGTGTAGTGAAGCTGTTGTTCAAGAAGACATGAGAGGGGCTGGTGAGATGGCTCAGTGGTCTAAAGCACCTACTTAGAACAAGCTTAACAAAGCACAAGGACCGCGGTTCAATCCTCCAGCACCACATGCCAGCCAGCCCCGCCCCCTGGTGGGCTGAGCTGGCCACACACACACACACACACACACACACACACACACACAAATAAAATTAAAAAAAATTAAAAAAAAAAAGAAGAAGACATGAGATACCATATGTCAGGAAAATAACATTCTAAATGTTATAGAGTACCCTAAAGTAATATTAACTGATCTAAAAAATAAAATAAGAAGAACCAACGCTATTATACGTGTCCTTGCACTGGACAGGACCTCAAGTAATTGAGTCATGCTATGAACTAATACTAAAAAGTTTACATCCTTACATAATAGCTTATCTATTAAATTTCTTTCAAATTAGCAGCAATACTTAAACCTTAACTGTAAACTCTTAGCTTTCAACATTGAAATTTTCCTTAATCTAGAAAAAGTTTAAGTGCTGTTAAATGCATTATCTTATTAAACTTGATACATGAAATATATTATCCTCTGTTTCTTAATGACTGGATGAATGCTTATGAAAGATTGTCACTGCTGTCATCTTCACTGGGCGTGAAATCAGCCACGTTCACTGTCTGGCTCTGGGGCATGTTTGTTGAGTGGTGTGCATTGGTCACCTTTGAGCTGTTTTTGAAATGTAAGAAAGTGTCTTTTTCTATGTCTAATTAAGCAACTTGTCTCCTCTGAGTAATTCTTTCTTTCTTTCTTTCTCTCTTTTTTAATGTATTGGGTACAGGCTCTCACTACACAGCTCAGACTCATTGTGATCCTCCTGTTTCCAGCCTGCCCATGCTGGGATTACAAGCATACATCACCATGCCCATACTGGGTCACCAGCTTAGCATGCTGGAGGTGGGGCTGGTGCTGCTTGTGGTGCCAGGGTTTGAACCCTGGTCCCTGCACTTGCCTAAGCAGGTGCCTAGTCTGAGCTATCTTGCTGGCCCTCTCTCTGAGTAATTCTTAATTGCAACATTTTGGGAGGGATACTATCTTGTAGATTCAAAAACATCTGCCATAGCCCCAGTTCTAAATGAGGTGGACTAGGTCCTTCGAACTTCTCTGTCCAGTAGCAGTCTCCACATGAGTGCCTGGCTTGCTGCAAGAAGGGTCACAGTCGGACACCTCCACGTGAAATGGAAAAAGTGCAGGAAGCGAGTGTGGAGGCCGAGGGCACCCCATGCCACTCGGGACCCACTGCGCTCTCACACCCCACGTGCCTGCAGTCTGGCCGCTTTGCCCCATCTTCCTTCACCTTCCTTGTCTTCAGGGACGTTCTGAGCACCACTCCCTGGCCCTTCTTCTGTGGAATTCTCTGTGGCGTTTCGTGATCCCCTGTACTCCTACTTTTCTCCACCTGTCTCCTTCCATGAATTTTGTCTTCTGTTTCACTTTTAAATTTTATAATTCCTTGGATTCTGGTGTCAGGCCACTCTTTCCTCTTTGCTTCTCTCCAGGCAAACTCATCCTCTTCGCTGCCTTCAGATCCGGCCTCGGCGTGACAGCGCTGAACCTGCGGTCTTTACATGAGTCCTGACAAGTCAAAAGGAGCAAATGAGGAGCAAAACAGAGGGGAGATACTGGGAAACAGGAAGAGCATGTTCAGATGGAACGGGAACAGGGAGAAGAGGGAAGGGAAAAGAGATTTGAAAAGTGAGAGAATGGAAAAGAAAAAATGCAAACAGTTGTGTAAATGCAGAGGAGAGAGGGCTGAGGGAGGGGAATGAAACAAGTATTAGTATGTATTATGTACAAGTACATATTCCCTATGATGAATGTGATTGTTATGTATGGCTAGTAAGTACTAAACAAAAAAATACTACCACACTAAAAAAAGGGGGGGCCCGCTTGAGTTCTGTATTCTCGCTCGCAGCCCCTGTGCTGCTGTCACCTCTGCTCCAACCACTTCCCTCTCTCCTCTGCTCCCTCGCTTGGCCCAGACTCACTGATTGTTTCCTGGACAACCGTGCCAGCTCCTCAGGGACCGCCCTGCCTCCACTCTGACACCTTGTGGAGGGTGGCATGAATGCTAGTGAGTGTGAGTCCCACGTCGCCACCTGCTCGTGTAAAGGCCTTCTGTGCTGTCACTCTTCTTGGGCTAAAGTCCAACATTTTTCACATGGCCTGTGAGGCCTCGGGCCACTTCACCCTCCTCAGCTCTTTAGTGCTCGGTCTTTCAGCTTCTTGGACTTGCCAGCTTGCTGTCCACCTTAGCGCCTTCTCCCAGTCATACCCTCTCCAAGTGTGCTCCTTTCTACACTCCTGGGGGTCATCCAGTTTTCCTTTGTACTCAGCACAATTACCACCAGATACTTATTGTTGAAATTACTTATTTATTGGTCTCCCCCATGCAAATTTTCCTTAAAGTCAGGCTTATGAGTGTTTTGTTTAGCTTTCATACCTATTACCTGGCACAATTTGATTGATTCATTAAATAGTTCTTTTTTTTTTTGGTACCGGGACTCAAACTCAGAAGGATTTATTTTTCTAGTTCAGGCTGCCCTAAGGGCAGATCTGGTGCTGCCTGTGGAGCTGAGGATCAAACCACAGTCCCCTGCACATGACTGCATTTGGCAAGTGGCGCTTTAAACAACTGAGCTCACCCGCAATCCCCCTTGGGACTTGAACCCAGGACCTTCCTCTTTCCAGGCAGGTACTTGTGCCACTGAGGTACATCCCCAGTGCTAAATAGTTCTTGAATGACTGAATAAACCAATGATAGAATAAAGGGAGAGAAAGCTCGTTGCATTGAGCTCTGCCCGAGGCTTGAAAAGGGGTTGCTGAGGTTGGTGCTTGTGGGTAGGAGCACAGTCCAACGGTCCCTGGCTGGAGTCCTTCGATTCTTACAGCATGACCGTTGTGTGGAGGGCTTTGGGTGGCTTTGAGGACGGTACTATGAGTAAGCTTGATGGCACCAACTGAGATGAGGGCCTGTGCAGATGGGCTCCTGTGTGAGGAAGGGAATTCTGATAGTGTCTTGCTTTGACAAGTAGTGGGCCAGTAGCACAGTGCCGTAAAAGGAACAGAGTTCAGGCTCAAGCGGCAAATCAACGTGAGCGTAAATAGCTCACTTATACCTTGCTGGTGAAATCGGGCCGATTATTTAATCTCCTTGGGCCTATCTCAGAGGATTGTGAGGACTGAATAGTAAAATCATATTAAATGCTCAGCTAGTGTTTGGCATACACAAAGAGCTGCTGCTGTTATTATTATAAGTGGTTCCATTTCTCCATTAAGAAAGCATTTGACCTTGGCTGGGTTGTTTCCTTCCATTATCATCTTCTTTTCCTTGGGAAATCTGACCTCCATAGTTCCTCCAGGTGTAGGATTCAGTGATCTGGGGACTTGGGGGTTTCCTTCACTCTGACACTCTTCAAAGCATTTTCCTCGAGGGTCAGAATCACTGCTTTTTGTAATCATGCTCTACTGGATTTGTGCTGGGCGATAAGAAAAGCTGACACGCACAGGACCGGGAAGTCCAGTCTGGTTTGGTCTTTCCCAGAATCTGGTCCTTTTGGGTGAGGCCAAAGACAGATGTTCCAAGACAGCCACATCATCTGCATCTGATGCTGAGAGTGATGGCAGGAGAGAATCCGGGGAAGCAGGATGACTTGGATGTATTTTCTTGGAAAGATGATTCTGTTGGCAAGACTTGTGCCTTGCCTCATAGATGGACAGAAGGCTCCCTCGGCAGGAATATAGAGGCTTGAGCCGCTCCCTTTCTGCTGGTCAGGCCCAGGAACATTGCCCCTCAGAGCGTGGGCCCTGTTCTCAGCCCATGCTTGTCTTCTCCTGAGGTCCCAGGCCCCCTGCTGCTGTGTGGGGATCTGTTATTAATCTGACAATGTGCAAATGGACCTCATTTGGATGTAACTGTGTGGGAGGGAAGAGGATGCATGAAAGCACATGGGGGAGCTGGGGCCGGGGAGATAGCTCAGAGGCATAAGCTCCTGCCTGGTGAGCACAAGGTCTGAGTTTGATCCCCAGTACCACAGAAAAAAGTACATGGTGGAGGTGGGGTAAAGTTTTTATGTGCCTTGTGCAATAGATAAAATTCTATCCAGTGGAGTAACAGTGGTTTAAGCAAAGTGAAGGTTTACTTATGCTTCCCATGAAATTGTAGCAAGACAGACTAGAGTTGTGATCGTCTTGGTTACTTTTCCCTTGTAGCTAAGACAAAGCACCTGATGCCCAGAGTTAAGGAAAAAAGGTTTATTTAACTCACAGTTTGTTGAGGCTTCAATTCATACTCAGCTGGCTCCAAGGCAGAGTGACACATGGAAGAGGGCAGCAGTTTGTTCATGGCAGTGGGAAACAGCAAAAGTACCTAGAGCAAATGGGGCAAAAAGGAGGAGAAGGAGAGAGCAAGCAGCTTTTCTTCCCTTATATGTTAAGCAGGCTCCTCGCTCTAGGGTAGGTGCAGCAGTCCTACCCATAACCCAAGCATCGGACCATGGTCAGTCAAGAACTCTAGAAGCCTGCCCGTGACTGCACGAGGCTTTGGAGGGACACCTAGACACACACCATAACAGTGATGGTAGCATGAAAGTCATCTTCAATATTTCTATCTTGTGGTCTCAGGTCTTATAACTGTGGCTCAGATTTTTGTCATCATAGCTGTACTCTGGGCATATGGAAAGAGAAAGAGAAGAGGGAGAGGAAAAGCACAGGATGCCTTTATTTAGAACACTTCTTAGAATCTGAACTCATTGCTTCAGTTTATATTCCACAGACCAATACTCAAGCATGGGCTACCCCGAGCTGTGGAAAGACTGGAAGAGGTGTCTTCATTCTGAGTGGCCACAGGTGCAACTGACTTTTATGCACGTGTACTATTGAAGAGGAAGATGAGCAAAGGTGCTGCAGTGGCCAGCAGCTTCTGCTATACCCTGACCACAGGAACAAACACACTAAGGTAGTGATGGCGAACCTTTTAGAGCTTCAGGGGTAACGAATGCGAGCTGCGGCATGTGTGCTGTAGGTTCGCCACCACAGCTCTATGGCGATGTCCTGAGAATAACCAGTCGGCCTGATCTGCTTGGAATCACAGTCCCACTGCAGGCTCGCTGTGAAAAGCTGAGGAAATTCCTTAATCTCTTGGAACACTAGTTTTCTCTTTTGTAAGTAATCATAATAAGGGCTGCAGAGGATTGCCAAGGGAGTGAAAAGTAGTGACATCTGCAAAGTGCTAGTACGTATGTGTGCACAGTCACAAAGCCCCAGTGTGTGCTAAGGAGGTCTCTGGTAGTTTTGGGTGCAGAGTGTCCCTGGGGATGTCTTTTTCCTTTGGTCCAGTCGTAAATTAAATTTCTAGTTATCGTCATTCCTGTGACCATTGCCCACACCCGTGAAGAAGGCCATCATTTTCTCCTTAGATTAATCTCTTGCTCAAATTTTCAGTTCTTTTGAAACCCAAGATTTCCTGGTCAGAGAGGAGGCCTGGATGTTTCTAACGAAATAATGCACAATCAGAAAATGTCAGTGAAGTTTTTTCTTCAGTATTGCTCAACTCTCTCAAATATGCCATTAATTTAGGCTTAAAAAGACAGCATTTTCCATTTACTAATAACTGCTTAATGGTACAGGCTTCTGGTATAAGCTATGGTTGGACAACGTCAAGGCAAGCTCCAATCTCCACTGTTCTCTTCCTGTTGCCTAAGGCAGCCGAAGGGTTGGATTTATGTTAACTATTGCCAGAAAGGTGGCTACCTACTGCTGTTCTGTCCCACTCCATCCCCTGCCTGGGTAACCATAGCATCGGTAATCTGGCCAACTGAGGTATCTGTGGAATGGCTGTGGATCCTCGTGGACAGCACTTAGCTCAGGCGAGGGACTGTCCACGAGGCCGAGTCAAAGCAGGGCCTAATTCTGTGTTTTCTTCATGTGGTAGAAGTTGTATTATTGGTTTTCTGATAAAATTACAGGGTACTAACATATGCAGTTCATGACGCATTTTCATGTCAGTAGAATCAAAGACTATACCAGGGCCAGCCAAATAGCTCAGCAGATTAAAGTGCCTGCAAGCAGGTACAGGGGCTGGGGTTGGATCCCCAGGTCTGCCACGCTGGCCTTGCCCCCAGGGCATGGTGGGCATAGTGGTGCATGCCTGGAATCCCAGCACTTGGGAGGCTGTAAACAGGAGAATCGCTACGAGTCCAATCTAGTAGTGAGATCTTGAACACCCTGTAGACCCTTCCCTAAAATATAGAAAAAAAGATAATACCACATATTGAATATAGATAAACTATTTTGTATACGACATCTCTAAAATGTTGCTTTCTGGCATTGCTGACACTAGTCTAACAAGTGAGTTCATCCAGGCTGAGATGGTGGCACCTCAAAGAATCCAGCTTCGAAGGGGGCGATTTTCAAATGAGGCAAACTTAGGATGCAAGGGATTTTCTGATTCAAATATAATTATTTTCCTCTTAAACTTAGCAGAAGACAGAAAAGAACAGATCTGAGTCATGAATGCTACCTGGAAGGAAACTTACCAGGACCATGGTGGAATGGCTCCTGAGGAGGGTTCTCCAGGCCTTGCTGCCCTGAGCCGCGTGCGCTCCTGCCTCTGTCTGGGTTGCTGCCGAGTGGGGCCAGGACAGCTGCGCCATCTGAGGGTTGCTGGCCAGGCAGGGGTGATGTGAGAGAGGCGCCCGCCAGGACTTCCCTAGATCAGCGTGATTGGCAGGCAACACGCGCCCTCGCCTGAGCTAAGTGCTGTCTGGACACTATTTCACTGAATTTTCAAAGAATTCTGGCAAATCAGATGTTATTTATTTAACTCATGAAGAAACTGAGGCTTGGAGAGTTTAATGTCCAAGGAGTACAACTAATTTGTACTAAATCTAGGAGCCATTTGACAAATTAGACTCTGCCTATCTGTTCAATTACTACATTAAATGTGAATAAAGTTATCACAGTGAAATATTTAAAAGGCTTTAGGGATAGAATACAGTGGCACTCAGTCACTGGTAACTATTTTCTGATCAGCAGGATTTGAGGCTGTTGGGGCAGTGGCGAGCCATTTCACATATATCTTTCCCTATCTTCATTGCCAGGCTGAACTGTAAGCACTAAACACGCAACTGAGTGAGAATAATTCCACGAGTAAGAATTAGTGGACAAGAAGCTACCTAATTCACTCAGCACGGCTCACGGCTGGGATGCGCCTATGTTTGGAGACACGCACGGTGACATGCGTGCCACGGACAGCACAGCTTTCCCAGAGGAGCCTGGCTGGCTGGACTCGGAGTCTCAGGCTCTTCTTGGGGCGAAAGATCCTGAGAAAGGCTGTCAGGGGGACCGGAAGGGTCATTTCTAGCTGTGAAAGTCCTAAGATTTGGTTTCCAGGAAAAGAAAGGATATGGGTTAAATGAGTTCTCAGACATCAGCAGAACCAAAGGGATTTTCTTAGTTCTAACAATGTCCCCACTTGTGGCCATGCCAGGCAAATGGGAACCAAGCAGGAGAGAAGGAATCAGCAGGTGTTGGGCAGCACTTTGGGGAGGAAGTGTCTACGCTGCTGCGGCTTGATCCCTTCTCAGTCTTTGCAGAAAACTGTAGTGAAATCCAAGGTAACCAACAATGACGTGTGCAGCCAGCACCCTCCGGTGCTGCTGGCAGCTTCTTGCCCCATCACAGCTGTCTCCTGTTTGCAGCGCATGCCCAGTCCCACCTTGCACTGCCAGTCCCTGTCCTGTTGAGTCCACTCTGCAACTAAAGCAGACTCCTAAGGGGACACTATTGGTATTTGTCAAATGCTGCTGCTGTCACAGGGTATGTGGATGTCAGGGCAAATCCCGAAGGATCAATAAGCTGGAGCCATCTACTTGGCAAGGGAAGAGCTCCAGGAGACATCCCAGGCAATATTGGGGCCTGGGCAGGATGCTAGAGAAGGCTTCTTGCTTTCTTAAGTGGGCCTCCTCCTGTCGTTAAATGCTAGCAGTTAGAGGGAGCTTAAGGATCTCTGAAAGGTTTGTTTTGGGGGTGGGTTTGCAAGCTTCCCTCTCTCGCTGTTTTTCTTTTTAGACAGCTTTGCACAAGGGGCAAGGCTCCTGCCAAAAGGCCTCGTAATGCCCCTCTTTGGGGACTGAATTTATCCGCTCAGCTGTCCCTTGTAAATTTATTCCTGTGTGAAATTTTTCCCAAACCATTCATTCCTCCGCTTAGCTCAGGCAACTGGAATGCAGAAAAAATACATTTTTTCTTTTTTCAAGAATGTGCCTTTTGTGTTGGGAGGGACTGGGCTAAAGAGAAAAGAAAACAATCCAATGTGTGTTGACACGCATACACACTTGCACACTTGCTGTCATGAACGGTTCCATCGAGGTCCAGGGCGGTTCCAGCTGGTGCTGGGTGGTAGGGGGCTCCGGCAAGCCAGCAATGGGATGTGTGTGATGGGGCTGTGGGTTCTCAGTCTGGGACACAGCCAGAGAAACACCTCACTGGTTGTTTCCATAGCAACATCACAGTTTCACTGGAATGGAAAGCTGCTGCGCTGTTTCAGCCAGGACAAAGGCTTTCCCCCTGCACATGTGCAGGACGCAGACCTGTGGGGAGGAGGAGGGTACTGTGAACTTTGACTTGACTGTTCCTTGAGCAGTTATGGCCTCTAAGTGGCAGGGAAGGGTCGTGGAAGGGACTTGAAGGTGACATGTGGCTTGCCTTAGGGGCAGGGAGAGTATCCCTTGAACGTCACCTCAGTCTTGAGCACACAAGGACATTGGTGTGGCAGGCATGTGGGCCCACTGACTGCCCCTGTGGTGCCTCTCCTCCCATGATGCTCCAGCACTGGAGGTGGTGTGGAACTCAGCAGCGGTGCCGAGGAGTTGTGGACAGCAGTTTGCTTCATTTGCTGTCATGTCACGGAGCAAGGAGAATCTCAGGAAGGTGTAAGAGCAAGAGATTAGAAGCCTAGGAGCAGGGGGGGCACACAGCACCCCGGGGCAGGGTTTGCATCCGTGCCAGCAGCGTTCTGTGAGGGCTTCTACCCTGCGAGTAGCAGTAAGAGCACCAAGGCCCTTGCCTCTGCTCTCCTCTTCTGGGCCAGCAGGCAACTCCGGGAACCAGGGACCTCGCAGCCACTGTCCTCCATTGGTGGGAGAGATATGTGCTGTGCTTTTATCATGACAGCTCAAGGAGAGGACTCGGGGAGCTCATGATGTTCTTCTGATTTCTCTCATGTTTTCAAGGGCCAGCCGCAGGCCTGGTAGCCCAGGCTAATGCAGACAGGTGTGGCTCAGGGGAGGAACGCTTCCTTCCTCGTGAGTTGGGCTGACAGGACCCAAGTGACTGCATGCTGTGTCCAGAAACAGCCGAAAACAAATGGAGGCTGAAGCCTCGGTGCTTAGGAAATCAGCTATAGGAAGAGGGAAGGAGGTGGAAAGCAGCAGCAGACTGCAGAAGCAATCCAAGGGGAGTGCTCGAGGCTTCTCAGGCTTCAGTAGCAGGAATTGGAAGGACCAGTCACGAAGCGCAGGAGCCATGAGGCTCTGCCTTTCTAATGAGCTCTCAGATGACGCCGATACCACGGATCCGTTGGCCACACGTGGAGGAGCCAGGGGCTACTTTAATGACAGGGTTTCACTAAATTGCTCAGCCTGGCCTCAGACTTGTGATCCTCTGGCTTCTGCCTTTGAGAGTGCTGGGATTATAGGTGTGCAGCACTTGACCCTGCTGATAATGGGGATGAAGACGGCTCTGTCTGGCCTTCTTGGAATTGTCTGGAAGGGTAGTAGCTTCTCCCTTGTGAAGCTGTCTTCTCTGGTCTTGTCTTGTTACAAACACCAAGCAACTCCCCCAGGTGTCACTGTCCCTGTGCATCCCCAGCGTGGAGAGAAAAAAGTGCGGGCAGCAGCTGTCTGCTTCTGGACATGCAATGCTGCTAATTAGTGGCTAAGAGCACTTACAGCAGTGAGACTTGAATTCTGGGTTGCACACGGACAGCTACGCTAACTCAGAAGAGTTACCTAGCCGATGATCGTACTTTCCTCGCCTGTGCAGATTAAGTATAATAGCGCACGTGAAGCATCGGTTAATAGTAACTGTTGCCCTTACTTATCATGAACCAATTGTTAACGTACCAGAAGTCAGGAGCTCAAGACTCCCGGGCTGAATCTGCCCTTCCCCACGCGGCTTCTGCTTCACCTATGCAGTCCTTTAAATAACAGTGAGTTAGTTGCTGACATCTTAAAGTTGGGAAATTTCACACCAAATCTAAAGCTGGGGAGTACACCAAACAACCTTTGGTTCTGGAAAACGTGATTTTGTCCTTGTAATGCTCACTCAGTGCTGGGGCTGATGACTTTCTGTGGGGTCCGTACCACTGTGTCGCCACCACCCAGTCTTCTCTTCCCGTGAGCACATTCCCGAGCTCCCACACTCCCAGGGCTCTTTTGGGATCTAGGCTTCTGGGACTTTGGCTGAGTAAAGTGTAGTGAGGCTTCTGGAACTTAGCAAGTAAATTTAAGCATCTCCTGGCCAATAATGTGTCTACCGCTTCAGTGAAAGAAATCCAGTAGCTTCTTCTTCGAGAGCCAGGGAGCAGCTACCTTTATTGCTCTCAGCAGTGCCTCTGGGAGCCAAACCCTGCTGGCTCTAGAAAGCCTTTCCTGAGCCCCACGGGTACTTCCCTGGTACTCTCAGCAGCACGGCTTCCCTGCTTGCTCCCTGAAGTCTAAGATGTTCCTGGCCCCGGGCTTTAAATCTGTAGGTGCTTCTCTTGCCCCAGCACTGGCCTCTGGACATTAATGCACAGCACTGCTCCTCTGAGTCTCCAGAGCCACCCGGGCTTAGCACCTAAAAACTTTGCTCTTGAGTTGATAGTGAGGCTGGACATATGCTACTGGCCATGGTCCCAAGGTGCTGCCGGGGTCTGTGTGGGAAGCACCCCATGGAGGAGGCACCCCATGCTCCCCCGAGGTGCTCCCGGGGTCTGTGT
>NW_004524758.1:75798-100431 GCF_000260255.1 Octodon degus
GGAAGCACCCCATGGAGGAGGCACCCCATGCTCCCCCGAGGTGCTCCCGGGGTCTGTGTGGGAAGCGCCCCATGGAGGAGGCACCCCATGCTCCCCTGCGCTCACTCTCCCAGTTTCTTATTTTTGTACACTGGAGGTGGCACTGGAGCACAGCGGGGAGTGCATGCAGGCGGGGGCCCTGAGCCCTAGGCTCTCTTCCTCTCAGGCTGTGCTATGGACCCACAACTCCACAGTTGTCCTAGAGGGCTCCCGTCTTAGCTAGATGGGTCTCATGAGGTCAGTGAGCCTGGGCATGCTGGGTGTGGGCAAGCTCTCAGGGGAGGACCTGTGACCACTGGTGGGTCAGCTTTTCAGGTCCTCAGTGAATGTACTGTGTGAGTTCTCTCTTCCCCAATGTCCCCTCCCCTGAGGCAGATGTTTCCCAGCAGGCTGCTGGTCACCTGGACAGGAGGGATGGGGAGGCTCCTGCTGCTCAGGAGCCAGAGACAGAGAAGAGACTCTTAACAGGCCTGTAAGTAACTGTGAGCTCAAGAACCACCAGACTTGTGATGTGGACTTGAGAGATTCGTGTGCAGAGTTGTTCCTTGCTGTTTGGTTTCAAACTTCAATCGCATCTCTTCTCAGGGTGGAGACATTCCATGAAGGCGCATGCTGGCCCTGGAGGGTCTGGGACTCGGCCTTTGTCCTCTTCTCATGGTCTTCCCTACCCACGAGGCAGCTGGGCGCGTGAAGGTGTCTGCTGTTCGGGATCTTCCCACCACTTTGAGTGTCCCCACTGAGTTCACATTGTTTTAAATGCTTGACCTGAATGTGTCCTGGCTCCAGGTGGAACACATTTTCACTTAAAACCATCAAATATTGGCTCTGAAGGGAATGTAGAGATCTATTCCAGAACCCTCATTTTTTTTAAAAAAAGATACATGAGGAATTATAGGTTAGAAACAAACAAAAATGGTATCATGATAAATTCCTCAAATTACATCCAAGGAACATCATGGAGTGTGAAACGGGAAGGGGTGCCGAGGAACCAGCGAGGAGCAAGACCATCATCGACTGGGTGGGAATGACCTCCGGTTTCCCATAGACCCTTGTAAGGGGGTGGGGTGCGCGCCACGCAGGGGCTGTGAAAGTCCCTGTCTTCTCCTGCTTCTTTGCCTGCTCCGCAGGGGCAGCTCCCTGGGCTCCACCCTCCCATGTAGGAAACTTCTGGGCTCTTCAGCCCCCCCCGTTGGTATAACTTACTCTATACATATTCATGGCCACTTAGGTGCCAAGCTCACTCTAGGCTCTGGAGTACAGAGCTGCCCTCACAGAGTTCGCTATCAAATTCTCAGTTTATTAAATTTGGTTTCTGTGTTTTAATTGTCCTTGTTCTATTTAAGATAAAATTTTGGTACAGTGGGAGTGAGTGAAGGAGTCCCGAGTGAGATCTGAAGAACAAAGTGATGCTCTCAACCGAGGTGGGACAAAGTTGGGCTCCTGCAAGGGCCCTGGGCAGCAGGGTATTTGGGACAATAGCTGACAGCCCTTGAGCACTGAGGGCTCCTTCCGGGAAGCCCCGTGAGTGCGTGGAATGCTCAAGGGCATCTCGGCATTTTCCGGAGCTGTTTTAGCAGGCTCTCCAGGGATGCAGACCTGCACACCCAGCGTGTGCCACTGCAGCTCACAGTAGGCACACAGTGGGCAGCAAGTGTGTGCGCTAGTAGTTCCCCATGTGGTTATTTTCTTTCCTAGATTTTTGGAATTGAGATAAACATACAGCAATTAGCATAAAATCAAATACATGTGTCTTAAGCGTTCAGCCGGGTGAGCTTCACTGTAGATTTCTGTGGCCAGTTTTATTGGGTTCTGGCTTTGTGATTCAGGCGCTTTCTCTTCTCTGCCCATGTCCCGGGCTGAACTGTGACCTCTCAGGCCTTGGTGGGTGGGGCTTGAATCCATTGCTGTCCAAGTGAGCGAGCAAAGAACTCGTGCCAGGAGCAGTGTAGGGCTTCTGCCACCTGTTGGTGACGCAGCACTGTCACCTGCGTGCTGGTGCTCCTGCATTCCCGTGCAAGGTTCTTCCTGCCACTGGACATTCCACAGCATGAAGGAGATGGAGCTGCCAGCAACTGCTACCTGAGCTCTTAATCCAGGTTGGGTACAAGGTGGATAGGTGGGAGAGAAAAGGGCTAAAGAGGATCTGCGAGCTCGGTGCTGCGGCTATTCCTGTAATCTTAGCACTCTGGGAAACTGAGGCCGGTGGGCCCAAAATATGAGGCCAGCCTGGGCAACTTAATGATCCCGTCTCAAAATCAAAGGCGAAAAATGGGCTGAAGGTATAGCTCAGTGCTGAAACTTGGGCTCAATCCCTAAAGAAAGGAAGAAAAGAAGAAAGGAAGACAGAAAAGTGGAAAGACACAAAGATACAAGAAAGGCAGAAAGAAAGAGATAAAAAGAGAAAGAGAAAGGAACAGCAAAAGGAAAAGAAACAGAAGACTCTGAATGCTCAGAGTAGAACAGAACCCTGGCTGTGCAGAGGGTCAGTGTGGACGTGAAGTGAGGACAGGCTGGAGCCTGCTGGAGAAACATTACTCAAAGCTTGGCGAGGGCAGGGATGCATGGGTGTTCCTCAGTCAGGGCCTCGTGAATCCTTGATGAGCTCTCTGTAGACTTGGCTGCTTGGGAGTCCCGTAGGGATGAGAATGGTGTGTAGGTTTTTATTTAGTAGAGATGTGAAAAATTTATTTCCTCTGTGTGTGTGTGTGTGTGTGTGTGTGTGTGTTGCGGGGGGGGGAGGGCTCTACAAATCATCTGTCCCTAGAAGACATTCACTGATTTAAGTTTTGACCTAGTGATCCTACCCTAAGAGTTCCTGATTAAAGTGCCTATAAAAACAAACGTTTAAAGCTCTCATTGCAAGCAGTTCTAGTATCACACTGCATCTTATGCAGGTTCACTTCATCATAGTCATGTGACCCACGAAGTCTTAGATAGAACAAATGCACCAGAGCAGTACCACACAGTGAGGTGTGTGGGCGGCTGTGACATGTTAATGTGGCATAACAACAAAGCTGCCCCGCAAGGCGCTCCCAGCACAGCTCTCTGCGGCTGTCACCTGTGACTGCATTATTTGCACAAGACTCACTTCTTTGAAGAATACCTTGGTGCCAGCTCCTTCTTAAAAAGATGCGCTGTCTTATCCTCATGCAGGTGCCTCTCCTTCTAGGGCTCAGGATAGATCAGAGGGCAACAGAGAGGCATTCCATTCTGAGGTGCCCCTGAGCTCCCTGCCCCGTCCTGCAGTCAGATTCCTGGGCCGGCTGAGCTGGGATCAGGGGGTGCCGGGCCTCTGGGGCAGGCGGAGGAGGTGCTATCAAACTGTGCAGTGGGGCTGCACACACAGCATGCCCAGTCTTCAGTTTTCCATTTGCCAAGCTGTTCCAGGGTGCAGGGCTGCCAACTCGTGAGCCGGTGACTCATGCTGAATGGAAACACTTGCGCCGCAGCGCATAGTTTCTTTCCACCCCGACTGGGCTGTGCTGGCCCAATCAGCTTGGTGCTTTCTTTTACTCCTGTTAATGTATCCATGGGAACACAGAGGCTCCTTCCTCGGGGGTTTCCTAAAATATCACCTAGCGTGGCCTCACCAAGTGGCCAGGTGGGATGGAAGGAAAACAAAGGTGGCTCTGGAAGCCCCTGGAGCTGACCTTAAATCCTGACACTTGCGGGGTGAGAAGGCCTGAGGGACAGCCAGGTGGAGTTGAGGCAGTGGAAGCTGGCTGCTTGTCAGGAGCCTTCATTCTACACGAGCAGTGTACTGGCCTCCGGCAGCCTGCAGCTGCATGACTGCCTGGTAAAGTGATGGAGAAATGCAGGCCACGAGGTAACAGATCACTGGAGAGATAGGAGCCACCCTACACCTGTCAGGGTCCTGAGGAAGGGGGAGGCTGCGGATGGGAAGCCACATTCTTCGGGCTGGCAGCAGGAAGCAGGAAGGGCCTAATCCCTTCCCCATTGCCTGTGGCCAGCTGGTGTATATGTGTTGGCCTCCGTTTGCTCTGAAGCAGTAAGGGAAGCCCACGCTTTGCTGCAGGTGAGGTGCTGCGTGTCTCATGCCCACTGCTCAGGCAATCTTTTCAGCTTTAAGAATCAGGTTTTATTATTACTACTATGATCATCACAGAGAAGAGGCTCAGAGAGGTTACGCTATCCACCCAGGGTCACACAGCTGGCAAAGGGCAGAAACACAGCTTGGGCCCTGGTCTCTTCACCTTCCCAAGAGCTTCATAGCTGTGTTACACTCGTTCTTCCAGGTAAGGTTGTGAACACAGTCGCAGAAAGATTTGAATAATAGGATGGAGGAACTGCCGAGGCTTCCCTTCCCACAGGTGTGATTTCGTAGCACAACTGTGGACTTAATGAGACCAAGCATGCAGGCCGTGTAGCCCTGAAGTGCCCTGTAGACCCCGAAGTGCTAGGCACGCAGGAACGGACACAGCACATGGCTGCCGTGCGCTCTCATTAGGACGTGTGAGCGCTGTTATGTGTGTGGAGTCAATCCGGCTTCTCAGGAGGCTCTATAATGCTCAAAACAGCTTTGGCAGTTCTCCTTGGAAATGGCTTTCTGAGCCCCAGGCACACAGCGGGGCTCACACCTCTCCTCGGTCACGGCAAGCTGGAGTCCTCCAAGGGTAACGCGGATCACTACAGAAATCCAAAGGTGAGTCAGAGCCAACTTCGGTGAAGGAGGCGAAATGTCAATTTCATGTTTTCAGTTTTGTTCAAAACCTGGCAAATAGCACCAAGGCTGTCTCTGGAAGCTTATCAGCCAACAAGGCAGACATTGCTCTAACAGAGGGATTTTACATTCAGTCATGAGGGTGGGGCCCCTATGCTGGCATTTGTGGCTTCTTTGGTCTTCCCATGTGATTCCCTCTACCATGTTATGATACCGTGTAGCATGCACTAAGACCTGACACTATACCATGGACCTCACTGCCTCCTTGAGCCTTCCTTATAAGTTATTCAGCCAAAACAATGAACAGTGCATGCTTGTCACTCAGCAAATATATTCGAAAGCACAAATAAAGATCAGCATCCAAGTCACAATTTGCCAGACCAAACTATGCTGGGGCCTCTTTTTGGTGACTGTCTTCCTGCCTCCAACCTCTTCTGAGGTCCCCCAGAAGCCCTCGCTCTGAGCCCCCCCTTACGTTATCACTTCCTTCAGTCCACCTCAAAGACCCCTCACCTTGTTTCTCCTCAAGTTTTGTTTCTATTTGGGTCCTCTCTTCACACCAAAAGTTCCCTTAAGTGCCATCCCTCATGGAGCTCCAGCCCACTGCCTGCCAGCCGGCTGCTCTTCTCCACACGCTTGCTCTCTGGGAGCCTGACACCATCTCAAGATCAGAGCCATTTGCGTCCCTCCTGCTCCTCTCCTGGGCTTCTTTTTCCTCTGGAAGGTTTCTACATCCACCTCATCTCCCAAGAAGAAATCATGAAGTGATCTTCATTTTCTCCTTTGTTCACTCTGTCATGGAAAGAAATTAATTCTGCTTCCAGAATGTTCTTTGCATCTCTAGTTTCTGGTCTATGCTGGGGAGAAGCTTGCAGGTGAGACCCTCCTTCTTGGCATTTGCACAACCAAAGCACCTCTAGAGCTTGCCCTGGCCACACCCACAGCTGCCAGACTTTCCCTCAGCCTTACAGTTTCCTCTAAAAACTGCTGCATGCATGAGCCCCTCACCCTCATTGTTCTAGATTTTTCTACCACTACATCCCTTGCCATTTTTAGCCAGTCACTTTCAAAGTGTGATCTTTTGATCAACAGAATCAGCACCACCTAGAGCTTATCAAAAATGCACATTTTGGGGTCCTACCCTAGACCTTCCTAGTGAGGATGGGACCTGCGCGTGAACCAGGTTTCCAGATGTTCCAGTGTAGTGGAAGCTTGAGAATCCCTGGGATAATAATGGCAGATTTTTCATTTGTCTCTGAAAATTGTAGTTATGTGTATGCACTGGTGATTTTGTTCATGAATGTCTTCTGAGTGGAAAAACTTGCCTCTTTCACACCACCTCCCCTCCCTCCAGCACTCTAGTCTCTCCCCACATTCCTGTCCCTTATTCAATTGCCTTCCCAAACATCAGCTCTCCATGAAGCTTTCCTGGAGTCTCAGAACCCCAGAGAACTGCTCTTACCTTTGAGTTCTCACTAGCCCTGCTTCTTGGATGATTCAGATGCTTCTTTCCTGTCTTCTTTAGATGTTTGTCCTCCTTACTGGACTGTGAACTCTGGGAATAACATGTAAGATGGCTCTCTTAGTAGCTACAGCTTCACATCCAGTGACTATCTGCTGAACTGATGTGGCTGAGGGCCCTGCTGCAGGAGCATTAGCAGGAAGGGGTGAGCTTGGTTCCGGAGAGGGTATCCGGCCAGACACCAAGCAGCCCAGCCTGCGGGAGCCTGATGTCCCGTAGCAGCTGTCCTGTGATGCCCCAGTGGGGTCAGTTGATTTTGGAAACATAATTGGAACACATCGAAGTCTCAGTTTCTCTGAAAGTAAGAACTTTCAGAGAAATTCTTACCTTCTTTGAAGGTAAGGACAGAAGATAAGAACAGAAAGGAGACTGTTATCAGAAAGACCATCAGAGAAAAGACCAAGAGACCCAAGCCCATGCACATAAACTGGAAAGGTAAATATAGGTTGTCCCCTGCATCCTAAAAAAGAAAAAAAGACACAAAGGTTTGTGGCTTTCTTATCTGATGGGTTTGGCTGTTATGGTACTGATGTGGACATGAAAAATATTTACCAGGATGGGGGATATAGCTCAGCAGTACAACACTGGCCTGGCAAGCATGAGATTGCGAGTTTGATCCCCACTACCGAAAAAAAGAAAAGTGCAACAGCTGGGGTTTGATCCCCAGCCTGCCATGCTGGCCCTGCCCCTGAGGTGCACTGAGATGGTGATGGGACCGGGCGTGGTGGCATGCGACTATAATCTCAGCACTTGGGAGGCTAAAAACAGGAGAATCACTACGAGTCCCATCTATATAGTGAAACCCTGTAGACCCTGTCCTAAAAGGAGAAGAAAAAAAAAATTACCATCACGAGGCCCTTAGCTGACTTTTGGTCCTCTATTTCTCTCTGTTTATTGTGGCCTCCACTGTGTCCCTTCCTATGTTGAAACTCCAGCTTCCAGTGTGACAGAACTTGGACATAAGAGATTTAAATAAAGTTAAATGAGACACAAAGGCTGGGATTCTAATCCAGTGTGACAGAAGTCCTTACTAGAAGAGGAAGAGGGATCAGGGATGCCAGTGCACGGAGGAAAGGCCGTGTGAGGACGGGAGATGTTGGTACCTGCAAACATGTCATTTGGTTAGTTTTACGGGTCCACCCTTCCTTATCTGTAAGAGAGGGATTGGAACACCCATCCTGGTGGCACCCGGCTCTCAGACTTCTCGCTTCCTGAGCTGTGGAGGAATGAATTTCTGTAACCCACTCAGTCTTTTGGCATATTCTGTTACGGCAGGCTGAGGAGAATCACAGCTTGTGGCTTGCCCTTGCTCCCTGTCCTTCTCTTTTCCCTGTGAAAGACTCAATCCCTGTCTTTCATTCTTTTCTTTCTCCATTAAACACACAAGCAAATCCGAAATTGATATGAGAACCATAGTTGAGAGGTTTTGTGGAAGCTCAGGCTTTGCAAACTGAAAGGTTTGGTTTCCACAGTAACAAATCTTTCATTAGAAATCATGATTTTAGACTTGTGTTCCATTAGAGCTCTTAAAATATACACTCTTATAAATATACATATATGCTTATAATTACATGTCATTTGGTTAGTCTTACGGGTCCACCCTTCCTGATCTAATTCTGGAGTTTCACTCAGCTCTTATATGACTGCAGACTAAATGATTAAAGAATGTAAATGTGTCCAACCCTTCCTAACTCAACTTGGGGGCCCGTTTCCCAGTCTGTCTCATGCGTCTTCCTCCACCCTGACACCTCAAGTCCCAGAAAATGTCTCAGAAGGGAAAGACTTTGCTCTGCTTTGAAATCAGCTAGTTCAGTTATCTCTAGAATAGGAACTGCCTGTCGTAGAAATGGGAAAAGTATGAGAACAGACGTAATAAAAAAATCGAAAATCTTAGGCTGAAGAGGAGACACCGTCCGAAGGAAAGCTATTTTGCATTTTTACCAACTGATCATTTTGGCCTTGTATGGAGTTAGGCGTAGAGATTGTATAAAGGTTTACTAAAGTAGCATAAATAACAAACAGTGATGAGAACAATGATGGTAACTTTCTAATTTCATCATGTATGCAGATGTCTATGAAAGTTCTGAGAAATTAATTTTACAGGTAATAAAAAAGGAAGATCAGAGGAGGTCCCACTTAGTGGGTAAATAGTATGACCAGAAAATGGAAATCTTACTCCAGCTGTAACACATCATTCTGTGGTATGTGAAAGGATTTTGATCAATTCTTTTTCATTCTCTATTTCCTTGCCTGCTGGGATACTAATTTCATGACTGTTAGGCTCTTGTTCTGTGGGTGCCTTTTATAATCTGCTGTTTTTCTTCAATGTTCCATCCAATGGTCCCAGTTCTCTCTGCTGGTGCAGCTTCATGTGCCATAAGCTGGCTTCTCCTCTCTCTAATCTCCTTTCAGACCCTTCAGGGGATTCTCACTTTCCAATACTGCAGTTCTATAATGGCCATTTCCTTCCTTTAAAAATGTATTTCAATCCTCTGTTCAAATGCTTTATCTTCGCATCCATTGTTTTACCCATCTTTTTTTTTCTTTTAGAGTGTATATTCTTTTCGGTCTTTCTCTGCTGACTCTAGCTCCTGGATGTTTGGGGAATCTACTTTACTGTGTTTTCCTCTTCTTATTTGTCATGATTTCTTACCTCTGCTTAGTCTTGCTACTTACAGTTATTTGCCAAACGATACATACGAAGACCGGCAGAGGATCAGGGTGATGCTTTTCCCCTCAGAGGAGCTGTCCTTTCTTCAGCTGGGCTGAGTGTAGGCACCAATCACTGCACTGCACGAGTTAGGAAACAGGCCACACTGAGGGAAGAGCCAGGCTCGGCTCACTCGAGGCTCTCCTGGCTTTAGGGGAGGCCAAGGGTGTGCGGAAGGGTCCTTTTTGCACGTGACTTGGACTTTGGCTCCTAAGAAGTGGGTGATGGGGGTGATCGGGGTGTACTAGCTTTCCATCGTTGACTAGATAACAATCAAATTAAAGGACAAAATAAGTTTATTTTGGCTGGTGGTGACGGTCATGGTTCCTAGACCCTGTCACTTGGTACCTGTGATGGCACATAGCAGACAAGGAGCTTTTACCTTGTGATGGCTGGGAAGAGGAGAGGGCTCTAACGGCCTCCCATCAGGCCACGTCTCTCAAAGGTTCTACCACCTCAAGTGGTGCCATCAACTGGTAACTAAGCCTTCAACACATGAGGCAGTAAGTGTCCAAACTGTGTGTGTGGAGGGGTGGGGGCAGAGGGTGGGGTCCTGTTCTTCTTGCTCAGTCCCCTTTCTGGGTAAGTCTCCTGGGATTTGGATTGAGAGCCTATTGCATCCTTGTCACCTCTGCCCTGGGAATTGAACTATTATTCTCTCCAACACCCAAACTCTTCTGCTAGGAAGTCTTTTGGGTGCTGTTGAAGACCTTTCATTTAGTATAACTTTGGCTGAAACTCTGGGGCTGTGGGAGGTGTCACTTTTCCAAGTTGGCTTAGCCCTCTGGTGTCCTAGGCAACCTGGACATAAAATCTGCCCCACAAGAAATGTCGCGACAAGTCAAGCTCCCTTCTGGATTCCATTCTTATGCCAGCACACAGGGCTGTGCAAAGCCTTGTTGGTTTCCCTTCAGCTCTACATAGGGCAGCCCCATCCCAAGTCAGGGCTCAGCATCTGCCCCTGGCAAGAAAGCCGATCGCCCTCATCTCATTGTGCGTGTGCTCATCCCCTACAGAGTGTTTAGTCCTCTTGTTTTCTTCGTTCTCTGATTCTTCATAATGTTTTGAAAAACATGGTTTTGTGATACGTGTTTTCTCCCTCAGCTGCTGCAGTGGGAGGAATGTTTTGCCACCACCTTCTAAATCCCAGGTGGAAGCAAAACTGTAAAACCTGTGAATCTAATTTTTCATCAGTGAGAGCATACTAAGTCATATTCTTTTGCCAACAATATGAAAATGAGTAAACACATAGGAAAGTTGAGAGAAGTTTGCTGTAAACAGCCCACATACCCATTGGGGTATGGGGAAGGTGGCTCTCCAGGGAATGCATGTTGAAAATGTTCTGATTTGTACCATTTACTGCGTCTTTTGGTGTGGGTAGTCCCGCCACTGCCAATTCTAAGGTATCAGTGTGAGTTGAGAAAAGTCTCTGCCATACTAGCGCTTAGGTCTCTACCTGGGCCTAAAGGACTTTTTTTAAATATTTTGTACAGGGTCTACAGGGTCTCATTACACAGATTGAACTCATAGTGATCCTCCTGTTTTCAGCCTCCCAAGTGCTGGGATTACAGGCACGTGCCACCATGTTCAGTCTCAATCGCTGTCTCAGCACGCCTGCGGGGGCAGGGCCAGCATGGCACATTGGGAATCAAACCCCGGCCGCTGAGCTCTGCCTTAGCAGGTGCTTTAGTCCACTGAGCTACCTGGCCAGCCCCACAGCACAGATTTTGGTACGAGGAATTGATGTTGGGTTGGATAGGTAGCTAGCTTTCTACTCAGGCTCTTTCCATCTTATTTTTGATACATTGAAAGGAGTGTAATTCTCCCTACTTCAGCGTGATATTAGCTGGACTTCACTCCTTGTGGTGTTTTCTTTTGATATATGATGAAATTTAAGTCTTACTTCTATGCTTGCTAAGTATTAACAAATTTATGCACTTGTGTAATCTACATAAAAATATACCATTACCCTAGAAATTTCCCATAAGGTTTGGCCAATTAAAATTTTCAGCTTTTTTTTATGAGAATGGTCACTAAACCAAGCTTCCTTCACTGTACTTGATGGCTGTATCTTCCACGCATGCCTTTCTACTGGTTCCAACTCACACTCACCAGAATATGTGAGCTGAACTTTTCTAATATTCAGCTGTGACAGTGGAGGTAATATGATAGTCTGAGAGTGGCAGTGTCTGAAGTATACACCCATGCTGAGTCACACTGTGAAAGGATCACAGACGCCAAACACAGCGCAAGCTCTCGGTCCCCAAGACACAGGAGTGAACAAGCAGTCTCACACCCTTCCCTTGGGAGTTCCTTCAGCTCCGGCATCCACATGAAGTCTATGTGAATCATTCTGAAAACAATCCCATGCCATGGCTGGCATCTCAAAGAACAAGGCTTTCCCACCCGACCCCTGTCCTGTTCTCCTGCGCGTCACTTGGGCGTGCGTGCGCCTGGCTTGCATTCATCGTAACTCAAGGAAAATATCAGACAACTGAAAAAGCTAAATCCAGAAACTAACAGGAAAAGGAAGAAAACAATCACTTGCCTTCAGTTATGAGAAAGGACATTCTAGATTGAAGTAGTGAGAAATACTGGACAGTATTTCAAGGCGTGAAGCGCAGAACTGTGCTCTAGAGGAAGAAAGCAAGTTTAGAGAAGAGCAAATAAAGTCTTCCACCTAAAGGGTCAAAGTTCAAAACGTTTTCAAAGTAATTTGATATATCTGTGATATTAACCATGACAGTGATTAGGACCTTGTCATTGTCTTTTATTATTATTATTATTATTTTTTAAAGATATATTTTCATTTATTTATTTATTTAGTGTCTGTGTGTGGCCAGCTCAGCCCACCAGGGGGCGGGGCTGGCTGGCATGTGGTGCTGGGGATTGAGCCGCGGTCCCTGTGCTTTGCTTAGCTTAGCTTGTTCTAAGTAGGTGCTTTAGACCACTGAGCCATCTCACCAGCCCCTTGTCTTTTATTATTAAAATGTTAATTTTATAGCATCTTCCATGTGTATCATTATTTATGAATGTTTTGTTCTGGTCACTTTACTTGCTAGATCTGGTAAGAATGGATGAGTTATGAGAAAGCACATTTCTTTTCCTATATAATTAAATACGTGACTGCCAGAAACTTCCAGTTTTATGATTTGATGACCTCATAACTCTCCAGTGGCCAAATATCCCAATTTTTTTAAGATAATTTCTTTGAAAAAATATGATGCCCAGAAATAATAGACTGTTTAGGACTTTGTTATTCAGCTCATTTGACAAATCTATACATCTATATATTTTCTTCTAGTCTCTTTTTTATAAATCTTCAGAGTGATGTGTTGCAGAAGAAGTTGTGAGTAACTTGTTTAACCATCTTCCTGCTAATTAACACTTATGTTTCCAAATTTTTCGTATGAAAAATTATTGCTGCAAGCCATATCAAATCACAGAAAGCTATTATTGAAGCCATAAATCAGGGGGCATAGAAACGTCATAAAATCTTCTAAAAGATTTATCAGTTTCATGTCTATTAACAGAGAAGGGTGTTCATTCACTGCAACTTTACCAACACCAAATGACAGCAACGAACCAGAAACCTCAAATTAGGGCAGTCTCTGAATTGTTACATGAATGCGTTATTATACCAGCTCGGGAAATTTTATAGAAGAGGTCTTGACTTGTAGGTTTAGATGGAGGAAATTGAAGGGCTTATCTAATCTTCTGTAATTATATTTATAATTAATTTAAATTATGATGCAGCTACTTATTCCAGGATTAGTTGTATGATAAAGCAATTAATTGCCTCAAAGTATTACTATAAGTGTACAAGAAAAGACTAAATTTTCCATATGGTAGATAGCGGTATATTATTTTGCCTTTCAGGATTTTGGAAGACTAAGTTTGGTATGCTTGCAATTAATTCATTTAAATTGCAAACTAGTTTCATTAATCTACCAATGTGTGCATGAGCACATGTCTAACATAAATAGTAAGTATGTTAGCTCGGTCTGGCATAACCAAGTACCTCCTGGTGGTTTAAACCACAGAAACTAATTTCTTCCAGTTCAGCTAAAGTTCAAAATCAGAGCCGCTAGTCTGGTGGATTTCTGAGGAGGGCTCTCCTGGTTTGCGGCTGACAGACTTCCCAGTGTTGTGGCAAAAGAGGAAGTGTTACAGTTTAGATGTAAAGTATTCCCCAAGACCTGTGTATGTGGAGAGGGGGTTTTTGGAAGATGACTGGATCATGGAACCCTGTACTCATCAAAGGATTAATCCACCGCTGAATATGCTGTTACAAGGTGGGGGTTGGCTGGGGGTGGGTCCCTAGGGAATGAGCTGGGAGAGCCTGCTCTTGCCCCTGTGGCCCCGCCCTTGGCGCTGTGCTTCTGGGTTGCCAGGAGGTGAGCAGCTGTCCTCCACTGTGCCCTTCCTCCATGCCTCTTCTGCTTTCCACCCAGCCAACCATGGACGGAACTCATTAAGACTATGAGCCAAAAGGAACACCCACTCCTTGAGGTTGTAGGTGTCAAGTATTTTGCCGCACAACAAGAAACTTAATACAAAAGTATATATACATTTTTATTTTTTTATTATTGCATGCTTACAGCACATAATGTTTACACTCCTGGTGCAAAGTTGGTACCTGTACATAACACATTTAATTCTCTTTGCCCCTCCCTCCATCCATTGATCACCTTCACATTTGACAAAAACCTATCTCCTGCTTGCTGTTATCTATATATTACAGTAGTAACTCAGTTCATGAACTTACTTCTTTCCACAATTCTGGTTATAAACTGAATTGGAGGAGAACCAAACCAAAGTTCCCCAGAATCTAGCCACTGAATAGGATTTGATTCTTGTTCAACTCAATTTGCGATGAGAATTATTGAAAGAATTAAGTCTATGAATGAAAATACCACTATATTTTGTTCTTTACTTATATTTTGGGTTTCTCATATAAGATAATCCATGGACTATGTAAGCTCTTCTGTCTGATTTTTTCCACTTAGCGTTATGGTCTCAAGGTGCTTCCATTTCCCTATAAAGAGGCCAAGTTTATCTTTCCTCACGGCAGAGCAGTACAGTACTCCATTGTGGGTGAAGACCACATTCTCTTCATCTTCTCATCTGTTGATGGACATGTAGTCTGCCTCCAGATATCAAATTAGTTTTGTTCTCAGTCTTATTCTTTGAACTCTGGATCTTTCTCTGAGTTTTCCTCCAACTTCTGAAATGGAGGACTTAATCTCCAATTAAAAGTGATAAACACTTTTAATTGGCTGGTGAGATGGCTCAGTGGTCTACAGCACCTACTTAGCAAAAGCTTAGCAAAGCACAGGGACCACGGTTCAATCCCCCAGCACCACATGCCGGCCGGCCCCACCCCCTGGTGGGCTGAGCTGGCCACACACACACACACACACACACACACACACACACTAAATAAATAAACAAATAAATAAAAATTTAAAAAAAAAAGTGATAAACAGTACTGGGATTTCTTGAGAATTTGACCTCAGACCCAGTCCCCTTCAGACTGAAGAGCAGTGCTAAAACCTGTTAGGTTAACTATTGCTCCCAATACTTAGTGACTAAACAACTGTCATTTTTATTATCTGTCATGGTTTCTATTGATCAAGGATTTGGGAAGGGCTTGGCTGTGTGATTGGTTTGAGCATCTCTTGTATTCTATAATTAGATGGTGGTTGACACTGGGACGAAGGAGGATGGGCTGGAGCATAGGCAGCTGACTGGTAACTCTTTTTCTGAACACAGCCGTCGAACACGTCGGTGTGGTCTTTCTGCATGGGCTGGGTTGGGCTTCCTCACAGCATGGTCGCCCCAGTGCAGTCAGACCCTCTGTCCAGTGCTGTAGCAGTGTCCAACCCACAAGTTGGAAGCAGCAGCATCCTTTCCAATACCTAGGCCTTGAGGCCAGGCAGATCTCTTTCTTGACACTTTGTCAGTTACAAGACAGACCTAGTTTCAAGGAAGATAGACAGAGGCCCTGCCATTTAACAAGAGTGTGGCACGGTTCTGGAACAGTAAATGATCTCAAGAGCACAGAAGGAATTACCATTAAAACTGGCTGTTTCTCTTGGATATGAGATGTGAAAGGAGACATGGTCACCGTCCCAGTGCATCGGAAGAACTGTCACGTAGGAAAAGGTCAGCTATGTCCTGGGTTATTTCAGAGGATGAGCAAAGAGCTTTCAGCATCTTAAATATCCCAGTGTAAAAATTTTGAAGTTTCTATGCTAATCATCTTTACTTCTCCCTGTTTTCCTCTTTACTGGAGAATAACTGACAAATAAAAATTATACATATATATGTATATATATACATATATATGGTGTCTATAATATGAAGCTTTGATGCATACATTATAAAGTATTACCATAATCAAGTCGACCTGTTACCTTTGTGTGTATATGTCATGAGAATACCTAGTATTCACTGTTTTAGTACATTTCAGGTATATAATACTTTTTTTTTTACCATAGTCCCAGAAGTGTATGTTAGATCTCCTAGTTTATCACTTTTTGTCTGTTTTATATATTATGCATACAACTTTTTAAAAAATATGTGTTCTATTAATTAAAAACTATAAATATACATATATATATAATATCACTGTAATTTCAAATTCTTAAATTTGATAAAACAAATGAATTTTAGAATAATAAAGTTCAATGTAGTAAAAGTTGACCTGTTATAAAAATAACCTAGGTCAATGCTTCTCACACAGGAGTCTCCATCCCCAGTGGACACACAGAGGGGTGCAGGTGCGAACTGGAAGAGACAGGATAGACACAGCACATCCTGACCTCGGGGCCACGCTGTTACGTGAAATAGATCAGACACGCAAGTGTAAATACCACATTGCTTCCCTTGGGTGAGAGCTAAAGGGCAAGCAAGGAGCAAAATGGAGGGGAGGGTAATGGGAAGTAGGAAGAGCTCGTGCAAATGAGAAGGGACAGGGAAGGGGGAAGGGAAAGGATTAAAAATAAAGAGAAGGAAAGGGAAAATCTGGAAACAAAGCTTTTGAAATGAGGAGGGGCAGAGGGCTGAAGGAGGGGAGGAAAATGGGAAAAACATTAAGACATATCATGTAATAGGTACAAATTTCCTAGGACGAATGTGATCATTATGTATGACAAATATGTGCTGATAAAAATAAATTTTTAAAAATGTATATTGCCTCTCAGGGCTGGCCAGATAGGTCAGCAGATTAAAGTGCCTGCAAGCAGTTACAAGGGCCAGGGATTCGATCCCTGGGGCCTACTGTGTCAGCCCCGCCCCGGGGCACACTGAGATGGCAATTGAGACTGGGCACAGTGGTGAGCACCTGTAATCCCAGCACTTGGGAAGCTATAAATAGGCGGATCACTATGAGTCCAATCTAGTAGTGAGACCCTGAACACCCTGGCAATATGTGTATATATTGCCTCTTGACAATAAGAGATATAAGAGATTTTGGATTTTTGCAGCAAAATAATCTAACTTTTATTTTTGAAGTTGAATGTCATATTCACGTTCATGTTAAGTCAGAAGCTCCAACAGAGCTGCCCAGGTGTCACTAGCTGACCAGATAACACCCCTGTACTCCAGTACCCCTGTACTCCAAGGCCCCTGTACTCCACATAGATACCACGTGGAAAAGCTTATATGCACATAAGTAGGAGAGAGCCTGGCTCCTTGGTTCCAGCCCTGGCCAGTTACGTAAGCTTAGACTTGACCTCTTGGTGCCTTATCTGTGGAATGAGCCAATCATGATGCCATATGGAATGGCTGGAAGCACAAAAAGAATTCATTTCAGTACAGAAGGTCCCCCATTAAAATCGTGTGACTTACGACCTCACAGTAGAAACCGTTGGGTTTTGAGTGTTGCTCTTTCCCCAGCACAGGGACAGGTAGCACAGTACTTCCTTGCGGTGCAGGTACAGCTGGTGAGGTATGGCTCCCCATCAGCCCCGTGGCCATGAGGGGAGGCAGTCCATACTTCAGTGTGCCGCATTGTTAGCATATGTGCATATCATGTGTGCCTACCCCATCAGACCTACAAAACACCTCAGTTACTTCCCTCATTGCTGGAACAAAATACTGGGTGCCTGCAGAGCAAAGCAGGAGAGGTGGATTCAGGCTCACAGTTGGAAGCTTCAGTTCACAGTCCACGGGCTCTAAGGCAGAGCAGCATGGCACAGAGATATGGCAGATGGACAGCTGCTCAGGGCATGGCATCGAGGAACCAGAGAAGGGAGGAGCAAGGGAGGAGATGCTCCCCAGTGTCCTGTCCCCCTCAGCCAGACCTCACCCCTACAGCAAGCCAGACAAACCACTACTGTAGTTCAATCACCCACCAACCCATGAGGCTTTGGGGGCCACTTCAGATCTAAATCAACATACTGAACATTTTATTGTAAAACAGACTTAGGTGATTCTGCCCAAATATAGGGTAATGTGAGTGTTCTGAGCATGCGTAAGACAAATCTGGCAAAGCCATGAGATTCACCAGGCTTGATGTGCTAAATGCATTTTTTTAAAAAAAATGTATTTGGTTGTTGCAGGGTCTTACTCGCAGCTCAGACTCGTGGTGATCCTCCTGCTTTCAGCCTCCCAGCACTGGGATTACAGGCATGTACCACCACACCAGGACTCTGGCTGGCTCAGCCTGCTGTAGGGTTGGGACTGGTGCTGCATGTGGTTCCAGGGATCCAACTGTGGTCCCTGTGCTTGCCTAAGCAGGAGCTTTAGTGCACTGGGCTGTCTTGCTGGCCCCTAAATGCATTTTTTCCCCATAATTTTATTGAGAAACAAACAGCAATGAGACTGTTTCAAACCAAATTGGTAGGACAGATTCAATAATTAACACATTGCATACATTCTTCCTAGTGGTTAATTGCTGTACAAGATGTGGACATGATAACCTATTTACAAACACCATTAGAACAAATCACTCTATTCATTAAGAGAATGTAACTATATATCTATCCTAACCACTTTGAATACACAGATACAAAATGGACATTCATCTGTATCTCCTTTTTTGTTAAGTTCCGTCATTTGAATATTATAGGTGTGTTAGCTCAGCAAAATATTCTAAAAGAGTCCAGTAGTCCATAATAGTATTGGGTCTTCCACTTCACTGCCAATGTCAGAAATTGTTGACCTGAGTCCCCTAACAGCTCAACATAACATCATGGCTTTATTTCTTCTACTTCGTTTTTATACTTTTCTGCTGAATGGTTAAGACCAAGGCAAAGCAGAACCTATGCAACAAGAGTTGTAGCTTTTGGGTCTGATAAGGTCAGTGAAATCCCCTCAGGATTTATCCTGAGATCCTGTACCTTAGATTGTAGATCCCTTGTCAGTGTCAGCCATGTGGATGAGTCACGGCCATTGGTTGGCCAATGTGCTCTCTGTGAAAGCCTGAGAGAATGTTTTCTCTCCATGTGACTCTCCTTAGGCACACTCTACATCACTGATCACTTTCCTCTTTGGCCCCATAATCTCCTTGATCAGAAAATTTGGGACACTACCCAGTTACATGACTGTACAGTACAAGTTCTCATATGTCCTGAGTCCTAATTAACCTTGGAAGGCTAGAGCCAAAATGTTGGCTTTCCTTGCAGCCCTCCTTTTCATCTAATTTTGGTCTGCAAACTTAGGTTGTTAACCCTCCAGAAGAGAAGTTTATTGTTATTACCATACAAGCTAGGCTGTTAAGCTTAGCCTCACTATCTGTCTGAATATCAAACATCTTAGGCATAACATGGAATGGGTATTTTTCATGAAGTATTGATATTTTGAACTTTAAGTCCCTACAGAATATGATGAAAAAACATTTAAAAATTGAATATATTTTTAAAAATAGGTATAAAGAATTATATACTTCATATGTTTACACATAAGTCCAAAAATCTAACCATATACAACCTTGAAGCAGGAGAGTCCCACAACATTCCTTTTCCTGTCTTTGGCCTTCATTTACCACCCCCTTCTTTTTGAACAATCATCTACCTGAGAGACGCCACAGCAGCAACTGGCATGTCATGACAAGCAGCCCTTATTCAGAAGACCACAATGACAGGCACTCCAAGCATGAAACTACCATTACAGATTACCATCTTCAGTGTAGTTGCTTAGTTCACAGGTATCAGTATATATAGTTAGTCAGTGTGAGAATCTTTCCAATTAACTGTTAGATTCAGAAATCTTCTGGAGATTCTCAGGATCATTGCCTTGCCCATCTTCTACATAGAACTGTATGGCTTGTCACTGTCATATTTCCTAGCTCTTCTCCTTTCCCTCTCTTAATTAGTTAGTCCTCAAGTTCCTGCTTTCCTTTTAATTGTATTATACCTTTCTATTTGTATTTCGTCTTTTCAGTTCTTATACTAGGGAAACTATACAATACTTACACATGTGTGTCTGGTTTATTTCACTTATGAGTATATGTTCAAGTGGCATCCACTTCAATATAAAGGCTTCGAGTTTATCATTCTTTATAGCTGAGTAATACTCCATTGTGTAAAAGTACCACATCTTTCTCAACCATTCCTCAGGTGATGGGCATCTTGGCTGTTTCCAAGATTTGGCTATCACAAATTGTGCTGCTATAAACATAGGCACACATATATCCCTATGATATGATGTTTTCAGATCCTCTGGAAAAATTCCCAGTAGAGGAATAGCTGGTTTAAATGGGATTTCCACTTCTAGTTTTTTAAGGAGTCTCCACACTGATTTCCATAATGGTTGCATGAGTCTACACTCCCACCAGCAGTGGAGAAGGGTTCCTTTTTCCCCGCAGCCTCTCCAGCATTTATTGTTGGGTGATTTCTCATTTTCCTCAGTGCTATTGTAAAAGGTATTGTTTCTATAATTTCCCTCTCAGTGGGGTGATTTCTCTATGATAGCCATTCTTTCTGGGGTGAGATGATATCTCAATGTGGTTTTCATTTGCCCTAAATGCATTTTTGAGACATGGAATTTTCAACTTACAGTGGCTACATGGGGACATAACTCCAACGGAAGTTGGTGTGCATTTAAAGACAGTGTGTAGAGTACTACACTTGCTCCTGGCGTGCAGTGAGTGCCATGTAAGGGTTTATTAAATAAATAAAAGCTTTAGATAGAAAGGTCTCTTTATGGACAAAATAAATAGGCATTTATAGAGGCAGGGAATGATGCACCCTATTGATGGGACTGGTCACGTGATCTTCAACATTCTACTCTTCCAAAGAATTCTAGTAAATTAAGACAGAAGCTGAGGCCACTCTCCTGTTGGGTACTTTTGGATGATCCCATCCAGCTTCCAATGAACTCTTTCTTCAAAGGACTGATTAGTTCATATTTAAAAACTTGTGAGCCATTTGTTGCCAAAACTATTCAACCCTTTCACTGTGATGACGAAGTGGCCATGGACTGATGATACTTAAGGGGACACACTGGGGACCAAGCCAAAGTTTGCTTGAGCAGCTGAGGCAGAAAGGAGGTGGCTACTGAGAGAGGGTGAGAGCAGCAGGAAATCGGAAGGGAAGAGAGGTGGGAGAGCCCACTACAACGCCAGCCCTGTGTCTGGGGTGCTCTCTCCTGGACTTGGAGCTGTTCATCTGGTTTTGGAGCTGTGCATCTACGGAGACACAGAGGGAATCTATATTAGAAATGACAGTAGACAAATCATTCATTCTCATTGTTATATGTTTTGGTGTTGCGTTGCAGGGTCTTTGGAATGAGCTGAAGCTTTTATTTTCCTTCAGAACAGCTCCAAAACTCTGGAACAATGCTGTCCATTCTGCGGACTCCTGTGAGCCCTTGCTGACTATCTTTATTTCTTCACCTGCAATAAGATCTCCCCAGGCCCATATGGAAACGTAAAAGTTCATGAGGGACTAATTCGGTGAGACTCTTCCAGGGGAAGTTCAGCCCCCGTGGGAAGTGATTGCACACTGATGGAATTTGTGCACACTGGATGGAAAGATGATCTTTGCCTCTTGGCTGTGTCACAGTAATAAGCGCAAGACTGATTATTTCTAAGACTGCAGCTCTTCCCAGCACTGATAAGAATGGAATGCAGGCTACCATGGAGACTCAGGTCACTAATTAGTCCCAGAAGCTTTTGTGCCTTGAATCATTGTGATATTAATTATGCATCATATTAGAATGTTTGCAAAGGCCCAGAGCCAACTGTACCGCACAGCCTGGTGATGGTGGGGAGACATCAAGGAGTGTACCATCCAGTGCACCGCAGCGACCAGCACGTGAATCCATGCAGCCTTCTCAGGCGTGCAGTGACCCTGCCTGCTTTCTCCTGTTTACAACTTCCTGCCAGAGAGCTTATTATCAGCGAACAGTGGCAACAGAAAGAAAAGGAAGAAAACACTGGCCTGGTCCCCATTCTGCAATCTGAATTTTATTGCAAGAGTGCCCAACCGAGAAAGGATGCAGAACAAGAACTTGGGCATTTTGTTTCCATGGTAACGAATAGAAGATGCTTCCAATGTTGGCTGAGCTGACTGTGTTATGCCTGGACTGTTGTCTGATGTTCACTTTTTATCTGACATTTTTAGAATAATGTAGACATTGCTTATAGCTCCGGTTTAACTATTCCATTTCTTCCTTCACCTCCTTTCCTGTGCTCTCTGTGAGCATAAAATAAAAATATACTTGATGCTTTGGTTGTAAAATAAATACATGATAAATGGCAGGCTCTGTGACTGTTGGGTTATAATTCCATGGAGGGCTTGGGTTGAAGTCATAAACCACAAGAAGTGAAGCGTGACCCACAAATAGCATTCAAAATGGAGTACAGTCCCGTAATTCAGAATGGACCTTCGGAGAAAGAATTCTTCAGCCTAGGTTGAATGCAGGGAAAGGGACACTACTGTAACACCTTCTGATCTGTTCATTAGGTGATAAACAACACTTCCTCTACATTAATTGGATGATGCATTAATATTGATATGAGCACACAATCTGTTCTCTAAGAGGTTGCTGTTGAAAATCAGCAGCAACATCCCAGGCAGGACCAAGAAGAATCCTGGAATCTGCCAGTTGGAGTGTTTTGGTCCCAGGTCAGTATAAGCAAGTATCAGGTGAGGGGATCTACGTGCTACTTTGGGACTGATGGGAAGAGTTGTTTCCTGCCAACAGAGGACAATATTCTCTTGTCTTTGAGTTCTCTCTCTCTATCTCTCTCTCTGTCTCTCTGTCTCTCTCTCTGTCTCTCTCTCTCTCCTCTCTCCGTCTCTCTCTCCCCCTCTCTCCCTCTCTCTCTCTTCCTCTCTCTCTTCCCCCTCTCTCCCTCTCTCTTTTCCCCCCTCCCTCTCTCCCCCTCTCTCATAATATCATCTAGTGGCTGAGTTTGGTTTTTTGTGGGGAGTAGTATGTTGTCAGACATTCCATGCCTGTCCTGTATCTTGCTCCTTCTTAATCTGCGACTTTCCAAACCAATTCAGTTGATCTCATAACTCATTAGAGAAAGTTGACCTCATACAAACAGAGCTATGAGAGGCTTGTTCATGATGGTTTCTTGTACGATAAAAATAAATATTCACACATTACAGAAAAAATAAACTGAATCCAACAACTGAATCTGTAGGAGGTAAATGTTTAAATGGCAGTTTCTCGTGATCATAAATTAAGCCATCGAAATCCCCTAAGGTTTCTCAGTAGCCTTGATGTTAAGTAAAATAACATATGTGCCAACGTGGCAGATGGCGACGACTTGCACACACAGCCATTACCCTAACGTGTACCATAATCTTCAGAAATACCTTATGTATGCAGTGGTCTCTTGTTACCTGCTTTCCTTCACGAGGGTGAAAGTGCTAGGGAGAGAAGAGTTACATTTGACTTTTTTTCATGCCTTTCAGCATAGAGAATGTGGACTAGTACAGCAAAATCTACAGCATGAAGAAAAGCGAAGCAACAAAAACAATAAGACAAACTATCAGGTCAAATGGAGAAAGAATAAGATCTTTTTATCAGACTTATTAGGTTAATGTTACAGATAGGATGTGTGTTTAATTTATTTCCTTTCTAGTTTCTTAAAGTAAAAACAGATCATTACCTTTAAATCTTTATAACCTTCCAAGTATGGAATTTAATATTAAGAATTCTACTCTCCTGCCTTAGCTGCATCCCACACATATATTTTTATTTTCATTTTGACTCTAAATATTCCTAATTTTTCTTGTGATTACATTTGGATTTAGTCTTACTGACATCCAGGTATTTTTCTAGAAATCTTTCTGTCATCTTAACTCTGTCATAATCAAAACACATATTTTATAGTGTGAGCTAAAGCACCTCCCTGCTATTGAGACTTGTTTTATGATCCAGAATATGATTTTGCCTTATAAATATGTGTTTGAAAGAGTTTGTATTCTGCTCCTTTTAGATGGTTATTTATAATTAGGTTTATGGATTTATAGTTTCATTCAAGTGTTTTATGCTTATCTGTCCAATTACTGTGTCAATTACAGACAAGAGGATTTTGAAATTTCTGACTGTGGACTTGTGTATTTCTCCTTTTGATCCTGTCATTTTTTGTTTTACTTGATTTGATATTTTTAGATATTATTAGGTACATGGACATTTCGGATTATTATCCCCTGGTGATGAATTGACCTCTTCATCATTATGAAGTGTTTCTCTTTATTCTAGATAATACTACTTGCTCAGATGTCTACTTTGATATTAATTAAGGATATTTCATATGTTTTCAATTAGCTTTTTACATGGCAATATTTTAGCCTCTATTTTTTATACATAAGGTGAGTTTCTTATCGTCAAAATGTTAGTCTATCTTGTTATTTAAAAATCAAGTCTGACAATCTGATTTTTCCTTAGAATTCTGGGAATTATCTTTAATTTTTTTATAGTATAACCTTGCAGGTAATAAATCTCTCCTGCTTTTATTTGTGTGAACTATTTCTTCCCTACTTCTGATTTTTTTTTTCTCTATTTTTCCTTCACTTTTGAAGGTCATTTTCCCAGGGAAACATTTCCAAGATGATAGCTTTTTCTGTTAGCATTTAAAAGCATGAGTTCGAGAAGCAACACTGAGTGTTGGAGGCCAATCTTGGCTAGATCAAGGAGTTGAAGTGCAATCTACCTTGCCTCAAGAAAAAAAGTTTTTTGGAGACCCAGAGTGCAGGCCCGCTGTGAGTGAGATGACCTGGTGTCCTCCGGAACATGAACAGACCCAGAGCGCAGGCCTGGCGAGTGAGTGAGACGACCCTGGGCCCGCTGATCCTCATTCGACCCAGGCTGCAGGCCCAGCAGGGAACCCTTCAGCAGAACTCCCTGCAAAGAGGCTAGAGGCAAGACCCACCCAGCTGATTCAGGAGCAGAACATCTTGCCAGAGTGACACAAAGGGTTCAACTCTAATGGCTGCAGCAGAAAGAAGTGGAGCACAGCAGCCAGATCCAAACAACACCCACCTGGAAGAATCTGAACTTCGTAGATCCGGACCTGGTGCTGAGGTAATAACTCTATCTAAGCTCTACACCAAAGGTCAGAAGACAGTGGTATATAAAATGACAAAGAGAAGGAATAAAATGCAGTCTCAGGCCCCGAGTCCACCCAGTACAAATGCAGAAGACACTAGCACTGAGGAAACTGGAAATCACACGCCAGATATCTCTGAAATAATAGCGTTGACAGTAAAGAAT
>NW_004524758.1:101927-106887 GCF_000260255.1 Octodon degus
TTTCTTTAAAATAAAAATAACTGATGTCAAAAATAAAGAAAGAAAGAAAGAAAAAAGAAAGAAAAAAAAGAAAAGCATGAGTTCGCTTCACTTTTGGTCATAAGGATCCTGGTGTCATATATTTATTACTCTGTAGTTACTATAGATTTTATCTCTGGATGATTTTAAGATTTTCTTTTTATCCCTAGTTTTGAGTAATGTACTTTATATTTTCTCATGATTTTCTTTGTATTTTATAATTCTTGGATGTCATTGAGCTTTTTTACATCTAGATTTATAATAATTAAATTTGGACTAACTTTTAGCTATAATTTCTTCATATGGCTCTTCTTTCTCCTCCTAAATATACAATAGATAGCCTCAATATTGTTTCATAGGCACTAGACATTACTGGTTTTTTGTTTTTATTTTTGGTCAGCCTTTTTTCTTTATTCTTAATTTTAGATATTTTCTATTGCTATGTCAAATTCACCCTATCTGATCTGCTGTTTAAAATTCATTGTTTCTGGGTGTGGTGGTGCACGCCTGTAATCCCAACACTGAGGCAGGAAACTAGCAATGAGTACAAAGCCAGTCTGGACTACATAGTGAACTCAAGGCCAGCCTGAACTGCACAGCAAGACCCTGTCACAAACAACCAAAAAATAAAATAAAATAAATGCATTTAAAAAATAAAATTCAAGGGGCCGGGAAGATGGCTCAGTGGAATAAGCGCTTCCCTGGCAAGCACAAGGGCCTGAGTTCAATCCCTGGTTCCAAATAAATAAATAAATAAATAAATAAATAAATAAATAAAATAAAAAATAAAATTCATTGTTAAGCTATCTCCTATACACACTTCTTCAGATGATATAATTTTGATCTCTACAAGTTAATCTCAGCCTCTCTCTCTCTCCTTCATTGTGCTTCCTGGTCTACTTGAGCATGTTAAACTTACAGTAGATATTTTAGTCTTTATTTTCCATAATTTCCTAAATCTTTGTGATTTCTGGTCCTACTCCTCTCATTGATACCTTCCGCCTAGTGCAAACCAAGTATTTTCATTTGTACCATGTGTCTGATAATGTTTTATTTAATGCTAAGCATTGTGAAATTTTACATTTTTGAGTGTTGCATTGTGTTATATTCCTTTTACCAGTGTTGAGCTGTGTTCTGCATCCAGTGAGAACCGTGGCTTCCTTCCGAGAGGGGTAACATTAATGTCCATTCTGATTAGATGGGTCTATAATCTTGATCTGGATGGTCACTGTATATATATGTACTTGCTAGAAAACTCAGCAAAGTATGCACATGTAATATGCAGATTCTACTGTAATTATACTCGACAAAATATGCTAAAGTGTTATACGTGACTACTTAAAATTTTTTAAATAATACAACATAGAAAAAACAATAAAAGTGGTATTTCCCTTCTCTCAGTTTTACTACTTCTTGATTATTCTTATTGCCTCAGAATTTTTTTGTACCAGAAATTTAAGTCAAGACCGCTTACTTGCCAGACAGGTACTGTGCTGGTGAGCTATACCCCTGGCTTCTACTTCTGCAGAATTTTACCATTTATATTACCAGCTAATTTTCTGTATCACCTTCCAAATTTTTATTTACAGTTTTGCACGTTTGGCATCAAGTTCAAAATAGCCAGCTCTAGGGCCAAATAGCTCAGCAGATTAAAGCACCTGCAAGCAGGCTCAGGGGTCAGGGATTCGATTCCTGGGCCTGCTGTGCCAACCTCACATCCAGGGCGCACTGAGGCAGCAATTTAGATGGTGTGGCATGGGCCTGTGATCCCAGCTCTTGGGAGGCTGTAAGCAGGCAGATCACTATGAGTCTGATCTAGTAGTGAGACTCTGAACACCCTATCGACACTTTCCTAAAATAAAAATAAAAAAAAATTGCCAGCTTTAGAAACAGATTTTTTGGGGTACAGAATCACATTTATACTGTTTAACTAGACTTGTTTTATTTAGCCTTGAACATCATACAAATGGACTTACACATAGATATTCCTATGTGTTTGACTTTTTCCCCTTGATATCATATTCTGAAGTTCCTCAGTGCTGTTGCTTGTATCAACGGTTTATTCATTTTTATTGTATTCAATTTTATTTACCATTCTAGAAATAGACTACATTTTATCATCCATTTTCCTCTGGTTGGTAGATGTTTAGATTTACCCAGTATGGGCTATGATGATTTGGTGGGCATATATTTTATTTCTCATGTGAATGAACTTACAAATGAACTTACTGGGTCATAGGGTATGTTTAACTCTAAAAAAAATTGCTCAACTATTTTTATTTAATTTAATATTGCTTTCAGCAAAATATGAGAGCCCCAGTTCCTCCACATTCTCACCATGCTTGGCATGGGTCAATTATTGTTTTCTTTTTCTTTCTGCCATATGTTTCCCCTCATTTTTTAATTTGTAGTACATAATGTTTATATGCCTTACATGGAACTGGTACCTGTACATAACCAGTCAATTCATTTTTTAAATCTCCTTTGCCTCCCTTTCCTCTTCCTCCCTGCATTTTTTGATCCCTTTGGTCTTCATAATGTTAGCCATAATATGACATTACTATGACATGACATTACTGTCTTAGACTTCTCATGTGCTCATCGACCGCTGTGTATGATCTTTGTGAAGTACATGTTCAAGTTCTTTGCCCAGGGTTCTGCTACATATTGCAGTATAAAATCACCCCATAATTTATTGGCTTACAAAATAGTTCTTAGTTTTGTTTGCAGAGCTTCTGTTTTGACAGGAGTCATCTCGGACAGTTGATTTCTGTGGCATTGGTGGACCAGCTTGGTGAGAGCTGGTCTTTACCTCAACATGGCTCGCAGCAGACTGCCACCAGAGGTCACAGGTGGATCCAGCTCTTGTGGATTTGGCCATTATGATGCCTGAGCTTTTCAAAGCATGTCAGCCTGAGGTATGACAGCATGTGTTCCAAGAGATCAGGACTGAGTGCCACAGTACATACACACGGGAACTAAGGATCTCTGTCCACCCCTAAATTGTGCAGGGACATGCCTAGATACATTCATCATAGTAGTCCACACTGCATGCAAGCTGAAGTCTTTTAAGGTCTTGGAAGCTGAGCTAGCATCATTTCCATCAACTTGCAGGAAAGTTGTGGCAAACATGTCACACATCCCGCAGCAAGCTCTTTGCTGTCACTGAAGGCTCTAAGAGGGTGGCCCTCACGGAAGGGCAGCACTGAGCTCACCCAGATTCATGCAGGAAATGACAGCATGCTATTATCTACTCCATCCTTGAACTGTGTGGTTGGAGTGAGTTTAATTCTTCTTGTGTGAAAAATAAACTCATTCCTACCTAAGACCTAGAAAAAATTTATTATTTGCTTTCTGTAGCCCATACACTAAATACACTTAAAGCCAAATAAGTAAGGGCTGGTGAGATAGCTCAGCAGACTAAGTGCCTGCTTAGGCAAGCACAGGGATTGGGTTCAATCCCCTGTATGCAGTGCCAGCCCTGCCCCTAGGCATGCTGAGCCAGCCACCAAGACTGGGCATGGTTGTGCACCCTTGTAATCCTAGCGCTGGGGAGGTAGAAAACAGGAGGACCATTACAGGTCCAAGCTGTGTAGCTAGACCCTGTACCAAATATGTTTTTAAAAAAGCCAAATAAGTATAGCTCTCCTCTGTACTTGTCCCTCATTTCCAAGGTAAGACCAGTTCCATTTCTACCTGAGCCAATGCTTTCCAGTGCTTTGAACAATTGCTTTCACAGTTTGTCAATAGCTTATCATTGCTTGAGCAACAATAGTCTAATAAATGGAATTCTGTCATTGTTGGAAACACATCCAGCCCCTGGTGTATAACATACAAAATATACACAGAATATTTTAAATGGGGAAAAATAAAAGTAGCCTTAAACAATGCTATGTATTCAAGATATCTTAATTTTTTCCCTGTCTTTTTTGTTTTAATTTATTTTAAAGAGAGTATCATACTTGATAATCATTAGGAACGATACACATTTAGAAGTCCTAGATGAGAGGCATTCCATGATGGGTTTTATTTCCCTAATTGTGTATAGCTATAGCTGTTAATCTGAGCAACAAATTTGATGATAAAAATAGATCCTATAACAACCATTGGATTAGCTATTCCTGTTTTGAAAACCTGTAACATATGCATTGTACTGGTACCACATGCCACGCCGGCCCTGCCCCCAGGGCACGCTGAGCCAGCAGTGGAGTCGGGGGGTGGTGGCACTTGCCTGTAATCCCTGCTGCTGGAGAGGCTGAAAACAGGAGGATCACTATGAGTCTGAGCTGCATAGTGCGACCCTGTACCCAAAAAACGAAAAACAAACAAACAGAAATACTAGGGCGTGTTATGTGGCATGGGCCAACTTCCCATGATGCGTGTAAGCATTATGTACTGCAAACATGCACTAATAAAAATCAAAATATTTTTAAAAAGTTAAAAAAAACCCAATGCTATGTAAAATTTGAACATCCAGTGAAAATTATAAAGTATTCACCTAGGAAACTTTATAGTGTCTAGAATAATTTATTGATTATTGACATTAAATTGCTGTGAATGTACAGAAAATTTAAGGACTTACAATTATTAGATTAGTGTGAAAAAATATATATATATATACACCCTAAAATTCTACTCTGAGGTTGAGTTTATAGTTCCTTTTTTCTAAAAAGCATTCACAAGCCTAATAAATGCCTGAATATGGGCTAGGAAATAATCACAGAGCGAACATAGGAGTCCAATTTTAGCTATTCAATATGGAGTAATACCACAATTTTTAAAATTAAACTGGCATACATTATGTTATAGAGTACAACTATTACATGAATGTTTATAATTTAAATAAAGAGCTTGGGGCTGGAGAGATGGCTCAGTGGTCTAAAGCACCTACTTAGAACAAGCTTAGCAAAGCATCAGGGACCGCGGTTCAATCCCCCAGCAC
>NW_004524758.1:106987-112962 GCF_000260255.1 Octodon degus
GCATCAGGGACCGCGGTTCAATCCCCCAGCACCACATGCCAGCCAGCCCCGCCCCCTGGTGGGCTGAGCTGGCCACACACACACACACTCTCTCTTTCTCTCTCTCTCTCTCTCTCTCTCTCTCTCTCTCTCTCTCTCTCTCATAAATAAAAAAAATTAAAAAAAAATAAATAAATAAAGAGCTTAAAGTAGCTTTGTTTTTGGAGAAACCCTAGGCTGTCTCTCCTAGACGCTGTGCTAGGAAGCCTTTCAGTCCTACAGAATTCTTACAGGAAAGTCTACGAAGCACATTGAACCAAAACTCTGAAATCCTGCTCCTCCTGCAGGTCTGCAGTGGCCACTGGGTCTACGCTTAAATGTACTCTGTTTACCCAGAAATCTGCTGCATTTATTGGGCTTCAAAGCTGCTGTATTTATTTAGCTTCAAAATCCTTAAAAACTGTTCCTCAGTTCCTCAGTTCCTCAGTGTTTTCATCCAGAAGGAAACTGGTCGAAAGCTTTCCTACCCTGATCTTCCACCGCGACAAAATGTAGTCAGTGAGGGAGCATTAGTTTTCAATTCACGGTGTGGCTCAGAATCCCCAGGTGAGATTTAAGAAGCACATGCCTAGAAACTGTCCTCAACAGTTGTGACAGATTGACCTAGAGTGGAGCCTAATCACTAACAGCTTTTAGAAAGTCTTTTGGTGGTCCTAATGTTCAGCTAATAGTGAGAATTACTGAAAAACAGGTTGAGTGCGTGTAAAATATGTGAAGTAGTTTTCAATATGTAGGAATTTAATTAATGGCTATTTTAGAATTCTAGAGAAATCACATGCCATAGTGTACAGCTGAAATTTGGCATGCAATCATTGTTTATATATATTTTACATCATTTGTATATTTATATATTGTTTATATAATTTTTGCGACAAAGGAAGTAGTTAAGCAACACTTGGTTTATACCCTTAAGTCCCAAATACTGAAGCATTTTAGTGCATCTTGCAAAATATAGACATGCGAGAGAAGTTTCAGGAAAAAATGGTAGCACTACAGTGCATGACTAGACTCTTGCTTAGGAAGTACGAGGCCTTGGGTCTGATCCCGAGCACTGAGGAGAAGAAAAAAGTAAAGGTATCAGGAAGATACCAAAAAAATGCTAGTCAAGATGATTTCGTGGTTACTTTTAAGATTTCTTCCTAATCATTAGTTTGAAAAAGCATTAAAAAAAACCTAGACAGCTATAAGAAAGCTTCTTAACAGAAAGTCTGTGCAAATGTACAAGTGAAGAGTAGTGAACGGGATAAAGAGAAAAAACAATACAAAACGAAAACTGCTCATGCATGTTGAAGCAATTGAATTAAAAGGTTTATTTATAGGCAGTAGTACTATAACAGAATGCAGAGCTCAGCAAATCTTCCCTAAAAAGGAAGCGTAAAGCTGGAAAACTTATTAACAATGACAGTTTTGGGGCTCTGAAAATCAACCAGAGACAGTACATTGAACAATGTCTATTTATGAAAAATTGCTAGAACTTTGAGTAAGCAAAGCGAGGTCCACAGAGATGTGTCGCTTTCTCGCCCATCACCCTGCCAAAAACCTTGCCTGATGGAGCAAGGCTGGCTATGAAATCCAGCAGCTGTACAGCGAAGTAGGGAATGGCTGCCTTGATTTGGCCTGGGGAATCCATGCCTTTTCCTGATAGTAAGGTCAGGAAAAGCAACGTCTGTGGTAGGACACGAATGAGGAGGATTCCCCTAGCTCTCCTAACCGAGGTTTTCAGTACCAGTCACAGCAAGTAACAATCCAGTCAAGAAATAATAGGGCTCCTGCATACAAGACTCAGACACGGGCTAGATAAGCTCTTCATGTTCCCTGGTGAACAGAAAACTGTATTTATAGGAGACTGATGTAAAATAAAAGGTGAAGCAGACTCCACAAATGCCTGAAATTTGACCCCCCTGCCTACCACTCTAGCATACATGGATTTATCAGCAGAGGGCGAAGCTCACAGGCCCAGTACTGCTTGACCACAATCCCTTCATCAACCAGGCTAGGCAGACAAGCGCAGCACACAGGAAGCGAGGCAAAACATAACCCAAAAGAAATAGAATACATTTTTAAATACCAAACAGAGATATCAGTAGTCGCATATATCTCAAACAGACAGAGTCTGTAAACTAAGTCCAAGCAAATTACTAAAAACAGCATAAATACCTCACGGAAAATGTCATAATTCAGACTCATTATAATATATGATCTAACATACCACATTTTTAATAAAATACAATGAGGTATTCAAAGAACCAGGAAAATGCAACCTGTACTCAGGGAATCAAATGTCTATAGAAATCAGTTTAATGCATTAATCACAAATATATTAATTACACAGACTTCAAAGCAGCTCTTATATTTTAAAAATTAGAGGAAACTATGATAATGGTACTAACATGGAATTCCTGTAGAGAGACAGAAAACGATGAACAGGGACCAAAGGAAATTCTAGAATTTAAAAACATCCTACCTCATAAAGAATTAAAATGAGTTGACTTTGGAGGGAAGAAAAAGAAATGAGTGAACTTGAGATAGAGGCATGAAAGTTCACGCCTACTCTGAAAAGTGGGGAGGAAAATGAAAGGCACCTCGGAGACCCATGCGACAACCTCAGGGACGTCAGCCAGCCTGGAGGGAGAGTTCCAGAAGGAGAGGACAGAACAAAATGGCAGAAGGGACTGCTGAGGAAACAATGGCCAAAAGCTCCACAAACTTGACCAAAAAGTGACGCGGGGCCCCAAAGCCTAAGTAGGATGCATACGTCACTCCCCAGTCAGGCACAGCACAGTGGAATTTCTAAAGACCACACACGCATATACCCTCAAGAGCAGCAAAGGAGCAACTCACCGCAAAATGGGGAACGACAGTGCAGTTGATGCTCAAATTCTCATCTAGGAGAGCAGAACCCCAAAGGCAGTGCAACGACTCGTTCAAAGTGACGACAAAAATTCTATGTCCAGCAAATTATGCTTCAAAAATTAAAAGACATTCCAAAAATAATAGAGACTGGGATAAACCGCCACTGACAGACCTATCCTTCAAGAAATTCTGTGGGAAATGAAAATTATGACAGATTGACAGGAAGAAATAAAAAGCACTAGACATGGTAACTACATAGGTAATTGTAAAAGCCCTCATAAATACAAATTTTCATTTCCTTTCAATGTTTTCAAGAACAATTAGATACTATAAAGTAATAATTGCAGTGTATCATAGAGTTCATTCTAGTATATAGAATTGACAATAACATAAAGGAGAGGAATGGAAGTTAAATAACAAAGGAATATAGCTGCTATATTTTACTAAAAATAACACATTGTATTGACAAATTCAAACATTTTGACCTCCAGTGCAACATTAAGAAAATAACATTTAAAAATCAACCAGTGTTAAAATGAGGCAACAAAGAATTGTTCACCCCGAAGGCAGCAGTACAGGAGAAGCAGGCATGCAAACGCGAGAGCCATGTTGGAACAAAATGCACAAAGGCAGACATAACTTGACCACATAAAACCACATTCAGTAGTCTGTTAAGTTGTCTACACACTCCAAGGAAAACAAGGTATCTCAGTTACTCTTCTCTCCTTGCTGGGACAAAACACCTGACACCCAAAATTAAGCAAGAAAAGGTTTATTTAGCTCAGTTTGTGGAGGTTTCAGTCCACTGGTATGTGGCAGAGGCCAGCTGCTCATGGTGGTAGAAAAAAGCAAAGAACAAGAGGAGCAAAAGGAGGAGCAGCAGCAACAATGGCAACAGAGAGCAAGACTGTCTCCCTTATGTTGCATTCAGGCTATATGCCCCAGGCCGGGTGTAGTACTCATACCCATAATCCCAGCAGTGCTCACACCCATAATCCCAGCAGCGCTCATACCCATAATCCCAGCACTGGATCATGAATTAAGCACAAACTCTAGAAGTCTGCCCCATAACTACATGAGGCTTTGGGGGAACAACTAGACATAAACCATAATTGGGGATTGTAGGGTGACATATGAAAGGAAGATTCAGTAGCATGCTGACTATAAGAGACACCTTAGAATTAAAGATGCAACTAGAATGAACATTAAAGAATGATAAAAGTTATAATGTATGAACAATAACCATACAAGATCTTGAGTGGATGTATTAACATGAAAGGCAATAGGCTTTTAGAGAATATTTCTAGAGAGAAGGAGAAATCTTTCGTAGTTCCATCAGGAAGATACAGTAATTACAAATGTGTGTGAACCTGACACCGGCATTAAATATTCAAAGCAAAAACTAAGATATGAAAGGCAATGTAGACCACTCATCTCAGAAGTGTACGGGCTGTGATATTGGTAGAGTAAGAATACAACAAATTAGTAAAGAAATAAAAGATTCAAAATGCAGCCTTAATCAACATGTTTTAGCTACCATTTATATGATAATTTACCCATAGCAGCGAGTTATAGTTTTCAAGCACATGTGGAACGTTCTCTGGAATAGGATACTATAAGCTTTATAATATGTTTTCATATGTGTAATATTCAAAGTGTAGCTTTCAATCTAGCAGAATTAAATTAAAAATAATAACACAAATTTACCCTCCCACACACATCTTTCAATGAGATACCACATTTCTAAATAGCCTAAGGTCAAAGAAGAAATTGTAAGGGAAATTAGGACATATTTTGCCCTTACTGAAATTAGAAAGACAACATGGAAGAAGTCATGGGATGCAAAACTTACAGTTTTAAACAAATATGTTAAAAGTTGTACTGGGTGTTTAGAAAAGTCATTTGTAATAAATTAGAAAATGTTTTATTGTATAACAAATCTTAGACTTTGCTGGTTTAGTGTCAGAACCTATTTCTCAAAGGTTTTTAAAAGTTTACATACATATGCATATAACATATATGAATGTATACACATGTGTACAACATACTGTAAATGCTTTATATAGAAAATGATTTGTAGGTAAGTACCACCACATATTGGAGTTCTATTTGCTCATGAAGTATTGGGCCAAATATTTTATATTCATGACCTCACTGAATATTCAAAGCAATTTTGTGAAGTATTATTAAGAAAAATAAAATTTAGAAACTTTATAACTTACCTACATTAAAATGTCAAATACACTACAGAGCTGGCTTCAAACCTAAATGCCTTAGAAGGCAAGGCCAGGGCTCGTCACTTCTGGTCTATCTCCCTTGCCAGTCTCAGGGATTTGGCCTTAATTTATAAGCCTTTCCATTTTATGCATTCTTCAGCCATGAGTGCTAAGAGGAGAAATCACTATTTCTGATTTTGCAAACTTTGGTATAGTTAAAATCCCTGTGAGCTTTTTCCTTGCCAATTTTCCATTCTTCAATGTACATGGATTTGAATTACTTTGGGTTAGTATAAAATAGATTGTTTGTTTGCCCGGCAAAGCATGTACTAAATCATCTATTTCTGGCTTTAAGCCTTCTGTTCAGGGTTCTGTGTACTCCTTTTTAGGGGATCTAAGTCAGTGCGCCTGCCTTTGATGTGAACTCCTGCTGCAGGAAGGCAGGATCTGAAGCAGAGGTTCACGTTCTAGCTCACAGGCGTGGAGATGCGCGAGTCGGACGGATCAGGAAGACCCAGCGTGACCAGTGTGCCGAGCAGGAGGAGCCAGGCACAAAGGTAGGACCTGGGCAAGTCTTGACAGTGTCATGTGGGAGAATACAGTGACATTGAGGAATCGTGGGTTGCTTGTGTCACAGGACGGTCTCCTTTCCGGGCCGCATCGTCCTCAACAAGGAGTTGGAAAAGACACGCAGAAGAGTCAGCAAGAGCGTGTATTACTGAAGGAGGAACATTACTGAAGGAGCACACTGCTGCGTGAGCACAGCCTGCTAAAGGGTGCATGGAGTCCAAGGATAAAACAAAAGGAGCCTTCAGTCTCCAAATACCTGGCCTGACCTGCTCCTCCTCCCCGTCCCCCTCCCCCTCC
>NW_004524758.1:113398-150801 GCF_000260255.1 Octodon degus
CCTCCTCCTCCTCCTCCTATTCTTCCTTCTCCTCCCCATACAAAGATGGAATTAGCACATTTGTCCTATCAAAAACTCACTTGGCCTGACAGTTGTTCCATCAAAAACTTCACTTGGCCTCTTGCCAGATGAAAATGAAGGATCAGAAGCAGTGTCTTTGGGTTGGTCACACCCACATGCAAATAACGCACTGAGAACAGCACTTTCTGATTGGCCCTGGCAACAGTGCCGGATTAAAGGATTTAAAAAAAAAAACAAAAAAAACACTTTTTAATTGGTCGGCTGGCAGTTCTCAGGAATCATAACCTTGAAGTCATTTTGAGTCCTGTGTTCTGTGCATTCTCTCTCTCTCTGTGTCTCTCTCTGTCTCTCTCTCTCTCTCAATGTATTTGGTACAGGGTCTACAGGGTCTCACTACACAGATTGGACTCATAGTGATTATCCTGTTTTCAGCCTCCCAAGCTCTGGGATTACAGGTTCGTGCCACCATGCCCAGGCTCAATCCTCATCTCAGCGTACCCTGGGGGTGGAGCCAGTGCGGCAGGCTGAGGATTGAACCGCCTGCCCCTGCATCTACCTAAGCAGGCACTTTAACCCCCTGAGCTATTTGGCTGTCCCTGCATGTCCTCTCTTTTTAGGAAACATCTCCTTTCAGCTCAATTAGCCATGGATTTTTATGACCTTTGACACATTCTATGCAGTTGGTTGACTGGTTTGCCCCAACCCTAATCTACCGTAACCCTAAGTCACAAACTTAGGTGCTATCTTTGATAACTTCCAAATGGATAGTGTGTATTCAAAGCAAAGCACAACAAATGCAGTCATTTGACATAGATAATTATGTATCAAATGACATGGATCTGATGTCCTCTGTGGCAAGCAGATAGACTGCAGCAAAACTTATTTTATATTATTTCCCCAGAGTATTTTTCTTTGGGCAGAACCATGAAATTTGGAAGGATGTTGGACATCTTCTTTCCAGTTATTTTATGTTACAGATAAAATGAAGACCCGAAGGTGTGCAGGCTTCCGTGCAGGAATAGTTGATTCAACCTTGAATTTTCTGCAGTAGTCAGGCAGCTGGTACCTAAACGTTGCCTCCGGAAGCCAGAGGAGGGTATGTTGCCAAAGCCCATTCAGCGGTGACCTAGAATAAAAACCCAAGTCTGAGATTGCTGAGGCTGAGTTGAGACTTTCCCCTTAACAAATGCATTCGGTTGTTACGGAAATAAATTGTCTGGGCCCCTGAAGACCTTTGACCGCTGTGAATGAGACGCTGAGGAGGCAATTTGGAAGCTTTCCACTTGGATCTTCATTTGAGGTTTTGCAGTCACCTACAGACAAGACCCAGGAGAAGCTGCCTTCAACGCAACAGTCCTAACTGGGACACGGAGGTTCTGCTTTATTTTCTTTTTCCTGTACTGGATGACCTAAAACAAAGGTCTCTGAATAGCTTTTCTCTCCAGCCACCTGGGCCCCTGACTTTTCCATGTTAATTTCTTTTGAAAATAGCCACTTTCTGAATGTGACAGTTCGTGAAATAGATACCTCGGAAGAGGCCTCCGGACTGGGTGATACCACACCCTGTTGCTATCTCTTTCTTCTCTGCTTTGCTGCCTTCCCTCTCTCAGCTTGCTATTCTTGGCTACACTCAAGGCAGGACTGCTTTGCATTTCTATGGCTTATCTGCCACTGAGCAGAGTTCAGTTCTGGGAGTATCTTCCTCTACACACCCTGATTAGCTTTCTGTGACACAATTAACCCCCAGGTTATTCAAGAGCAGAGTCAAAATGCAAAATGCTGAGCGAGTTGTGTGGCTCTGTGAGTGAAATCTCTGATTGTAGGGGGTGAAAAGAAAGCCTTCCCTGAGCAGCACAGGCGGATGCTGATAGGCTCACACATCAAGCCTACCAAGCCAGCTTGAGAGTGCAGGGCAGTTACCCTGGTCTATGAAAGGCAGAAAAAAGGCTGTCTGTAGATACCGGGCCTTGCTTACACTCACTTCTATTTCTTTGGTTGGTTTTCTGTGAGAAACTCTTGAAGAGCCATTAGGCCCTAAATGGAGAAGGAGAAAGCAAAAAAGAAAGAAAACTCAAAGGACAGGACCTGGGAAGAACAGGAATCAGCAATCCCAGAACTGCAGCTGTGGAGGGCCCAGGTCCCTGTGGGTGTGGAGGGAACAGCAGCAGGCATGCAACGAAGTAGTGCCCAGTTCTAGAGTCAAAATCAAAGCCAGTTCAGATGGCAAATTAAATTGCTGGCATTTTACCCTTTGACAATGGTCTTTCCTTATTTTAAAAAAAGTGACCAAATATATTTCTGGCAGGTGAGTGATGAGCAGGAATCCAGGAAGACCTGGGTGTGGCTGCCGACTATGCCTAGTTCAGCAGCCAGGCTGGCTCTAAAGTGCTGTGCACCTTTAACTCTCATTTGAAATTCTGGAGAAAGACTAACTTGTGAAGGTCCCCAGGTGGGGTCTCAAGAGGGGGTGAGCTGGAGGAGCAGGGATAGAGCCATCCCCTGGGCCCAACCTCGCCTTCCACCTGCCCCTCAGGCCTCCTGTTCAGGGAACAAGGCCTGGCCACCCTGTGGCCTCAGCTGACAGAGGCTGGGCAAAAGTCAACCTTGTGGCTGGGTTGGGGAGACTTGGACAGTCTCTTCTATCCTCTCTGCATGGTCAGAGAAGATGCTGACCTGCTAAGTAGCGTATTTCCTTGGGGTTGTTTTTCCACATGTGGTGACAAACGGGGCAGTCAGTAGTGGTCTCTCTCCTAGCATTCTTTTTAATTAAATTTAATAACACTTTATTGAACCAAATATGACCAAAATATTATAAAATTTATCATGCAATCAATATAGTTGCCTTGTTTGTTTTTGTTTTTTTTTTTATTTTACTGTATATTTTTGGTTGAATTGTTTTTAGGGTAGGTTTACTTTTTGTTTTTGGTGCTGAGGACCGAACCCAGGGCTTCCAGCTTGCTAGGCAAGCATTCTACCACTGAGCCAAATCCCCAGCCCCTCATGTAATCAATATAAATCAATGAAGCTATAAATACTTTGTACTGAGTCTAAAAATTTGGTGCATATCATGCAATTATAGTGCACTTCTTTGTGAATGAGCCATGTTTCTGACATGGGGAAGGATGAAACTCCTGACCTAAAAGATACCTGGACAAGTTCATGTTCTCTAAAACCAAAGAATGCATTTTAGGAGCAAACAGAGGTTAAGAGCAGAATATATTTATTGAGGGAAAAAAAGTTCCTTCCTAGAGAGGGATGGAAGGGGGGCCCCTAAAGTGAGTTGTCCCCAGGAAGCTGTCTCTTCCAGGGAATTTTATAGTGTAAAACCATGTGGGTCTAAGGTGGAGAACATGGGAACTCGCTTAGGTGAGCATGAGGTGGGACAAAACTATGGTCAACCAATGAGGTTACAAGCACCATTGCTCAGGTAAAATTGATTAAATCTAGTACCAAATGAGGAAGCCAGTCATATAGCAAATGGGCACTGATATGGGACAGGGTCTCCTCCTATTGCGGGTTGGGTTAGTGACTCATTTGGACTTTTTCAAGGAGATTGATACCTCTTTAGAATATCAATCTCTGATGCCCTTCCTTAGGTAAGTATGTGGCTGCATTTGTTTACTCTTTTGTTTTGAGGTTTGGCCCACAGCGGGGCAGGTCTGTAGCTTCCCAAGTTGCAAAGTCACCTTGTCTTCCATCTTGTCTCCTTGAGGGCCTGGCCCTGTCTGACTGCCTGTAATATTTCTATCTGATTTAGCTGCCTACAACACTTCCATTGCTCAATGACAGCCACCTTGGACAGTGATCATCATACTCGGCCAACACACCTCTGGACATGTGCTGTGTTCGCCAGCTCTTTATTAATCTTCACACCTGGCAAACATGTTTGCTATCTAGAAGCTCAACTGATATGTCTTCACTTTATCTTTTTCTTTTATTTTTTAGAGCGAATACAAAATAATACAAAAAATAGAAATGATACAGAAATTCACTGAACCAAATAATATGAATTCAGCAATGTTGCATTGCGTAGTGTTTTCAGATTAGTTGTTTAGATTACCAGAGATATGCATGCAAAATTGGAAAAAAAAGTTATAAGAAACTAAGAAGAAAAAAAATTTAGGCATTAACTGCTCCTTTTAGTAGACCAGCAGAAATAGCAATATCGTTATCTAAGCCATCCTGCATACATACATAAATATATCCCTCCCTTACCCTGTCCTTTTTCTCATCCCAGGTTTTCCTTCCCTTTGAACAGATTTTGCAATTGGTAAATGGATGTAACTAGATACCATCTCTTAAGTGAAATAAGTTATCTTTTTTATTTATCTTTTTAATAAATTTATCTTTTTTGAATGTATCTTTTTTTTATAGCTGAGTAATACTTCATTGTGTAAAACTATCACATCTTTCTTATCCATTCCTCAGTTGATGGGCTCTTGGGTTTTTCCAAGACTTAGCTGTGACAAATTGTATTGCAGTATGAGGTTTTCAGTAGCTACTCTGATTGCTGACAACGTCGCCTTCAAACCAAGAATGATTAAAAGAGATAGAGAAGGTCACTGTGTACTTCTTAGAGGACAACTGCAAGAGGAAGAGACAACAATCATAAATATCTATGCTCCCAAAGTAGGAGCACCCAGCTACATAAGACATGTTAACAGAAATGAAAAATCAAAGGAGCAGTAGCACAACTGTGGTGGAGGACTTTAACACCCCACTGTCACAAAGAGATAAATCAACCAGGTAAAAAGTCAACAAGGAAATAACAGTGCTAAAGCCAACTTGGGAAGCTCCGAGCTTAGCAGACCTTTCCTGAGCGCTCCACCCAGCAGGGTCAGAATCCACGTTCTTCTCAGCGGCACACGGGATGTTCTCTCCCAGCATTCTTGGAGTCCAGTTTGCTCTTTGGGGACTTTTGTGACTCAGACTATCAGGAGGGAGCTAAAACCTAAACAATAAGGTGAGGGAGGTACTAGCACAGGGCTTCCTGAGTGCTAAAGGAGGACTGGGAAGCTCACGTTTTTCAGGCCTGAATTTTTTCATGGATGAAATGGGGTTAATACACAATTATCCCACCTCGCTCAGGAACAAGGAGTGGAAAACGCTACAAAAAGTTGTAGAAGTACTGGTGGCTGTATCTCCATGACGTCCCTTGACTTGAGCTGGACAAGAATCGCAGCTGGGTCATTCTCCTGTTTGTCCCAGTACCATGGTGATTAACACCCGCCCGGAGCCCTGGGACCACCTGGCTCTGCAGGAACGAACGTCACTGGAGTGCCTTAAATGAATGCGCAGTTCTCCTGCTCCCAGAGCCTTCTTCTCGGGGTCACCACACACAATGGCATTTTGCAATTTATTTTCATTTTGCTGAAAGGACCCTTCCCTCGTCTTCCTGGCTTGGCGTCGATGGCCTGGCTGTATTAGTCTTGGATGCACAGATCTGTTTCAGCCTCTGAGCTGGCATGGCCTTGTTATGGCAGCTGGAGAAGGACAACACACCTGTGGGGGCGCTGGGCTGGGCCTGGGAGGTGCTGGGCCAGGATCCTAATTGCTCGAGGGTGACACAGCCTCGCTAGCATGACTTCATCCATTTCCTTTCTCCAGGCTCTCCCAGCTCCAGGACAAGCTCAGGGTGTTTGTGCGGCTGCCTCAGTCCCCGTGGGAATGGCCTACCTTACCTGTGGCCCACCCCTTCTGGCCTCCAGGTGGACATCTGTACTCAAGCTCACGCTGCCCTCCCATATCTGGCTCACAGGACATTGCTGCTGCCGTAGCTTCTTGTGAATGTCTGCAAAAGGTGCTATTTTAAACAAGAAAACCTAAAAACAGATGGACTGTGGTTTCCAGATGTCACATCTCCAAGAGCATGAGAGAAACCAGAAATCAACCCATCCAAGTCTTTGGGACAAGATTTGACATTTCTGAAACTGGAGAAGCTCCCACTGAAGATGAAAGTTCCGTCTCTGCCAACTGGGCAGCAGCCATAACTTCCTGTAGAAGCGTGCTCCCTCCTGCCACGACTGTCGCTGCAGCCACAGTGCTTGGGACGGAGGCTGACTAAGCAGCACGTGCTGTCTGTGCACAGAAGATGCTGACCTGCTGTCTAGAGTGTGTCCTCATGGTTGTTTTTGCAGGGGTGGTGACAGGAGGCACAGAGTCAGCAGTGGTCTCTCTCCCAACACGGTTGGCAGCCAGGCCCTTCTTTAGAATTGGGACTTCAGCTGTCTAAGATATAGAAGCACACTTTTGTCAGTGCAAAGAGCCCTTCTGAGGGCTGAGCTTGCATCCCTCACCCTACCCTTTTGGGGAAAAGGATGACATATTACCAGTGGGCTGGTAAGCTGAACATGGTCCCACATAGCCAGGGACAAGGGCCGGCGAGATAACTCAGCGGACTAAGCACTTGCTTAGGTAAACACAGGGGCCAGGGTTCGATTCCTAGCACTGCATGCCACACCAGCCCAGCCCCCAGCCCTGGGTATGGTGGCATAAGCTTGTAATCCCAGCATTAAGGAGGCAGAAAATGGGAGGATCAGTACCATTCCAAGCCATGTAGTAAGAGCCTGCAGAAAAACATGAAACAAAATAAGCAAACAAATAAAACCTCCAAGTAGCCAGAGACAGAACCCAAGAGGTGCAGCTCAGCCTCCTCAACATATCTGAGCAGGAGATGAGTAGGAGTAAGTCTTGTGACCGCAAGAAAAAGGACTGAGAGAAAACAGTGAATATTAGTCACGGGCCATTTTCATCATAAGGGAAACTTCTCCTATCAGCATAGGGCTGCTGGGGGCCTAGCTTGTCTAAAGTCACTTTGCAGCACATGCCTCTTGTGGAAGCGTCAGGCCATGTGGAATGAGGGCCTGTAGTGTGATGTTCCCCAGAGTGTGCCCCAGGTGCTCTCATCTCGGAAATTAGCTTTGTGACGAAAGGGTTCTTATAGGTTTGCAATATAGAATAACGACTCTCAACATAGGGCGAAGAATTTTTTTTTTTTTTACTCATTCTAAACCTGTGTTTCAGTATTTGTCAGTTTTGTGTTGCTACAATGAAATACCCAAGAAGGGAAGAAATTATGGTCTGCTTAGCTCACAGGCCCCGAGGTTCAGGGCAGGGCCACTGTAGATCAGCTCACGTCGCAGTTGCTCCACGTCACACGGCCACGAATGGTGGCGTCAAGCCAGGCCTGCACCTTTTATAACACACTTCTCAGGACAGCTGCTGTAGAGGCCACAATAGAAAGCCCTCTCACCTCCAGTGACCTCACACTTGCTCTGAGGTTGCACCTCTGGAGGCTTCCACCGCTGCCCCCCAGTGCCACCCCTGGAATCAGGCTTTAAATCGCAGCGCACCTTGCGGGAACACAGTATAGATTTGAACCATTGCAGTTTTCCAAATGTATTTGATGATGGAATGTTAATTTTGCAAACTACCTGGGAAGGACAACTCAAGGAAAGGGGTTTCTGTGGAAGATGCTCCACCAGGCCTCCCACTGACAAGTTGCGAACTTTCTATTTCTCTCAGATCACCACCGTGGTTCGCTCTCTCAGGCCTGAGTTTTCAGACTTCTCTTGCATACTATGCATTTAATAGTACAGCGGCCTTAAAAAGGATAGAGGGGGATGGTGTGTAGAATTATTGCTTATAAAATTAACACTCTCCTATTGGTAGTTAAAACTTTGGGCTACAAAAATTATTGTAGTCATGCTCTGAGATTAGAAGGTTAATCCCACTTGATAGTTTTCCACCAGGACCTAGTATTCTAAAAAGGCTAAGTAGAGAGACGGCTTTAACCATCTGTCAGGCCAGGGCCTTCTTGTCCCTTGGACCCCCAGCAACACAGGCTTACATACACATCAGAGACTTGATTTTATTTCTGGTGCATGGAAACTGTAGTTTTATACACAGCCTTGGAACATAGTGTGTCGTTTTAATACAGGTATTCTGGGCTTATTTTTGACTTGTGTTTTCTATGCACAGAAATTTATGACCTGGTGTTTGGAAATGTTTGGGCAGGGCCCGGGGCCCTCTGCAGAGCACCTGCAGGCCCACCAGCCCTGGTCACATTCATCACAGTGTCTCCTCTTCCCATGTGGCCTTGCGCACCCACTCCCGCTCGCCCAAGTCCCAGGGTGCTTGCTTCTCCTGCTCGTCCTCTGATCACCCTCCACGTGGTCACTATCCTTCTATTGTTCTGTGGGTTTTCTCCAGGCCAAGTTTTGCTGGTTTATATTTGCTAGCAGCCTAGGCAGGACGCCAAGCCAGCTCCAAAACTGATCAAACATCCTGACTCCTATAACCCCATTGGAGAATGGCTCCCAGTTTGGCCTTAGTGCTGGCTCTAAGGTCCCTGTCACCTATTCCAAGACATGAGGTGTAGGATAACCCATCGTTTTCCTCCCCCAGCTCACTAACCTATTTAGTATCTGGTGTAGATTTTGCTTTCAAAGTGGAACCAGGTGAAAGGGGAAAGCTGAAGTCCATGTTGAGTTCTACTGTTATTTCAGTTTCTCAGTCTGGATAGATTTACCGTGTGAAAAAATATTCCCTCCAGACCCATCTTTGCTGACCCTTCTGTGACACCTCTGAGATTTGACGGCAAATCAATGGCGCCTGGGGTCAAAGGAGTTCTAGCTTCAAAGGGAAAGCATTCAGCAACGGTGCCTTTGCTGACCCAGCTCCCTCTCTTATTACTTTTGATTGATTCTTATATGCAGAAGAAACAGAAAGGACTGGTCCCCATGTCACCCTGAACACACGCTTGTAATTATTGTGTAATCGCTTGCCCTGAGGTGAACGCATGCTTGACTCCAGTGCCTTCATTCCGCTTGAAGGCAGGTACTACTCCACAGTAAAGTACTGTGTGGCTCAAAATAACCCAGTAAAAGCCATGCACCGAATCTTCACCTACACAGTGAAAGAGAAACATTACCTCTGTTAGCTATTTTGTCTACACAGTCTCAACTGTTTGACTTTTTCCCCTTGAAATTTCCAGCTGATCAGGCCAGTAGAAGCTCAATCTACACGAGCAGGAATTAAGCTGTGAATAAGAATTGTCCCTGCATGTTTTCACAAAACGACATTCTTCGGGTGTGCAGAAATGTCCCCAAACATTTCTCTCTGAGGGCTGAGCTGGGATGGGTATAGGTGGTGCTCAAAAGCAATCACCCGAAAGGAACTCTGCAGAAACCACAGAATAACTTGCAAGGCGCAGAAAGAAGCAAGCGCTTCAGATGTGCCTTCGGCACTCACAGACATTTACACGGCTGGGGGAGCTTCGCTTCCTCGGTGATGAGCTCCATATGCCCGTGTTTGCTTTTCCTTTCCGCACGGGCCACGTTGTTCCTGGATCTGTCCTCTCTTAGCCTGCTTGCCCTGTTTTTCTCTGCACATCACACGTGTGCTCTGGCTCTCTGGAGGGCACCTGGAGAAACAAACAAACTCGCCTAGAAATAACACGGCAGATGCGAAGCAAGGGGAAGCAGGCCAGGGGCAGCCAAGGGGATTTCTTAATTTCTGAAAGCCCTTGACTGATGTGAGGCTCTACAATCCTTAATTTAGAAACAAACAGGAAACAGAACTCTGACATTCACACCTCCCTGTGAAAGTCTTCTGACCGACATCCTTTGAACGCCAACACTGCTACAGACGAAGAGAATGTGAGCAAGATTGTAAAGTGGCTGTGTACTCGTCCACCTAATCTGGCCCTGGACTTGCTGCAAGAGTTTAGGCTGCTCCTAATCTGGGAAGAAGCTACTTGAAAGATATTAAGATAAGGTGTTGGTTGGAGCCACTTAGATGTGACTTCTGACTCACTCCTTTGTGGCTGTCCTTAAAGTCCAGACCTGTTTTGCAGCGCTTGGGTCTGAAAGCTCATGGTGGAATTTGATGCTGAAAAAGTATTTCTGGATTTCCAGACTATGATAGCATCTATCTTCTTTTTGAAGAAAGAGATGCTTATTATATGTCCACCATACAGTCTGATATAATTTAAAACACAAGCTCACGTGGAAGTTACTCTTCTTATCCTCCTTGTGTATCTGCAAGAACACTGAGGCTTAGAGAGATGGGGTGGCCCATCTTGCAACTGTGAAGGTGCAGAGCTGCATTTTGGCTTAGGGCAAGGTTGACCTGGGGCTCCCTGTCTGAAGCTCTCAGCCAAACTGCCTTCTGGAAATTAACAGACGAAAGAGGAGAAGCGGACCATTCTCCGGGTGCTCTGAATTGAGGTGGAGAGAAAGCCCCTGGGTTAGGCTTTCCAATGCGGGGGTTGGCTTTTGGCTCCCTTGGTTCAGTAGAACCTGGAGAATTGCTATGTTGAGAATGGCTCTGATTCTGACAGAGTCTGAGCAGTTCTCATGGGATTGCTGTGACTGACGTTTGCAAATACCACGTGCTCATACAATAACAGCTTTACATGGGGTTTTTCCATCTATAAAACCATGTGTTAGAATATGTCAAGACAAGGCAGGTGCTAGAACTTTTACAATGGCGATTGACCATTTTTCTTCCCTTTTACTCTTCCCCAAATCACTTTGGCTCAAGATGAGAATTAATCTGTTCTTTAGAGCTCAGTTTACTCTTGAATTCTTTTTTAAAAACAAGAATAGCAGGCCAGTGACATAGCTCAGTGTACTAAGCACCTGCTTCGGCAAGGGCAGGGACCAGGGTTTGATCCCAGCTCTAGCCCCACCCCCGGGGCACGTTGAGCGAATGAATCCAGGCATGGTGGCGCATGCCTGTAACCCCAGTACCGGGTAGGCCGAAAATAGGATGATCATTACGAGTCTGAGCTGCATAGTGAGACCCTGTACCAAATACATAAATGAGAAAAAAAAAAGAATAATGTTCTTTGTATATGAAAATCATAATTTCTACAAGGTCAGTTTCCTTTTGAGTCTTTCTGGGGTTGATACCACATATTCAAGGGGCAGTAATAATTATAACAAAAATAGTAAATTCTTATTTAGTATTTTGTATGTGTTCAATTATTTTACATGCATTTTCAATTAACTCTGAAATATTTTCAATATGCATTCTGTTATCCACTTTAAAGATTAGGAATGATACTTTCTCTAAGGAAACAATGGTGGCTTCTTCTCTAGCCATGGCTTACAGATGGAACCCCCAAATGTACCCGTACCAGGACACCTTCCTCCTCTCTTTTGCAAGAAGCAAGTGCTTCCGGCGCTGACTCCCAGGAACAGCATCTGCTGACCACTTGAGCTCTCCCCAGGTCTCAGTTATCAACATGTGGTATCAGTCCTCGTATCTGAGTGTCCTCAGACTCCCTTTGCTCTCTGTTCTCCATGAAACAGTTCCAGGAATATCCCTCCCTCCACACTTCCTGACCGCTGGGCCTGCCCATGCACAAACTCTGACATTCAAAAGTATGTCCCTAAACAGGACGCAGGCAAAGCCACAGGATATCATGACACATATTTTTAGAGATCTAGTTTTACTCTAAGGTTTAGCTAGTACAAGTGAAATCACTTTATCCAGTCATTTAGAATTGGACTAATTTTGTCACAAAGCATTTTACAAAGTAGAAATCAGCATTTACATGCATTTATAAGAAAATACAACCTCTAGTAGAAACTGTTCCCAGACACCAAAGATGCACATGTGCCTCTAGCTTGTCCTCTAGGGGAAAACAGTGAAGAGTTATTGATTAAGATGTGCAAGAGCATATGTTTACATTAGCCACACGGTGTTATGATAAATGACAAGAGCATCTCTCAACCCTGCCTGACAGGAGCTGCCAAAGCTATGGATGGTTTATGTGTTATGGTGAAAGATGAATACAAAGTGAGCCCATGGGCATCTGTGTTAGTTTTCCGGGACTGTCATAACAAAATTCCACAAACTGGCTGGCCTGAACAACAGATAGCTGAGCTCTGGAAGTCCAAGGTCAGGGGCTGGCAGCCTGAGCTTGTCTCTCCTGCCTTTGCAGAGAGTCACCTTGCTAGGCCTTCGCATGGCCTTGGCTCTTGGGCATGTACACCTGGTGTCTCTAATCCCAGTTTCCCCTTCTTATCAGGACACCAGTCAGATTGGATTAGGACCCACCATCTAGCCTTATTTCACCTTGGTCGCTTCTTACAAGTCCCTGTTTCTAAGTACAGTCACTCTAGGGCACTGGAGTTTAGAGTCTCACCCTGTGAAGGTGGGCAATGCAAATCAGCCCCCAACAGCATCTAAGGCAGCTTCACCCACAAGCCAACAACTTTCCTGGGTTCAGAATGCCAGGAACTTACTTGCTGCTCACACTGCAAGCTTGGGCTGGCATAGGAGTAAGAGGGAGGGATTGCACAGAGCAGGGACAGGCGAGCCAGGTGGCGCAAGGCAGTGCTCAGGGCATGGGAAGCTCACCAGACTCATGGCCCCGAAGCAGGTTAGGAGTGGAAGTGGAAGGCGGTGAGATTGGAGTGTCAGAACAAGATCAACCAGGGCAGAGTGCAAAGTGCCATGCCAGAGCCAAGAGTGAGCCTGGCAGCAGGACAGGGTGAGAGACCTGAGGAGGACAGCAACATGGTCATATCTGTATTTTATAAGAATGATCCTGGGAACTCTGGAGCATGCATTGTCAAGAGTAGGCTAGCGCAGGGAGATCTGTCAGAGAGAGAGAATCTGTAAGAGGGAGAGAATCCCTCCCTCTTACTCCTATGCCAGAGAGAGAGAGAGAGAGAGAGAGAGAGAGAGAGAGAGAGAGACAGACAGACAGACAGACAGACAGACAGACAGATATAGAGAGACAGGGAGACAGAGAGATAGAGAGAGAGACAGAGAGACAGAGGAGGGCGTCAGAAAAGAGAGGGACCTCGGCATGTTTAGCTGGAAGTGTTCTTTAGATCTGCCTTGGTCCCTTCCTTGTAGCTGATGTTCACTGCCTCCCTTTGCACAAAATACAAGATAATAGTTCTTGCAGACTTAGTGCAGGCCAGGCAATGGCCTAAGCCTTTGTCTGTATGACCTCATTTATTCTTCCTGGTGATTATCACTCTATTTTACAGATAGGAAAATAGAGACACATTAAGATTACATAACCCTTCTTCAATGATAGAACCATTGGGAGTAGAGCCAAGATGAAAACTTGGGTGGTGTGGCTGTAGAACTCACACTTCTAGCCACTATCTCACATTATCTCTCCGGAGCTACCAATAGTCACCACCTTCCCAGAATCCTTGACACCTTGGGGAATTTTTCTGTCTTCCTATTCCCAGCAAAGGCAGAGTATTCCTGAAGAACCATGAGGTTCTGTAGTACATGTTTCTCGAACAACTAAACACGAGTGCAGTATTGTCTGACCCTATTGAGTTCTGTTATCATGAATTCTCCATCAGTTGCTCTTGTGCAGTATCCTCTCAGTGCCGATCTCCTGAGGTGAACGGTCAATAGGAAGCCATGTCTGTCTCAAGAGGCGCATAGAAAGGAAACAGCTACATTGAGTGGGAACAGGAAACAACTGTGGCACTCTAAGCTAGGAAGGGTGTTGGGGAGAGAGTGGTGGAAAAGAGATTTCTACAGGGATTTCCACCACTTGTTCCCAAAGATGTCACGACAGGCAAACCACAGCAGAAATGAAGGTACAAGCCTTATGAACTCATCCCTGGGAAGAGAGGGCTACAATGTGTGGCTGAGGTACAGGGAAATGCCTGAAGGACGTAGCTGCACAGCACAGAGAGGACTGAAGCATTCACTCATTCGCTGGAGTGTTAGTGGACCCGTATCAAACTGAACAATGCTTCATTCACTCCCTCCGCACTTCTCACTCTCCTGGAAGATTCCTAAATCCTTTCTAATCCTTGGTACCTGCTTGGAAGGCAGAAACCTTTGAACAGACTTAGGTTTTTCCCACCAGCCAGCCAGCCAGTGCACTTTTGTAGTGCTACATCTGGGGGACAATAGTGTGAAGAGACAGCTCACTATGTCCCTATGAAATAAGCTTGGCTCAATCGCGTGGCCTCGTTCCTCGATTTATTGAGAGGCTAAGTACACAAAAGCAAGTCATTTTTCTCCCCTTTTGAAATACAATCATCTTTATGTCATACAGACCATCAGAGTCTTTTGCTATAATATTTTATGTAGAACCTCCCATTGTTACCATTGTGACCAAAGAGCACTACTTGAGGGCTTAATTTCTGGGAATCTTATACTCACCATTGACCAGAAGATGGCCTTCCTTCCTCTTTGTGTTTACAATCAGAGGGATGAAAAAGGAGGCAGATGGAAATACAGACACAACAAAATGACAAACACTGGACAGACACAGAGACAAGAGTAAACACTGGCTTTGTTTAAAAGTCCAGAGAGTGGTGCATTCCATCCCATGTTAATGAGAACTTCATTCCCATGGACAGAAAGCTGTCGATTGTCCCTGCTTCCCGGATTCACAGAGGGAGTCCCTGAGGACAAGTGTGGTGTGATCTGGGAGTGGACCATGCCTCTTTAGAAAGCTTAGCAGGCACACAGGGTTTCCAGGGCCTTTGAGAGAAGCTGGGAGAAGGGGTAGCTAAGTAAGAAGGGCATTGGTTTTACTTCTACTAAAAAGGCAGCTCTTTATGAGGCAGGGCTGATGTTGTCCCTTTGCAAACTCCCTGCAGACCAAGGTGGTCCCTAGGGTGTTTCCGCAGACAGCTTTTGTGCTAGAGGCAGAGCTAACTGACCTCACTTTCCCCACTGCTCTGTTTTGGTGGGAAGGGAGGACTAGGAACAACTGATTCACACAACCCCAGGGAGAGAAGGAGGTGCAACGAGAAGCCTGACTCAGCCAAATGCTCAGATGCTCAGAAAACAAACATGCAGATATTTGGAAATATCCACAACGCCAGTGGACCAGATCAAGTTTTAATTCTCATGCAAGTACCTTTTGTGCCTAGCACAGCACATGTGGTTTTATTTAATATCAGTAAGACTTGGCCTTCCTGCCCAGAATGGCCAAGTGTGTCTATGAGGGTACATGTGTACATACATGCAAGTGTATGTGTGTGTCTGCATGCACTGAGTATGTGTAATCGTGATGAATGAGTGTGAGTGAATGGATGGATGTGTGGTGTGAATTTGCCTATGAACACGTGTTCGTGTGAATGTAGGAGTTTGTGTGTTTGTATTAGTACGTGAGAGAGTGAATGCATGTGAGCTTGTGAATGGGTGTGGATACATGTGTGGGACTGTTGTGTGTGTGTGTGTGTTTGTTTTGTTTTATTTATTTATTTTTTTATGGTACTGGGGATCAAACTAGAAACCTTGCACGTGCCAGGCAGGTACTTATGCCACTGAGCTATCTCCCCAGACCAGGGACTATTATATGTATGAGTTTTTGTGTGAAGATATGTGGGTATAGTGAACATATCACATTGTGATGCTAGTATAGGCATGTGTGAATGAGTGAGCGTGCGTGTGCATGTGTGTGTGCGTGTGTGTGTGTGTGTGTGTGTGCAGGTTCTCAGATAACAGGAATCTGGGTTCCAACTGGTAAGATAAGTCACATTTTAGGAAATTGCTTCTGACTCACAAATACTCCAAGAGAGGCCAAAAGCAATGAAACTGTGGGCTGGAGAGAGAGCTCGGCAGTCTAAGTGCCTGTCTTGCAAGTGCAAGGACCTGGGTTCAGTCACAGAAGCCAGGCACGGTGTGCACGTCTGTAATCTCAGTGCTGGGGAGGCTAAGACAGAAGGATCAGTAGAGTCTGAGCTGTGTAGTGAGACCCGGTACCAAATAAATAAATGAACACATAAATACATAAATGACTAATATCTTATAAAAGTAATAATGCTAAATGTGCTATGTGAAAACATATTTTTGTTGTTGATTTAGAGAGAAGCTTTCAGGGCAGAAGGGACCCATGTGAAGGTTTGATGAATGCAGCAGAGGCCCCGCCCCTGCCCTGACTTGCTGTGACCCTTTCTTCCTTCCTTTCCTTCCTGGGCAGTGTCAGGCTATTTGTCAACTGCAGTCCTGACCAATTTTTCCCAGAGCTCCAGGTTATAGAGCTATCTGCCCGACCTCATTGTGGGTTTCATACCATGGCGTCTAATGGGAAACATACCAGGGTGGAAGTCAGATGTGTTCGTGTGACCTTGGGAAGGTTGAGGAAGCTGTCAGAGGCTCAATCTTCACCCTGGTCAACCTGAGATTGGTGTCACTGCCTTCCTGCTTCTGAGCCTGATGAAGAGAGATGAGCAGGGCTAGGAGGCCACTGAGAAATGCACTAGTCCTGTTATCTCACGGTACCCTTTGACGCTAAGCAGTGATGTCAAAGGGCTCTGAAAGCTGGGCCTGTCAGGTAGGGTGTGCATCCATCTTGAATGTTTCCATGCACTGGAGCTACCTGCAAAAGAAAGAAAGGAATGGAAAAGCCTCTCTTTTATCAAAGTCCTCATTTCTCAGTTTAAAATAAATCTTAATGGTCTACTGTCTCTAAGTAAAATCTGATTGTCGCAAATCCCTGACCTTCTGTCTCTGCCAGGCTCCTACCTAGCCTCCTTCCCTCTTACAGGGAGCAATCTGCCCACCCAAACTTCCTCTTGGCTCCCTTCTGCCTCCTGCCTCTGGGGAAGCAAGCTGTCGTGCCCCCCAGGGGTGAGGATGGCAGCACTGTCCCCACACTGCTGGGTCTCTCAGCAGTTTCCTCCTGGGAATGGAAGGTGAGCCCAGGATCTCGGTCAAATCTGGGCAGATGGAGATTCTGTGGCAGATGCCAGTACAGATTTCCTTTCTCCAAAGGGCTCAACACTGTGGACACAGATAATCACTCTGGATGTTTACATCAACAAAATAAAGAACCAAAGATAAAAGCTATTCTTTCATGTCTGAATTGCATGTCGGTTTTCTGCTTCTTTCTTTGTATTTCAACCCTATAGCTCCTGTCTCTGTGGCTTTCCCTGTACGGCCCAAGTCTACACATTTTTTAAAAAAAATTTTTCTTTTTGTATTTTTAGGGAAGGGTCTATAGGGTGTTCAGGGTCTCACTACTATATTGGACTCATAGTGATCTGCCTATTTCTAGCCTCCCAAGAGCTGGGAGTACAGGCACACACTACCATGCCCAGTCTCAATTGCTGTCTCAGCATGCCCCAGGGGCGGGGCCAGCACCGCAGGTCCAGGGATGGAGCCCCTGGGATGGAGCCCCTGGGATGGAACGCCAGGGATGGAACCCCAGGGATGGAGCCCCTGGGATGGAACCCCAGGGATGGAACCCCAGGGATGGAACCCCAGGGATGGAACCCCTGGCCCCTGCACCTGCTTGCAGGCGTTTTGATCCACTGGACTATTTGGCCTGCACTTTTTACAACATTTTTTGCACCAGATTTGTGAAGACAAATTTTCACTGGATGGGGGGGATGGAGTGGAATAGTTCTGGTATAACTGAAGCACATTACATTTATTGTGCATTTAATTTCTATTGCTATTATATTTTAGCATACAATGAAATAATGCAAAGTTGGTGGGAGCCCTGAGCTTATTGTCCTGTAACTACACTGTCCCACCTGGGGTGATGGGGGACAGACAGTGAGAGCCAACGTGGATTGCTTATGAACAGTCTGCTCTGGAATCAGGTTTTGGTCGCTGTCAAAGCAGAAAACCCTTCTATCACAAAGACAGGATGTTGGAAGCGGGAGCAGATTTTTTAGGGCTTTTTATGGCAATTTCAGGATATTCTGTTTTGACTTCAATCTGGAATACACAGAGATCTGAAGCTGTCTTGCACGTCCTTTTAAGGTCACCATCATTTGTGACTTTAAATGGGTGATTCTGCTCTAACACAGATAAGCAGATTGCTCCATTGAGTCAGCACTGGGTTGCACGTCCTTTATCTCACATTTTGGATGTTTTTTTGTGGATGGAAAGGAATGCTCTAACTCTTGAAATTTGAAACAGGTGATCATGCATCAGCTGGGAGGAAAAAAGTACCCTAGATCAGTCTCTCTTTCAAAATCTTTGTTAAGATTTGAAACATGTCAAAAATCCCAGTGGTGACTCATTGCTCTGATAATTCTACTTTGGCTGTGACTACAGCCGCTTTATCTGATGACTTGAACACAGTTATTTTCTCCTGAAGCAACAGATGGAGTTCATCAAACAAGTTGAGTGTGTCACACAAGCAAGCAAGTTTTGCAACCCGTTCCGTGTCACTGAAATGTGCTGCCAGAGCTGACTTTTTTCTTAGAGAAATCTCTGAGGTGGCTCTTAAAATGCAAGCTGTGGCTAGTGACCTACCTTTAAAAAGCCATCTCACTTCTGTGTATTACAGAAGACATGCGTGCTCTATGTCCCTCTCCTCATAGAGCTGGGTGAACAGATACGTGTTAAGCGCATATGCTTTAATGTGGTTGATGATTTACTTGAATCACATCCTGTAAAATGTTGGTAAGTTTAGGTGACATCTTCTCTGTTGACGATGCAATGCCTAGACTCGCCTTGAGATCAACCTCTTTAACTTGCGTAGCCCAACCAGAAAGCTATCCACTCATGGCCGTCACTCTCCCTGTGCACATACTGACACCAATGATCAGTTCCATTTTCCTGACATGCAGTCATCCAAAGACTTAAGAAGCTCTGCAGCGATGGCGTAGGTTGGCGACAAAAGCACACATACCATAGCCTCATGCACATCCTCCTGAACAATATAATGTGCAGAAACAAGCACTGTTTTCACAGTGACTCATTAATCCTTCCTAACGGTGGTCTCTCCATACCCTCTGCCGTTTCACCAGTGCATAGAGTTATGGCAGTAGCTGAACGAGAAGCATGTGTCATCATGTGAACGGCAGCCTTTCCTAAAAGTTCACGACAAGTGTCCTTTGCAGCAGGTAGGACAACTCTTTCCCTATAGTAAAGGGTCATTTTGCTTTGGGAATGGAAATAATCATTAAAAATGACACTCCTGTCATCAGTCAAAACACAGTTGATGAAGTGGGGGCCTTCGATAATTGCTTCTTTTTTCATGTTCTTGTTTTTCTCTTTTGGGAAACTCCAAAGGGTTGTCTTTTAATGCAGGATGTTGGTCTCTGTGTGGTGAAGCAGATTTTAAGGTTCGACGACTTTGCTAGGTAGTCTTTCGCCACACTTCTGCAAAGTGGGCTTGGCGAATGTGAATCACTTGCAATGACCCTGTAATTTAAGTACATCTCTTGGTGTTTTCTTTTAAATATATCTTTATGTTTCTTGGCAGTCTTAGAGTTTTCTGTTGTCTTAACAGTAGAACTTTTTTCCTTTTGAAGTAAGCCTCCTTGTAATGTTTGTTTTTCACTCATTTTGGCTAGAGCTAGCGTGTGGGTTACTAAAGCTGTGGCTGATAAAAATGCACAGTGCAGGAAAGAGGACTGAATAGAAGAGATAAATAAAATAGTAGGTGGGTTACATGTGGATTAAGGTATGTGCTATGTGCTGACAAAATCTCCCACTAGGTGCAGCTGTACAATTAGAGCGCATTAACCCACTTGCCACACTAGAGCCTGCCATCAGATGCAGCTTAATAACCACCCGCCACTCACTGAACTAAGTCCTGAAATGAGTCTGTGTCCCTGGCAAGCACAAGGGCCTGAGTTCAATCCCCAGTTCTGCCAAAAAAACCAAACAAACAAAAAATGAAGTGAGTCTGTGAACAGTTGGTGTACTGTGGCCTATTTTTGTGCAGTCAAGCCTCTCTGCTAATGTTAATTTGTGCTTATAGATGCTCTTCTGTACTAGCATCCCTGCCTCAGCCTCACCAGAGATCGTCAGGTGTTAGAGTTTCATAAGGAGTGTGCAACCTAGATCCCGCCCTAGAACATCCCCTGTGGGGTTGTGCTTCTATGAATGAGAATCTAATTGCTGTTCCTGATCTGATAGGAGGTGGAGGTCAGGGAGTCTCCAAGCAATGAGACGTAGGTGCCGATGAAGCTTCCCTTGCTTGCCGGCTTCCCACCCTCTTCTGTGTGGCCTGGCTCCTCATAGGGGTTGGGGATCTCGCCCTGTGCGATGCCCATGCAAGAGCCATGTCTGTGCCAGCCACTGGGCTCAATATCGGAGGAAACAGGTGGCAAATGAGATATCTCGCCCTATCCCTGTGGCCAGGCAGTAGAACAGGAAAACATTAAACTAGTAACTACTGCGAAACACAGTGTGCTGCGAAGGGAGGTGCAGCGTGGAGTGCACAGGCAGGGCCCCATCCTTCTCTAGACCCAGAAACCATCCTTGGTGAGATGGTGGTAAGCTGACATTTGGAGAGACTGGAGATAAGCTCTATGCGGACCGCCCCAGAAAGATGCCTGGAAGAGAATTGAAGTTTCCTAGATACTTTTGAAAGAAGAAACGGAACCATCCAAGATGCTTCTGCGGAGAATATTTCAGGTAGGGACACTTCCTGTTTGATGGTCACATGATTTGCTTGGGGCAGCAGAAGATGTCCTGTGGATGCATTTGAGAGATTGGAGCGAATCTGGGGAGTTAAAGCTGGGGGAAGGCAGGGAGCTGACTGCAGTGGCCATCGAAGCTTGTAAGATGTTTAGGTCTGTTCTGGGGTCCTGCAAAATCAAGGAAAGTTGTGAAATGTCGTGATGTTCACAGAGGTGCTGTGCACAGGAAACCAGTGGTTCTTGAATTGCGACGTGCAGTGAAGTCACATGGACGTCTTGTTGAAAGCTGTGTTCTGATTTAGTAAGTGGAACCTAGGATTCTGGCTCCCAGGGGGCCAACACTGCTGGCTGCAGGGTCTGCACTGTCACAGACGTGCAGTGTCGCATACAGAGAGGTTTTTCTAGTCCCATAGCATCACAAGTTCTTTCATGATGGTGCATCTGAAAAATGTTGCTATTAACTTTGGTGCATGGGATAATTAACATTTAGAAATGGAGTGGATCTTAAATCTAAGGCACCACCAGCCTACAGAAAGAGCGCTTCTGCCCAGGTCACTCACCCACCTATGGTTATTAGTGGTAGGAGTGGGTCTGAGCCCCAGGTTTTCTAAATATCAGCTTGGTGTTCATTCTGTTGCTCTGTACTCTCTCCCCTTCTCACATGTCCTTTTTCCTGTGTCCTTTGGGATACGAGTGGAGGCCGGCTTTGCCTACAAACAGGCATTTGGCCCATACTGGAGAGGACTCTGGACACCCTCTGAATCCTAGAGGATTAACTGCAGTGCTCTGTGGCCTTGGAGCAAGGCCAGACCAGAAAGTTTCCCAAGCCTGGATTAGGCACAGCCTGAGATGCGCTCATGGCAGCTGTATTAGGGTCTGTCTGTTCTGGATCTTACACAGCTCTGCTCATCTATACAGCAGGTGATTTCTTCTTGGTGACCAGGGTGAATGGCCGATGTTCCCAGCCACCACAGTAGGTTCTAGGATGACCTGTGGCACTAGCTAGGAGACTACCCTGTACAATGATGGTAGGTGCTCCAGAGTGCCACAGCAAAAATTTTACTCCAGTTACATTTTACATGCTTCTTTTTGTTGCTTACAATTCCACCATTGGTTATTCAGTCTTTGATTTAAGCACTTCCTCATCTTTTATCCTTTCCTAAATAAAATCCAAGATGATAAGCTATTAGGTCACTAAAATCCATCAGTTCTTCCCCACACAAGAGAAGATGTTCTGACTAAAGGAGGCTCCCAGAGATGCGGAATAGCCAGAGGCAGAGAAGGGACAGGCAGGGGCCACCACAGACCAAAGCTTCTCGCTTCACCATTCTGTCCGTAGCCAACAGGGATCTTGACCTCCAGGTGCTTTCTACTTTTTGTGACTCCAAATTAAAGTCAGCGATGATACAAGGAAATGGAGAAACATCAGCCTCTCAGACTCAGGGTGAAGTTTATGGAAAGATGAGTGATACCTGAAGCCTGGGCTCGCCTCTGTCCCACAGCCAGCCAGAATCCCTGACAATATGTGTACTTCCTCAAGGGCAGGGAAGGATGAGTTTAAGTCTGGGACAAAATGTATGGGTTCCAACAGAAGTGACACCTACCACAGTCCTCTGGAATTATGCCCTGCTGTTTTCTAACACTGCTGCTCATTCATTTTAACTTAATCTCAACAAATATCCTGTCAAGAAGGAAGACAGATGTTCTACCTATGACATAAAAGTCACCAAGAAACTTGCTTAAAATGCACATTTCTCCACACTAGAGCTTCATGTGCAATGCATTTGAGGTGCAGTTTTGAATCTGAATTTTCAAAATTGTGCAGGAATGGGTGGACCAATCTTTTCCTAATAGAGTAGGTAAGTCACACAGATTGCTGAACTTCAATGTTCAAGGATGGAAACTGAATCCCATTTATATCAGGGCCTTCCTCAATGCATAGCTCTGTGCTTTGTTATGACTGACAAAGGATAACAGAACTTAGTAATCAGAGAAAGGCACCTGAGTAGGTCACTCTAGAAGAGACAAGGTCAAGCGCATGGACATGAGTCTTGTCAGGGACTGAGGAAAATCTTATTGATTGGCATATAGAATAATGCTGGGAAATATTAGAGATATAAATACAAAAATGAACTGAGAGCCTGTTGTGGAGGACCTCAAATTTAAGGGTTTGTACAGTTCAGAAGCTGCAGGAAAATACTAAATGGCCACATTACATGTGCTGGGCATGCGAGGTAGGCAGGTGCAGTGGCAGCTGGAATTTATTTCCACACTACTACACTATCTTTTTTTAACGTCAAAACAAAGCAATCTGGGAGAATTTTGTGTGAGTGAACTCAAAACAAATCCTAAAACCTTGCCAGTTCCTAGGCTGTAATCCACAACCACGCCATGGGGAAGGAAATCTAATCCTACTTCAGTTACCACCTGAAGGGTTCTGGGTCTTAAATCCGTATCTCCAGCCAGCATCATCTCTGAGTTCAGGATCCCAAGTGCTGTCTGAATTCTCTCCCCAGATGACCTCAAATGTCACTCACGCAGTGCAGAGCCAGCTGGATCCCAACCCTTTTCTTGTCTTTCTAATCCTGCTTTATGGTATTTGCCTGCTCACTCAGGTTTGAGATCAAAGTCATTTTGACTCTTCTTTCACCCTTGTGCATCTAAATAAAGAGCCTTGGATACCCCACTTCTCAGCTGGTGTCCCCTTACTTACCACTTGGAAGCTAGAAATAGAATAACTTTTGTTTTTCATATTTCCATGCATACGATTTCTCCCAATCCAGCCAGCTATGACCAGCTATATCCAAAAGAAGGAATTTTTTGTGGTGAAGAAGGAATTTTTATTATAGTAGGAAAATGGGGAAAAGGTTCATTTGTTATGAGATAATTACCAAAATAGGAATTTTAGCTTCTAAATAAGATAAGTCTTCAAAGAAGGACTTTATTGAGAAAATTTCTGTGTTCCTTAAAATATGAGCAACATACCAGGAGGTGGGCCGTTGGGGAACACTGATTTTTTGTGTATTTTGGTAATGATGATAAATACAAATTATGTATACTTAAGGAGTACAAACTGATATTTGATACACATGTACATTGTGAAAGATCACAATATGCAAGTCAATGTAACATTCACTGGCATCACACAGCTGTTGTTTTGCATTTGTTCACCTTTGTTATGGTAAGAATGCTTCAGAGTTACTCCCTTAGCAAGCAATGTCCGAGTTTACAGATCGGTGTTACAGTGGTCACTGTGCTATGCAGTGAGTCTCTAGAACGTCTCGCTGTGCACAACCGAAGCTTCCCGCGGTGGACAGTCACTTGCTCAGCTCCCCGCCCTCCTGCCCAGCCCTCCCGGGTTCTGCTGCTTCTGCTCTCTGCTTCCCTGAGTTGGACTCTTTTCCACCCTACGTATAAGTGAGATAAAGCAGCAATTTTCTGTCTGGCCTGTTTCGCGTAGTGTAATGTTCTCCAGATTTGTCGGCTGCGATTGCAAATGGCAGGATTTCCCTTTTAAATGCTGAGCTAAATCCTCCTTCTGGATGTAGACCTAAAGGAAATGAGATGAGGATTTTAAGAGACACCTGCACCTCATGTTCATCATGACAGTATTTATAATAGTCACGTTCCGGAAACCACTTCAATCTCTGCCAACAAATGCCTCCCTAAAGGAAGTACAGCAGATCAAAAACATTGAGTTTGCTATAACTGAAGTCCAAAGAGGTCTCAGCGGAACCAGAGAGAATTCTCTCCTGACCCAGGAGAGAATCCTGGGGGCAGCAAGATGTGAGGTGGGGAGGGGCCGTGATCCCCATGTCCTCGTTGCTCCCACCTGGCTCCCCAGAGACCACTGACTTTAAGGGTCTCAGGGAGTATGCAGAGTACAGGGCAGTGCCTATGTGTCACTCAGAACCTGAGGTAGAGGTGGCTGTACTAGGTGTCCCCACAACAGCACAGAGCCGCAGTGGCACTGCTCCAGTGGGACATTCAGTGATCCCTGAATCCCTGCATACTGTGGGAGACGTGGCGCTCCAATCTGAATATGATCCCTCCTCCTCAGCGGGAGGCTGGGCTACCAATATGACAGTGCGGAGGAGTGATGGGGGACCTTTTAAGGTGCTTGGGGATCATGAAGTATTTATCCTTGGGAATGGATCAGTGTTTTTCTCATGCGACTGGGTTGGCTATCAAGGGAGTTCAACCCTTATTCTAACTTTCACATGTGCTCCTGCCAGTGGCCTTCATCAGAGGCAGCTACTAGAGCATGAGTTCCTTGTCTCCTGAGCCATGTGTTAAATAAACCTCTTTTCTTCATAAATTACCCAGTCCCAGCTATTCTATAATAGCAACAGGAAATTGGTTGAGACAAAGGGTCAGTAGGGTAGAAAGACAGATGATAGCAGTACAACTGAGAGGGCTTAAAGAAGCCCTGGACTCGTGGGCTGGTCCTATGGGGAGCCCTCAGGCTCTGGTTGAGTCAACTAAGCAGAGAAGATCGCAGGGCGAATGGCAGCTGAGCACCCAGGGCCCTGGTAGGCGAGGAAGGCTGCGGGGCACCCAATGAGCCCAGAGCCCACAAGAGACCCACAGGTGCCTATCCAGAGACATTACATACACCTAGACACTTCGTGAAGGAGGGACAGCGAAGACTAGGAAACTAGAAAACCTGCACCTTTACCTGAAAGACTGAATTGTCCCAGTGAGACTGCTAGAAGCAGAAGCAACCAAGGCATCCTTCACTGCAATAAGAGGATGAGGAATTGATACGCACTGCAGTCTAAGAAGCCCTGGAAACATGCTAAGCCCAAGAAGCTATCCACCCAAAGCCGCATGCTTGGTGCCCACTTATATGAAATGTCCAGAATGGGCAAATTTTCAGAGTCAGAAAATAGGCTTGAGGGCTGGAGGCACCAGGAAAAGACATACGTGCTTGATGGCGGGTACAGGGCTGAGGCGGTGACGTCTGCAGTCGGCGGTGTGATGATTCACAGCTCTGCGCTTGTGAGAAGGCACCGAAATGTGCACCTTAAGCAGGTGCTCTTGTGGTACATCAACAGCGCAATTATCTAAAAATGCTCTGGCCTGTCAGCTTAAGTGATTTTGCGGCCTCCGCTGCTCCAGCAGGAGAAAGCATGCAAGGAAGCCGAGGTCAAGCCAGTTCCTGGTTTTCCCCTCAGCCTCAGCATGCTGCCGCTGCTTTCCTGGATTGCTCCTGTCCCACCTTGTTGGCTGGCTGGTCATGGCCAGGAGAAATGCCCCCTGGGAATCACTTTGTTCACAGTGAGAATATCAAGGAGGGCTTCATTGTTTCCATTAGACGTGTCACTGCGGGGGGGGGGGGGCTCAGGGGCTTGCTTTGCTTTGGAATCAGCATATGTAGCTGACTTCCCAAACAACTGGGTTACTGTTGTCTTCCAGGTGTTGTGAGATATGGAAAGGATCGTTCCCCCTTGAGGGCTAGTGCAGGGAAGCGAGAGCTGAACCTGTGATCAGTGAGCAGACACGCACGTACCCATGCTCACACGCAGGCACACACGCATGCGCACACGCAGGCACAGGCACACACGCACACACATGCACACAGGCACATACACACAGGTACACATGCACACACATGCACACAGGCACATACACACAGGTACACATGCAGAGACGTGCACACACCCACACACATGCACACATGCACGCACACACATTCACACATACATACAGGCATGCACACAGACACAGGCACACGTGCAGAGACATGCATACAAACATATGCATACATGTGCAAACACATGCACACACACATGCAAATGTAGTCACTTTGTGCGCAGATCTCATTCCTGTCTCCATTTTGACCTCAGCCTACCCTTGTTTAGGTTTTGTCTTCTAATTTTTTCGTTATTTTTCTTTATTTTTTATTTTTATTTTTTTGCAGTACTGGGGATTGGACTCAGGACCCTGTGCTTGCCAGGCAAGTGCTTATTCTACTGAGCTATCGCCCCCAACCAAAAGTTCAGAAGAATTTTTTTTTCTTTAAAAAATTTACAGATGGCTCAGTAGAATAAGCACTTCCCTGGCAAGCGCAAGGGCCTGAGTTCAATCCCTGGTTCTGAAAACAAAAAACAAACAAACAAAAAAGCCCACAAAAAAAATTTGAACAAGTATGAGCTAAACCTCCAGAACAACTCCTGAGTCTTCCCTCCCCCTTCCTCCAGTCCACCTGCCTTGTGTCGCTCATCTTGACTCTTTGGTGTTCTTTCCAGCCTCCTGTCTCCTGTCTTAACATATTCATCTTCTACTTCGGTTCAAACAGATCTTTAGCAAGCTACCACTGTTTATAAACTCTGACCACCCAAGGGCATCCCTGCTTGCTTCTGAAGTACGATGCGGGCCTCTCTGGCCGGCACGTGTGCGTCTTCAACACCTGACCTCGCCCCTCGGAGCCTTCCCCTCCACCCGGGCCTCTGTGCTGGCTGCGCTTTCCCAGGGCGCTCGCACCCTGTTCCTCTCTGTCGTGCTCCTTCGGATGAGTCCGGTTGTTTGGCTGTACCTCGTGGACCCCGTGGACTGTGCTCAGGGAACCCGAGGGGTGGCCTCCCCTCCCGCATGTCAGCCTCTCCGCAGTGAGCAGGAGCCCCGCTGCGGTCTTTACTGCTTCTTAGCACACTGTTTGGTTTTTACTAATGCTTGCTGAATTGATTTGAGTACATTACAGTTGGCAGCTTATAAATGATACTACCTTTTGTTTCCTGTCTACTCTATTGAGAACAATGGCGACTAATGCTGAAATCAAACAGGAGGAGAGATAAAAATATTCACATCATGGTTGATAAACTTAGAGGGTACAGGAGAAACGAGCGGGCAGTCTGGGTTTCCTGCAACGTTGTCTAGTATCTCATGTTGGAATGCACAAGGTAGGGACAATCTGGATTTATAGAGCGGGCCTATTTGGTTGGTATCACTATCACTTTTTATGGAACGAGACTGCAAGGTGGGCCGGGGCCATGGGCTCAGCGGCTGAAGCTGAAGCTGGGCAGAATATAGCTGAAGACAGACAGACTCGAGCGACAGTGCCACACGAGGAGTCTCTTTCCTCCCAAAGCATCCATCAGGGGTGCTGCCCCTCCACCACGTGGACGGAGGAAGAGGGGTGACCACCGCTTCTCAGTCCCCGCACAGGTTGCAGTCTCTAGCTTATGGACCAAGCTGGTGGATCTGGGAAGAAAGCAAGAGTATTAGGCGAGGTCTCCAAGAAACACAAGGCACTTCTTGCTGACCTGATCAAAAGTGGTACTGGCATTACTGCTGATCTCATTGGGCAGAAAATGAAATTACAGTTTTGTTAAAAAAAAAATTGTCCTTGGGTTGGGGAGATGGCTCAGTAGAGTAAGTGCTTCCCTGGCAAGCACAAGGGTCTGAGTTCAATCCCCGGTTCCGAAAGAAAAAAAAAAGTCCTTATTGGTCCTAAGTGCATGCAAAGATACTTACAGCTGAAATAATGTAACTTGGGCTTTAAAACACTTCACCTAAAAGAAACAAATGAACAAACTCTGACAAAAGCAAATTAAGGTATGCAAAGAGGAGCAGAAAACCCAAATAATTGACCTAAATTGACATTCTTTACAGTGAGTGAAGATGGTTAGCCAGAGGTTCCATGCTATTCCTGTCAATGCTTCATATGTTTGAATTTTCCATAAGAAAATTCTCTGTAAAGGGATATTGATTGAGTAGCTTAGGGAATCTAGGAGGTGAGACAGTGAGGAGTATCACCCCCCAAACACCTGTAGATGGAAGGCATGACCGCTACCCAGCGCTTGGATCAGCCACACCAGCCACAAGAAGGAAGGAAGCAACCTCTGGAGCTGCCATCACAGCGGAGCGCTGAGACCAGACACAGCATAGCGGTCCCTCTGTCGTCCTGCAGCCAGAGGGATGCGGAGTAGGTCTTCTTCCACAGCAGCGCAGGAGTGCTGCACCCAGTTGGCCGAGTCTGGGTTGGGTGACCTAGGTGTGTGCTCTGTCTGGCAGGCAGGAGGTGAGCTCTGCCTCCTATGGCAAGAAATTCCTGCCACCTAGGAGGGAGATTCAGGCCACACTGGAAGAGAAAGATAAATACTAACTGCAGGGAGAAAATGGTTCTCTCAACACTTGGAAGTGTGTTTAAGTTTTTATTAGGCTTTGCTGCAGCCTACAGCTCTTTGCATTTGTGTAGTTCTTTTTAGGTTGCGAATGTTTTCACATACATTCTTGTCTAATTTTAATACACGGGCCCCTGGCCCCAAGCAATGAGTCAGATTCACCTTCACAACACAAACCAGCAAACTGTGGAAAAGAGAAGGGAAGTGACTCACCCAGGTTCCCAGGGCTTTGAGTATTGACTTCAAGCCCCAAGCCAAGAGCAGCCTGTGTCACCTCCGCCACCATGCTGCCCCACTAAAACAATGATTTCCAGCCAGTTTAAGCATTTATTTCTCTTTATCTCAATCCAATCTGGACTAAAATGCCATCAATTTTTATCTTCCTCCGACAAGTTTTCTGTATAGCTTCTCTCTATTGTTTGAGAATTGTCTTAGGCAGACACAAGAACTCCAATAATCTATAAACAGTTCATTTATAGTTACAAACGCGGTGCACACTTGTGTCCCTTGGCTCCTCGGCCTCACAGATTGCGTGGTTTAGGTTTGCTGTGGAGGGGCTGGTAGCTCCGAAGGTGATGAGTTCATAGTTAAAGAATCTGAAGTATGAACTAGGCTCAAAGTCAATTAAGCCAGGAAAGTGAATCAGTGACGCAGCGTGCTGTTGCATCCCAAACGTGAAAGAAAGAATGAAAACAAAAGGACAAAACCCCAGTCCAGAGGACTCTGGAGGCTCCTGGTAGCCCCTCTAGCGAGTGTCCTACGGGGGCACCTGAGCAGGGTTGCAGGGCTGCAAAGTGCCAGGGAGGAACAGCTGCTGTGGATGCAAATATCTAACCTCAGCACATTCCAATGCTTGGAGTGAAGGGAAGAAAGTGTGATTGCATGTCCCAGGAAGGCCCAGGCCCAGCAGCCTCTCCCCTGCTGCTTAATGTAGGAAATATCTCCCAAACATCTACGCTAATCCTCCACCAATACAATGAGAAATGAGCCCCGCTGGCAGCCAAGGAGTTATTAAACCAGGACAAAAAAATATTCCCGCCCATAGCAACAGAGCCAGAGATAACAGCAGGGAATAGCCGGGCTGCAGAGAGATGGCAGATGCAAAACTTTTGATCCTGGGAACCCCCAAAGCAAATGACGTGTGAGAAAAAGAAACGGCCTGCTTTTGCCCAGGAAACTCAGCGTCGCGCTGCAAGCTTCAGGACTTAGTGGATAGCCCTGGTCAAGATGAGCTTGGCTCACAAACTGTAATCGGCCTGTGGACGGCAAGGGCGGGCTGACCCTGGTGGACGCAAGGCCTTCCGGGATGGTCTCTGGCTCGCCGACAAAACTCGCCCAGTAGGCGCACGAGTCCCGGCTGCTCCCTGTTTGCCACGCAGATCTCTGAGCGCTGCGCTTTAGGTACAGCGGTTTTCCCTAGTAAATACTTCTCCCAAATGCTCCCTTTCTGGTCAGCATGTTCACTGTCCCAGTGTTTCTCCACATTCTTTGTTTGTGCTGGGAAACACCAACAGCTAGGTAGATAAGCACTCACCGGTCCCAGGCAGCTCCTGGTCGCTGCCAGCCAAAAGAAACGCTTCCATTTGTCCTTTCCTAGGACGGCGGGCGCTGGTCTGGGCTTCTGTGGATGGCTGCAGCAGCCAGCGAGAAAGGAGCCAAAGCCTCCCCGGCTGCTTAATGCAGGAAGTATCTCCCAAACATATACGCTAACCCTCCACCAATACAATAAGAAAAGAGCCCCGCCCGCAGCCATAGGCGTTGAACGAGCAAACATTTCTGTAACTCTGCTATCTACAAAATACTTATTTTTACATGTTCTCTGCAACAAACTTGTTTGAGTCATGTAATTTTGTCCCCCATGAGGACAGTGGAGGTAGCAGTTTATTTCATGGAAAGGGTGGTACCGCCAGGAGTGCGTGGGGTTACCTTCAGGCCTGCTCTGATTCTCCGCCCCACTACACCCCACCTTGACCTGGGAAACACACAAACTAGACAGTTTTTGTTATTATTTTTAATGTATTCAGTACAGAATCTCACTATGCAGCCGAGACTCATAGTGATCCTCCTGTTTTCAGCTTCCCCAGTGCTGAGATTACAGGCACAGGCCACCATGCCTGGTGTCTGTGACCTGCTCAGGGTGCCAGAGGGCGGGTTCTGCGGGGCATGTGACACTGGGTCTCAAACCCCAGTGCCTGTGCTTGCCTAGGAAGGCACTTAGCTCACTGAGCTATCTCACTGGCCCTTCAGACATTTTATTTTAGGATTCTAGGAAGAAAATAAAATATATTCCCTGTCTTGGAAAATGACCTTGATGTGACAGCCTCACTGGCCCGTGGAAAAGTTATCTAAGTCCCTTTACATTTATACTTTCAAGGTTTCATATTTTGTACTAATTTTAGTTAAAAAATATAGGCCATTGTAATCCAGATGCAGAGAAAGTCTCCTGGCAACACTGACACCACATCTACCCACTTCTGCCCCATGCAGGCATGCTCCACTCCTGTTATCCCATTTTTCATCTTCCTCAGAGAGGAAAAAACCATAGGGCAAAGAGCAGAAAGTAATACCAATTATTGAGTAATTCATATATCACAAATAACTCCTCCCCAACAACTTGACTGTACTTGCTGACCCCCAAGTGGACACTGAGCTGACCCACCTTGGCACCATGTGAAGGTCACCCCCAATCATCCTGTACCTGGTAATGACAAAGAATGTAGGGTACAATCAGATGGCTCTCAACCATGAACAAATTATGTATCAGGCCTCAGTTTCCTTCTCTGTAAAACAAGAGTCAAACAGTGCTTACTGTAAGGATAACAGAGGTTCAATGAAAACCTATTTAGACAATCTATTTAAAGAGTTTGAGAAGACTCATATGTAGTAAATGCTAGCAATCATTCCTTTGATTATGGAGCTAAAATAAAACAGAAAAATGAGGACATTAAATTTGTACCAGTGACTTTCCAGTCTGTTCTTATTTTTAGTAATATTGGCTTATCTCCAAATTTCAAATTATAGGGACAGTTTTACAAAACAATCAGTGATGGTTCCTCCACCTCTGGTTCAGTCTCATATGCACAGAAAGTGGTTGGGCGGGTATTTTGCAGCTATATCTTTTCATTTCCGAAGTGCTAGGAGTTCTCAGGTTTCTCTGCTGACCAGTGCATAAAAAAATGTCTTAATCTTTAAGCTTAGCGGAGAACTGCATTTTCAAAAGACACACGCACATGCACACGCACACACACACACACACACACACACACAAAGCAGCTCATGTTTCTTAGCTCATAGTCACCTATTATTAGAGAGCACCCAGTCCTTACCTTTTATCCTTGATATGACCTGGGTAAATGCCAAAGGTTTACAACCATGACAGGTTGAGGTTGGTCCAGCTGCAAGCCAGGCAAGAATTCCATCCTGCTGGAGCCTTCGCCACTTCCTTTTCCCTAGCAGGGTTCTCTCATCCGTCTCCTTTGGACGAAGCCTACCAGGCCTACCGCCTTCTGGTCATTTAGGTGACAGGGACGCTTTGTATTTCTGGGTCTTAGGTGAACCTTTCCTTTTTGCTCTCCCCTGGTATTTTACCTGGTTCTAGATTTTACTCCGCTGTTAATCCTTTCCTCGTTGTCTGTTTTACTCCCATATAGTTTTTGTTTAGCTGAGGCAGAAAAAACCAGCCAGAAGAGAAAGCCAGCTCTACCCCTCTCTAAAGCTCTTGGTATTCATCCATCAGCTTAACATAGCTGTTGGGTCTGGTCTCTACCACAGCCATATCTTTCACTAGGGTCTGCCTGCCTTATATCCTCTCCTTTCAAGCCATGGGCTTCCTTTAGGCCCACCCCTTGGGGGGTCTTGCTTCTTGTGGTCTCATTTGTTGTGAGCTCATTTGCTGGGAACTGATTTGCTGAATAGAAATGAGTGATAGCTCATTTGTCCAATCACTGATCAGGTCTTTCCTGCTTTAGTTTTTCGGCACTACCCCCTCCTCAAATCCCCTTTGTTGAGTCATTTCTCTAGAGGATATAAGGATCTTCTGGAATTCTGACATCAGTTTTATAGAATCAGACCTATTATGTAAATACTATTTTCCACATCCCATAGATGGGAAAAAATATCATTTTCAACTAAAGAACCATATTCCTGTGGCTTGATGGAACGATTAGTTAAAAAAGAAAGGTGATGATTTGCTCCTTCTGTGGTTTCCCAGGCAATGGATAAGAAATATTGTTTTAGGCAATTCCATACCATTTTAAAAATTCTAGTTGTAACCAGTTTGCTGAAAGAACAATAGGCAAGTCTCCCAATATTGTTCAAGTCATGGTGTATGTAGAAAGCCACCTTGTACTATGGCCAAAATGACACAGATATATTAACACACACGACTCTGCCTTTTCCAAGCCCTAGACAGCCTCTTAGAGAGACGAGGGCATTATTAGAACACCCTTAACACAAGCTGGTCCAGCCCAGAGTTAGGAAGGAACTTAATTTTATGTGTATCACTACCTTTGAAATTTTCTCTATCCAATCTTCTTTTCTCAAGTCTGGGAAAATTCTCAGCAGTCCCCTTGGCCTTCCCAGGTGCTTTCAGGGGTAGCACTGTTTGTCATCAAACTTAAAACAGAATGCAATCTTCGTCTATCGCACATTTCTCTCCACTCCACCCTGGGTCAGAAACCTGGCTGGGGAGGCAGCAGGCTGGGCTTTCTTTGTCCTGTCATTCGAGTTTCCCTGTCACGGTACCCCAGTGCCGCAGGCTTTCTGAAAGGGAGGAAGGCGATGGCATGTGCAGGCTTACTTGGCAGGCACTGTGGATGCCCTGCCAACGCCAGCCCTTTCTGCTGTGGACCAGTGGTCCTCACAGGCTTTCTCGTCTAACCCGAGGCTTGCTACCTTCTGTGCAGACCCCTCAGCCAAAGGAAAGCCATTGGAAATGAAAGCACTCCCCAGTTGTCTGTCCTTGGCCTTTCCATCAGATGCCACACGGCGCCTCCTGGCTCCAGGACACAGGACAAGAAGCCCCTCCAAGATCATTCCTGCTTGTGGAGTCCTGGGGCCTGGAAGTTCCCATCCTCAGAACCCCTCAGCGGAATCGCAGACAGTCATACAGGCATGCCAAGACGAAGAATGCAGGAAAGCTGGTGCCTCACAGCTGGACTGAAAATGGTTTTTGGTTCTTTAACTTCTAAGGATTAAAATCAATATTTTCATTTTTTTAAAAAAGCTATGAGCAATACTTACTGGCACGCTGGGATGAATAGTCACGGAAGTCCATCAGTGGGGAAACACGATGCTGCTTCTGATGTCAGTGCCCAAGTCTGTTTGGAGCCCTGGGACTCTTTTCATGATGTTTCAGCGGCACGAGAGTGCTGCAAGTGTCCCCTCACCTCACACCCTGCTCAGAGTCCACGCTAGGCTTTTACACTCCTTGGACCCTGGGTGCTGCAGCCTGTCTTATAACACATCATCAGAGTCCCCTAAGACTCTCAAATGATTACATTTCAAACGAGAGAACTTCAGTGCCTTCCAGGAAAATGTAGATGTTTTTCTTAGACATATTCAGCAAAGTCCGTGCACTGTACCGACGGCTCTGCATGAAGATGACTGGGCGGTCCGCTTCCTCGAGGGCAGCCTGCCACATTCCTTCTCTCTGAGCAACGCTTTCTAGGTGGCATGGAGAGGTGATACCCCGGCTTCTGTCTCTTGGGGCCAGGTTCCCTCCTACTGACACTGCTCACAGTTGCTGGCGCAAGGGAATGAGCACCAGCAGCATCCCGAGGCGGCCCAGGGTGCTGCAGGGGTGACCTTGTGCCTCTTCTTGCCCGAGCGCCTGACTCAGGACCAGGTTGACGCTTCCTTGGGATGAGATGCACATCCCATGAGCAGACAGAAAAGGCATGAAGCGAAAAATGCAAACAATGAATTCCCTAAAATTCACCAACAGAAAATCCTCCATCCTTGTTGCTAGAATTGGGAAAAACATCTTTTCCCCTAATATGGTACTGTGAGTAATGTCATCATGGATTGTTCTATGAGAGGTCATTGCAAGCATTTAGAATGTGGATTCAAAATTCAAAAAGTGGATTCATACAGTAGGTAATCTCTCTCTCTCTCTCTCTCTCTCTCTCTCTCTCTCTCTCTCTCAGATTTGTTTGGGTTATTGCACGTGCAGTTTTTCTTCTTATTTCTGTATAATTTCTCTGGGTATCAATGCAGCACTGTCTATTTTTCCATTCATATGCTGGAGAACATTGGGTAGATGCCATTTTTGACAGTTTTGAGTAGAGCTGTTATAAACATTGTATAGGTTTTTTTTCTAAAAAAAAATCTTTTTGATACAGGGTCTTGCTACACAGCTTAGACTCGTGGCATTCCTCCTGCCTCAGCCTCCCTAGTGCTGGGATTACAAGCATGCACCACCATGCCTGATTCCTGTGTGGCACAACATGCAGTACCAGGGATCCCAACTGGGACCTTGCACCTAACAGGCACGTGCTTGTCCTGCCGAGCTGTCTCTCCAGCCCCTATACAGGTTTTGCATCACATGGATTTTCACTTTTCTAGGAAAGGGTTTCCAAACTGTAGCACACCTGATGTTTTGGGCCATCTAGTCTTTGTTGACTATAGATTATTCTGTGTATTTTTGGAGGTTTATCAGCATCTCTGTCTTCTATCCTCTAGATACCAATACCATCCCCTCGCTCATTTGTGACAAAGAAAACTACTTCCAGATTGGGAGTGGGGGACCACCTCCAGCTGCGATCGCAGCCTTGTGCGAATGCTCAGGAGTGGCACTGCTGAGTCACATGATGAGTATATGTATGATGCTGTAATACATTTCCCAGCAATGGTGGGACTTTCAGTGGCTGCACTGAAGGAGGGATTTACAATGCTTTGAAGCATGTAGAATACCACAGAAAGCCCCCTATGACTGTCTGCCCTGTCAGTCAGGGAAGGGCCTGAGCCCTCAGGCTGCAGCATCTGAGCAGACAGAATTTTATCTGTGGGACACTTGGGGGATGCGATCTCAAAGCTGAGCAGGCTCCTGAGGCCTTTCTTTGCATAGCAAGAGCTTCTGCAGGATCTTGTCTCACACAGCTTGGGTGCAGGAGCAACAAGAGGTTACAGCAGTGCCAGAGGCTAATGCCATCAGCACCTTTCTCACTACTGTGCCAGCAGTCAGACCTGGATCCATCTCAGATGCATGGCAGCATGACAGCATCTCTTAGGGTCCTAGTCAAAGTACTTGGTCTTATTCACATCTACTTGTTCAGGGTTATCTCATTCAAGTATAAGCATTCTCTCAGTTTGTCCGTATCTGACGTGACCACTGTCTCCTTCCTTATCAGCCAGGTTTCTAGGATCTCCAGGGTCTCCACTGGCCTTGCATCCAGGGCCTCTGACCTCAGAGTGGTTATATAATGAATTGTGTGACAACAAAGGTGACTATAGTCCTGGACAGTCTGTCTCCACCCCCAAAAGGGGATGCCAGTCTTTGAGAAGAAGATTTGGTTGTGTTTCATTCTGTATGCACTTTTCCTTCAAATAAGGCTTAACCTAGCATCGGGTAGTGACCCTTCTTCATCTTTATTTGTGCCTGCACCAGTTATTCTGTACTGGAGCATGTAGCAACCTCAGGCCCTCTTCCATAGGCTCTGATGACCTAAGGTGTGTATTAGCTTGTGTGTATAATCTTAGATCATTGAAGTACCTATACATTGAACATAATATATTCAAAGCACTAAAAAACCCTGCCAACTGAAAATACTCTACCAAGTTGGAGTTAGAGCTCATGAGTGGACACATACTCAGTCTGTGCAAAGCCCTGGGTTCAATTCCTAACATGAAGAGGGAGAAGTAACAACACTGAACAACACAGAATCATATGAAACCATAAATCTCATAAGAGATTTATACAGAAAAATATATGACACAGTAACAATGGTAGACAAATTGTTCTAACTCTAATATTAAAGTTAAACACAAAAATGTGTTAGTGGGCACATGCTATAAAAAGAAGGAATCACTGAGTGGAAGAACACAAAGTACGGCAAGGAACAGAAAAAGATGGAGACGGGACATGTAGTTGAAGTCGAGTTGCTTAAAAGGGATGTTGATAATGATAAGATATTTTATGCAAGAATCATAAAACACCTAGAATAGATACCTAAAAGATGAAGAGAACAGGGAAATGTTCACTAATAGTGTTCAAGAACAGGCCAATATGTACACTGTACTACAACGTATGCACAGGCCAGTGGAGATCACGTTTTCACCGTGGTCGCCTTGTTGTGCTGGACTGTCCAGGGCCCTGTATCCCTTCTCCATAGAAGAAAAGAGAGCATCATGCAGCAGCTGCAGAGTGTTAATGCTGGAGGGCAATGGGTTGATGCTCATGTTTATGAGAAGTGAACACTGCCCTAAGTATTTCTTCCAAGGTTACAATGAGGATGTCCCTCGTCCAGTCTAGTGGAAGAGAGCTTGACATGGCCAGATGCTATGGTTCAAAGAGAGTAGGATTCTTTTTTATCTGGGACCTACCTCCTAAGCCCCACCGTCATTTCATTAAGGATGAGGGATGTGTCTTTTTTCCTTTTCTTGACATTTGTCGTCCCTGACAGTGTGTCTGGCACTGCTTTTCTGGGAGCAGCCAACAGCCACTGAGCAACTGCCATGAACTGAGTGCAAGTCCCGGAGCGCTTCCTTCTCACTTTGGTCACGCTGCTTCACCAGCTTGGCTATGTCACTTCGCTTGAGGTGGCCCACTGTGAGCAGGTGTCTCAGAACAGGCCAAAATCTGGGGGCGAGAAATGTCCATGAGCATGGAATGCTCCTTTATTTATCTGTGTCTTTTTTATTTTTTATTTTTTTATTGAGAAATAAATATGAATGAGACAGTTTCACAGCTGATTAGTAG
>NW_004524758.1:151556-152362 GCF_000260255.1 Octodon degus
GACCTTGCAGCCCTTCCTTTTCTCCAATTTTGAACTGCTAACTTAGGGTGTTAACCCTCCAGAAGAGAAGCTAATTATTAACCTGCAATATATGCAGTTCGGTTTACCCTATCTGTAGAAATATCAAACATTTTGGCATATCATGGAACAGGTATTTTCCATCAGATATTAATATGTTGAACTTTAAGTCCTAAGAATATGAAGGAAAAAATAATTATATAAAAGTAAAAATAAGCATGAACATATTTTTACAAAGAAATTTAGAAACCTAACCATATACGGAATTGTAGGTCCCTATATTAGGGAGACAATACAATATTTACAGATGTGGGTTTGGTTTATTTCACTAATAAGTATATCTTCCAGGGGCATCCACTTAAATATGAAGGCTTCAAGTTTATCATTCTTTATAGCTGAGTAGTACTCCACTATATAAAAGTACCACATCTTTTTCAACCATTCCACATGTGATGGGCATCTTGGTTGTTTCCAAGATCTGGCTATCACAAATTGTGCTGCTATAAACATAGGTATGCATATATCACTATGATATGATGCTTTCAGTTCCTCTGGGAAAATTCCCAGTAAGGGGAAAGCAGGCTTGAATGGGATTTCCAGTCCTAGTTTTCTAAGGAGTCTCCACACTGATTTTCATAATGGTTGTACCAGTCAACACTCCCACCAACAGTGGAGAAGGGTTCCCCTTTCCCCACAGCCTCTCCAATATTTGTTGTTGGTTGATTTCTTATGATAGCCAATCTTTCTGGGGTGAGATGGTATCTCAGTGTTGTTTTATTTGCATTTCG
>NW_004524758.1:153516-195064 GCF_000260255.1 Octodon degus
AACTCTAGTATTTTCTTAGTGGAATTTTTTGGATCTTCCAAATAAAGTATCATGTCATCTGCAAATAATGATAGTTTCACTTCTTCTTTACCTATTCTTACTCCTTTTATTTCTCCCTCTTGTCTAATGGCTCTAGCTAATGATTCCAGAACTATATTGAAGAGGAGTGGTGATAGAGGGCATTCTTGATTGTACATGATATGAGAGTAAAAGATTTCAGTTTTTTCCCATTGAGAATTATATTAGCCATTGGGTTGTCATAGATGGCTTTTAACAGATTGAAGTAGACACCATCTATTCCAATTTTCTGTAGGACTTTGAACATGAATGGGTGTTGGACTTTGTCAAAAGCCTTTTCTGCATCAATTGAAATGGTCATGTGATTTTTAATTTTCACTCTGTTGATATAGTGTGCTATATTTATTACTATATTTATTACTATATTTATAGATTTTCGAATATTGAACCATCCTTGCATCCCTGGCATGAATCCTACCTGGTCATGGTGCATGATCTTCTTGATGATTTGCTGTATTCTATTTGCTAGGATTTTATTGAGGATTTTGGCATTTATGTTCATGAGGGAGACTGGCCTGTAGTTCTCTTTCTTAGTTGCATCTTTCCCTGGTTTTGATATGAGCACAATACTTGCCTCCAGGAAAGATTTTGTTGAGAACACTTTCTTTTTCAATCTCACTGAAGAGTTTGAGGAGTGTAGGGATTCTGTCTTCTTTGTATTTCTTATAGAATTCAGCTGTGAATCCATCAGGACCTGGGCTTTTCTTTGTCGGCAGGCTCTTTATTACATTCTGTATTTCAATGGCTGTTACTGGGTTATTGAGAGTTGTTATATCTTCTTGATTCAGTTTTGGTAATTTGTACCTTTCTAGGAATCTGTCCATTTTTTTCTGTGGCTTCTATTCTGTGAGCGTAAAGATTCTCAAAGTAGCTATTGATAATCTTCTGAATTTCTACTGGGTCTGTGGTAATTACACCGTTTTCATTCTTTATTGCTTGTATTTGAATTTTTCTTTCCTCTTTTTGCTGAGATTAATTGCTCATCAATTTTATTTAATCTTTCAAAGAACGAGCTTTTTGATTCCTTAATTCTTTGAACTGTTTTCTTCATCTCAATTGAATTAATTTCTGCTCTAATCTTTATGATTTCTTCCCGCCTTTGGGCTCTGGGTTTGGTTTTTGTTCTTCATTTTCTAGATGTCACAGGTGCAGCATCAGGGTGTTTATTTGTTCCCATTCTGTTTTCCTAATGTGTGAGTACACAGCTATGAATTTCCCTCTGAGAACTGCTTTCATCACATCCCATAAATTCTGATAAGTTGTGGATGAATTTTCATTGAATTGTAGATATTGTTGCATTTCTTGTTTAATTTCATCTGTAACCCATTGATTGCTGAGTAGGGTGTTGTATAATTTCCATGTATTTAGCGGATTTTTCTGGTTTCTTTTGTTATTTATTTCCAGTTTCATTGCATTGTGGTCAGATAATATGCATGGGATAATTTCTGTTTTCTTGTATATACTTAAGCATGACCTATGTACTTGTATGTGATCTATTTTAGAAAATGATCCATGTGCAGCTGAAAAAAATGTGTATTCAGCTGTGATTGGGTGCAGCACTCTGTGTATGTCTACCAAGTCCATTTGTTCCAAGCTCTGGTTCAGTTGTGCTACTTTTTTGCTAATTTTTTGTCTGGTTGATATATCTTTTTGGGATAAGGGTGTGATAAGGTCTCCTGTTAAGATTGTTGTGTTGGATATTAGATTTTTCATGTGTATTAAAGTTTGTCTTATGTAGTTGGGTGCTCCCGTGTTTGGTGCATACATATTTATGATTGTTATTTCTTCCTCTTGAATTTTTCCTCTAACTAGTATATAGTGGCCTTTATTTCATTTGATCATTCTTGGTTTGAAGTTAAGACTGTCTGAGATCAAGATTGCTACCCCTGCTTTTCTCTGAGGTGCTGGGGCATGTAGTATTGTTTTCCATCCTTTGAGTTTCAGCCTGTGAGTTCCTTTATGAGTTAAATGTGTTTCTTGTATACAATATGTTGTTGGGTTTTGTTTCCTAATCCACTGTGCCAATCTATTTCTCTTAATTGGTGAATTGAGTGCATTTACATTTATGGTTATTATTGAGATGTATTGACTTATGATTGACATTTTATTTGAATGCTGTTTTGTAACTTTTTTTCTCCTTGTTTAATTGTTTTTCCTATTTAGTGTGTTTCTTCTGTTCTCGTTGGTGGAGTTCTGATCATTTTGGTCCCTCTCTAGAACATCTTTCAGTAGTCTGTGTAGGGTTGGTCTTGCCATCATGAAATTCTTTTTTATTGGCAGAACCAGGGATTGAACTCAGGCCCGTGCGCTTGCTAGGCAAGCGCTTATTCTACTGAGTCATCTCCCCGGCCCCATCATGAAATTCTTTAGTTGTTCTTTGTCATGAAAGTATTTCACTTCTCCATCAAACTTGAAAGAGAGTTTTGCAGGGTATAGCAGTCTGGGCTGGAATTTGTTTTCATAGAGGACCTGAAGTACTCTGCTCCATGCTCTTCTTGCCTTCATGGTTTGTGAAGAGAAGTCGGCCATAATTCTGATGGGTTTTCCTTTGGATGTGATCTGCTTCTTTTCTGTAGCGGCTTTCAGTATGATATTCTTGCGTTGGATTTCTGGGATCTTGACTATTATATGCCTCGGTGTGTTTTTAATTGGGTTGAAGTTGTTTGGAGTTCTGTATGCTTCAGTTATGTGAGTATCAGAGTGTTTCCTCATATTTGGGAAGTTTTCTGCTATTACTTCTGCCCATATTCTTTTTATATCTTTTGTATTGACTCCTTCATTCTTATTGATGCCTAGTAGTCTCACATTGTTCATCTTTGCATCATCTTGCAGGTGATGAATTATTTTTTCCTGCATCCTAGTTGTTTTTAAGAGATCCTTTCTTACCTTTTCACTACCTGCACCAGCATATTCAAGATCTGAAACTCTATCTTCACTTTCGCTCATATGCCTTTTCAGGCTTGTAATTGAGATTTTAAGGTCCTCTACATCTCTTTTACTCTGCTTAATGCAATCTATTTCTTTCCCGTGTTGCTCATTCAAGGAATCCATCATTTTTTTAATCTCCTGTATTTTTTTTTATCAATGTCTTCTTTAGAAGCAGTTATTAATTCTTTTACTGTAGAGTTTTTTTTACAGATTGGGCTTCCTCTTTATGTTTCTGTATTTGATTCTTTAGTTCTGGTGCTATGAATTTAGAGATTTATTTTTTTCATTTCAGACACTAATTCTGCTTTGAGTTCCTTTAAACCTTTCTGCGGTTGCTTATTTACTTCTGACACTATTAATTTATGTATTTCAGCTAAGCTAGTGTCTGCTGAATTTTTTCTGGTTGGGCATTGTGTTTCCTCCATATGTTTCTGCATTTGATTCTTAAGTTCAGCTGCTATAAATTCAGAGTTTTCTTTTGTTTTTATTCCAGAAATTAATTCTGCTCTGAGTTCCTCTATATCTTTCTGCTGTGTTTATTTAATTCCAATGCTATTGATTTATTATTTCAGCTGAGGTAGTGTCCTCTGCACTTGTTATGGGTGGGCTTGAGACCTGAGATTGCATTTTGCTCCTTGTCTCTATCATGTTGTTTAACACTGACCTCTGGCCTTTGGTGTAGAGCTTTGGTGCAATTATGTCGTTATCACTTAATGAAATTCGGGTACTGATATACCAAGTTCTAGTTCATGCAGTTGTGCCTGGCTTGGGTTAGGCTATGTGCCCAACTCCTTACTGTTGTTGCCCTTGGAGGTGGGCCTGCTGTACACCTCTGGTGAAATGATCTGTTCCTGGATTAGCTGTGTGGTTTTGACCCTAGTCTCACTGCAGGGACTTTAGCTGCAGGGTTTTACCTCAAGCCTGTATGCTAGGTCTGGGCTGGGTTTGGAGGGATATGAGGAGCAGGGGCGAGAGAGTGCAGAAGCTCTCCCACATGCTCACCAGTGTTGTGTTTTGGTGGGTCTGCAGGACTCCCAAGAGGGCGGCAGAAGTTCTTACTCAGATGGTGGGCTGTGCTGTGTCTGGACAGGCGGGGGAGGTCTGGAGAACACGGGCAAATGCCTCTTATGTGGCAGGCTTGGGCTTGGAGTGGTGGGCGGGTGCAGAGCAGAGCAGAAGCTCTTCCCCACACTCACAGGGTCTGGGGTTGGTCAGATATGGAGGGCTTAAGGCATGGTGGAAGTTCTTACTCAGAGGGCAGGCTGCACTGGGTCTGGCTGGGCGGGGGAGGTCCGAAGAACGTGGGAAAAGGCCTCTTTCATGTGGCAGGCCTGGGCTTGGAGTGGCGGGATGGGCGCAGGACAGCAGAAGCTCTCCTCCACACTCACAGGGCCTGGGCTTGGCCGGATAGCTATCTGTGTCTTTAACTTATTCAGTTCATTCAGATCTCTATGCCTTTGATTGATGAATTCAACCCATTTAAAAATATTTATTTATTTATTTATACCAGGAATCAAACTCAAGACCTTGCATTTGCCAGGAAGGTGCTATGCCATTGAGCTAAATCCTTGACTCCATTTATATTTGAAATAATTTTTTATATGTCAAAGTCAACTATTGCTATTTTATTCCTCATTTGCTCTGTCTTCTATCATTTTGTAATTTCTATATTTGCTTTTGCCCTGTTTTCTTTATCTTCTTTATAAATGTTTTATGATTCCTGCATAAAATATCCTTATCAACATCTGGTTTTTCTTTTTTCTGTATTTTAAGGGGCTGGGGAGATAGCTCAGTGGAATAAGTGCTTGCCTGGCAAGCACAAGGTCCTGAGTTCAATCCCTGGTATCACCAAAAAGAAATCCTATTAATGTATTTTAGGGAAGGGTGTTCAGGGTCTCACTACTGCATTGTACTTATAGTGATTCTCCTGTTTACAGCCTCCCAAGAGCTGGGATTAGAGGCATGCACCACCACACCCAGTCTCAATCGCCATCTTAGTGTGCCCTGGGGGACAGGGCTGGCATAGCAGGCCTGGGGATCAAACCCCCGGCCCTTGCACCTCAACATCTGTTTTAAGGTAACTTGACTTCAACTACCTGCACTACCCTTTTCTGTTCCTTGCTATACTTTGTGTTCTTTCACTCAGCGAATCCTTCTTTTTATAGCATGCACTCATTAACACATTTTTTGCATTTAATTTTAATACTAGAGTTAGAATGTTTGATCTACCATTCTTACAGCTTTATATACTTTTTGTGCAAAACTCTTCACAGTTTATAGTTTCATATAATTTTGTGTTGCTCAGTGCTTTTTGTTCTCATTTGAAGAACTCCTTCAAGCATTCCTAGTGAGACCGGGCTAGCAGTTACAGAATTTCTCAGCTGTTTGTCTGCAGAATGCTTCATGTGCTCTTGAGAGTTAAAGGTAATTTTGCTTATTATTTCTCCTGCTTCTCCCCTTTCACATTAGGAACTCAACCCAGGGCTTCACACAGGCTGAGCATGTGTCTACGCGTGACTCTGACCCCCGCTTGGTAGAGTATTTTCAGTTGGGAGAGTTTTTTAGTATTTTGAATATATTAGGGGCAGGGAGATAGCTCAGTAGAATAAGTGCTTGCCTGGCAAGTGCAAGGGCTTAAGTTCAATCCCAGGTTCCATATATATATATATATTCTGACTTTGACTTCTAAGTTGGTTTTAGTGTCTTTTGGTACAGTCCTAATTTATTCTCTCGAAAGACCTTTAAGATTCATAAATCTGGATATCCGTACTCTGTTCCAGACTTCAAAGACTTTAGCCACTATTTGTTTTAATAGATTAGCTCCTTTTTACTCCCTCAGAGTCCCATAAGTGTGTGCCTCTACTGGCTTGTATGGTGTGTTCTAAATGTCTCCCAAGCTTTCTTGATTCTTTTTCATTATTTTGTTCCCTCTGACTGAATAGTTTCACATGACCTGTCTTTGAGCTCATGATTTCTTTCATCTACTTGATTTAATTAGCCCCTGAGGCCCTCCATGGCATTTTTATTTCACTCAATACATTCTTCACCTTCATAATTCCTATGTTTTAGGACTTATGTATTGTTGTTGAAATTTTCATTGACAGTGTTATATTTATTTATTTTGATTTCATTATGTTGTCTATTTTCATACTTTTCCATTTTGCTGAATTTCTCTAAAACAATTATTTTGATTTCTTTTAGTCAAGTTGTTGATTTGCGTTTCTTTGGTGTTTGTTATTAGAAATGTCTTCGCTTGCTTGTGTTGTATTTTCTCATTTCTTTTATTTTTTTTTTTTTACAGCACTGCTCAGATGTGTACATCTGTGAAGAAGCAATCATCTCTCTCTTTTTTTTTTTTTTTTTTTTTTTGGTCTTTTTTGGAACCAGGGGTTGAACTCAGGCCCTTGCACTTGCTAGGCAAGCACTTATTCTACTGAGCTATCTCCCCTGTGCAAGTCATTTCTTCCAGATGGATAGGATGGCATTGGTGGAGAAGGATCTTTCTCTCTGTGTGGCGATGAGGACAGTGGCTAGTGGCCTGTGGCAGTCCTCTGGCAAGGACACAGTGGTGGCTTCTTCTCTTGGGTTGCAGAGGCGTAGACACCAGGCAGCTCTGTGAAATGAGGAGTAAGGCCCCCGGGAGTCCTCGGTGGCTAAGACTGAAGGTGTGCCCAGTGGTGCTGAGGCATGCTGGGGGCGGGGCCCATTCTCTATTTTGCATGGAAGGAATTGTAGCTTTTTCTTTTTGCCTGCCGGAGTCAGGGGTGTGTGTGTGTGTGTGTGTGTGTGTGTGTGTGTGTAGCACTGGCAGAGAGGGTAGAGCAGCAGCACCTCCTCTGGAGGGTCACAGTGCTGCATATTCCAGCCATTCTTCTGGGCTCACGAAGGCTGTGGGAATCTTCATTTATAAAAGTTATCTGTGGTGGTGGCAAGACCTTCTGCAGTCCTTGGAGGCTGAGGTCTTTCTCTTCTCCCCACGTGGTGTCATTCTATCGAGGAGATTCCCCTGGGTCCTGGCCAGGACAGCGCTGCACATGTGAGAAGTGTCTGCATCTTTAGGATTGTGTTTCGGTCTGTTGCTCAGGCTTTTCCACTGTGTCCCAGAACTCTCCCAGAAGCATTTTAGTCAGATGTTGCCTAATCGCCTGATTCTGGGGTGAAAGGAGAGTTGGACTCTCTTTATCTGCTATATTACTAACACCAGTCAAAAACGCTCTCTTCTGACCCATGGATTATTTGGAAGTGTGTTCTTTAATTTCAAAATACTTGGAGCTTTGCCTGTTGTTCTTGTATTATTGATTTCAGCTAATTCCATTATTGTGTGAGAACATTCTTTGTATGATTTCAATTATTTAAAGTTTGATATCTTTGATTTATGATCCAGAATATGGCTGATTCTGGTGAATAGTCCATGTAAATTTGACAATAATGAATTTTCTGCTGTTACTAGGTGGAGTGCTCTATAAATATCAGTTAGACCCAGTTGGTCAGTTATATTGCTCAATTTTTATCTACTCATTTTTTTCCCTATTACTGAGAAAATACAGCTCATTTTCCTTAGGAGTGAACTTACTTCTGCTTTTGTCACTTGCTACAGTGCTATACTACTTAAGTCCAGTATCTTGAGATTTAACTCTTCTTCACTTACATTCTTCTGCCTAATAGTGACTTCTAAGTTGAGGTGTACTAGTGATGCATTACATATCAACTGCTGCATCCCAGTCCCTTCCCTCCAAGCCTGATGGAACATTCAACAGAATATTTCGATATTTATTTTTATTTATGTATTTGGTATAAGGTCCGTTCAGACTCATAGTGATCCTCCTGTCTCAGCCTCCCCAGCACTGGGATTACAGGTGTGCACCACCATGGCGGGTTTCAGAGCAGGCAGGGCATGCCTGGAGTTCAGGGACCAGCATGGCAGGCAGTGCCAGGGATCCAACCCGGGTCCTTGTGCTTGCCAGGTAGGTGCTTAGATCACTGAGCTATCTCCCCAGCCCAATAAGATATTTTGACTTTCTAGACTTCTAGCTGTTTTCTCAACAATTAGAAATGTTCATTAGTGTCTACTAGGAGATCACAGTTTTTTAAATTCTTGTTCTTTCCTGCTTACTGACTGATAATTCTTCTGTGTAGATTTTAGCTCCCCAGTACCTTTAAGTGTATGTTTCTACATTGTTTTCCATTTGTCTAGTTGATAACTGTGGAAAGCTTATCTGAATTGACAATCAGTAAGTATTGGTGCCAGAATTTTTATTTAGCAATTAAAAGAAAATCATTCAGATAAAATTCATTCTAAAATAATAATCAATGTAGTATAGCATTGAGGAAAAATTGAAAATTAAACAAAAGGAATAGATACTAGTGTTCAAAATAGGCCAATACATACATTGTCAACTGACATTGGACAAAATGGCCAAAATAATTTAATGATGAATGGTTAGAGTTTTTGACAAATACCAGTGGTAAAAATGCTTTTCTGTGGTAAGCAGAATTTTTTTTATTTATTTATTTATTTATTTATATTTTTAGAGAAGGGTCTGCAGGGTGTTCAGGGTCTTACTACTAGATCGGATGCATAGTGGTCCACCTGTTCACAGCCTCACAAGCACTGGGATTACAGGTGTGTGACACCACACCCAGTTTCAACTGCTGTCTCAGTGAGACCTTGGGGTGGAGCTGGCACAGCAGGCCCAGGGATAGAACCCCCAGCCCCTGAGCCTGCTTGCAGGCACTTCAATCCACTGAGCTATTTGGCTGGCCCTGATAAGCAGAATTTTAAACATGCCTTCTCCAGAATCTGTATTCTGGTTATCCAATATAGTTGCTATTCCAGAGGAGCCTTTTTGGATTAGTTAAGGCCATAGACACTAAAGCAAGAAAGTGATCTAAGATGGTACATGCAAGCTAATCTCTCTTTCTGGAGTGGATGATAGAGACCCAGGCAATAATGGGACAGCAGAGAAACTCAAAGTGTTCAAAGCATATGGAGGATCCAACCCTCTGTTTCTCGCTCTGACAAAACCATGACTGAGGACTTAAAGGTGGCCTCTGGTGCCTAAGGATAGCCCCTGCTAGAGACTGAGTGTTGTCATCCAGCCTCTTAAACTCATCCGGTGAAATCCTAATCCCAAATGTATTAGCAGGTCAGACTTTATCAGTCATTTTATAATTCTATAATGATGCTAATATTTTCTAGAAAATACCTCAGAGACCTCCCACAGCTCTTGTTCTACATGAGGAGATAACAAGAAGGTGACCATCTGTGCAACACCCCGCTGGGTTCCGGCAGAGAACAAGCTTGGACGTACCTTGAGCTCATATTTCCTAGCTTCCAGAAGAGCTGGGCACAACTTTCTGCTGTTTATAACAGTCTGTGTTATTCTGTTATGGTAGTGTAAAACAGTAGCAGCAGCAGCAGCAGCAGCAGCAGCAGCAATAGTACAATAATCTGTTACAGCAGTGTGGACTAAGACAATTTCCAACAACCAGCAAGGAAACATACATCAGTGCTACAACCACGTGGAACTGAATTTTTCAAACATCGTGAATGGTCATGGAAAGAGATTCTGTCCTGAACATTCTCTTTGATTTTGACCCTGTGAGACTAAAGAGGGACTAAACTCTGACTCACTGACACTAGGAATTGTTACATGAGTGTACGGTGTATTGTGATTTGTCATGGAAGCAATAGAAAATTGATACCTTGACTATATGAAAAAGTAACTATTGATTCTAGCCTCTTATCTTACAGAAAATTTAACTCAAAATGGGCCATAGGTCTTCATGTAAAAGTTAAAATTCTAAAACTCCTAGAAGAAATGCTGAGCAACTATGTTGAAGATGACAATGTGCAGTGTGCTAAGCACTGGTGCTCTCCTACACTCTTGTTTCAGAATTTTAAGGTACAATTTTTTTTCCAGTACTGGGGATCAAACTCAGGACCTTGTGCCTGCCAGGCAGGCACCTATGCCCCTGAGCTGTCTCTCCAGCTCTTTGTCTTGGAATTTTATATCATTGTTTTTATTGTTCATTTTTCTTTTCTTTAAAATAAAGAAATCATTTGACGTTAGATTTAGCAAAGATTTTTTTTAATAAAACGTAAAAACTATAATCATGAAAAAAATAAATAAATGTATTGGGCTTCACCAGAATTACTGTTTCCTTTTGAAAATATGTTGTATGTTATTTTGTTTTTCAAAATATACTATTATGATAAGCTGTAGGCAGGGAGACGCTGTCTGGTATCCATAAATCCAGTGTAGCTTTAAACGTTTAAAGATTCTTTACAGTTCAATAATAGGAAGCAGATAGTGTATGGGCAAAACTTGGACAGATGCTCCATAAAAAATGATGGTGAATAAGCATATGAAAAGACTCAAAATCATTAGAACTGAAGAAAATAAGAAAAGTGTAATGAGTATAATTGTCAGTCTATTAGAATGGCTAAGGACCAAAAGCCCGACTGTCCCAGTCAATGAAGAAGAGAGTGATGGGAGATAATGTAGGCAAATATGGTGCAGTCACTGTGGTGGCTAACTGTACGTGCTGACTTGGCTGGCCACGGTGCCCGAATGGTCTCTGAAACATTACTCCAGATATTTCTTTCGGAGTGCTTTGGATTAAATTGCATTTAAACTTAAAATACTTGGCCTTAGAATTAAGGTGATCGCTGTCTGTAGTGTAGTTGAATCTCATCTGGTCAGTTGAGGGTCTGATTATAGCAAACAATAATGATAACCAACTTCCCTCTCCGGAGCAGAAAGGAACTCTGCTGGTGCCTAGACCTTGGGCTTGAAGTGCAGCGCGTTCTGCTTCAAGGGCATATTGCTTCTCCAGCTCTGCCTCATAATTTAGCTCACAGGGACCTTGGTCACTTGTACCTTCCATAAAATATCACAGGAGTCCGTTACAGGGGGACATTATGCTGGTGATACCTACTCTGCTCCTTTTGCTAAATGGTAGAAAATAGATTTGACAAAAATTTAAAGGCATCATACTTCAGTTAAATTTCTAGGGACTCTGATATGGGGCATGTTGACACATTCCTTCTAAGGTGCAGGGAAAGTTATCGCATCTGTCCCCTCCTAAGATAAAAGACAGCCAAGCCTACAGAAAGGCAGTATCTCGTGGACCTCTTTGTGTTTTGGGTGTGACACATCTCCCATTTGGTGATATCTCTTCATCCTATTTATCCAGTGACTCAAAAAGCTGCTAATTTTGAGCAAAGCCCAGAATAAGAGAAGGTCCTATAGCAGGTCCAAATCCTATCTAGGTGCTTCAGGTGCCAGTGTCAGATAAGGATGCTGTTCGGAGACTGGCAGGTACTTACAGGTGAGTCATAACCTTTAAGATTTTGTATGGAGCTCAAACATCTTGGGTAGATCATTACTGTTCTTTTTGAGAAATAGGTTTGTGGCTTGATATTTGGCTTTAGTAGGGACTAAACATTCAACCACGGGCTACCATGTTACACTAAGAAGTGAGCTTCCCATCATGAACTGGGTATTGTCTAACCCACCAAAGTATAATATTAGGCCAATACAGAAGCATGATGGCATCAAATGAAAGTGGGCCTGAATAGACCTTCAAAGTACATGAAGAATTATCCCAAATGCCCATTCTTGCTCTATCTCTGTCTTTCTTTCTTTCTTTCTCTCTATGTCTCTGTCTCTGTGTCTCTGTGTCTCTGGTCTTTCTGTCTCTCTTCGTCTCTGTCTCTGTCTCTGTCTCTGTCTCTGTCTTTCTGTCTCTGTCTCTCTGTCTCTGTCTCTGTCTCTCTCTCTCTCTCTCTCTCTCTCTCTCTCAACATCATGGCAAGATTCTCTAAGGTCAGTTGACAGAGAAAGGCAAGACTCGGGCCTTGTTTTCAGATAATTCTGCACACGCATGCATCACCAAGAAGTGAAGAGCTGTAGCACCAGAGCCTACTGAGTGGGGAAAAATTTGAGAAGTTTACCTCCTTGTTCATTTGACTTTGAAGGAGAAATGGGCCAGATGTAAAATGATACACTACTATAAGGGCTGTGGCCAATGGTTTGTCTTGGATTGTCAGAAATGGGGAAGGAACAGTACTGGAAAGTTTGGGACAATGAATTCTGAGAGGTGAGTACATAGATAAACCCTTCTTCCCTCCCTCCCTCCCTCCCTCCCTTCCTTCCTTCCTTCCTTCCTTCCTTCCTTCCTTCCTTCCTTCCTTCCTTCTTTCCTTCCTTCCTTCCTTCCTTTGTTCCTTTCTGAGCCAAGTTCTTATGAACTCGTGTTCATCCTGCCTCAACCTCCTGAGACTTTTCTGAAAAGGCAAAATACATGACAGTATTTTTGTCTGATGCAAATATTCTCCAAAGGGTAGCCTCCTCAGTAGAGGAAAGTTTCTCCAATCAAGTGGTTAGGATGACACATTTGTGGATACTGGTCAGTGACTTTCCAAGCTCCCTCTGTTATTGTCTAGTGGGTATATGAATTAAATAGCCATGGTGGGATGGAGGGACAGAGGTTACGCAGGAGCTTGGCCAAGTTCACATCTACTCATCAGGGTCTGTGTGGCTCTATCCACTTCTGAGTGACCAACTGTCGATTAAGACCAGCAACACCCATTCCCTACAATGATGCCATTCTCCTGAGTCACAGGTTGATTACATTGGCTGCTTGTGCCACGTAAGCATGACTCTGGTGGGCCCCCCAAAATATGATTCAGTCACTCATCCCAAAGAAAGTAAACAAAGAGTAATGTTGAAAAGTATGGAAGGAGCTTTTAATTGGTGTAAGTACACTTGACCAGGACCAGTGTCCCAAGCCCTGTGTTCAGGGGAACTCGCATATGCCCCCAGATCACACAGATGAAGGCGGCAGTAACAGGCATCGTCAAGGATTCTGGGTCACACACTGGTCTGGTTGACGATTATCTCAGGATTGGTCAGGCGGGGCCTTGTCCATATCAGTAACGGCAAAGTTGCTGTTGCCCATGGGGTAGTTTTGACTCATTGGATGTTTATCAGCCATACTGGTTGTTCTTAGAACCCAAAGTGACAGCCAGGGCACAGGAGACAGATGGAGAATGGAGGCAGAGATGCCAGATTGTTATCTTTCTTTCAGTTTCTCGGTTGGATATGCACAGGTCCATGTGACGAGCCAGTGTTTCTAGCAAAAGAAGCCACTCAGTCCTTGTAACACTTACATCATGGATGGGGGCAGCGTTTTGCTCTCATTCTAGAATAAGAAAGAGTTATGCGTATGAATTTGCCTTCCCGAGCACAGCCGTACCCTCTGCCACGACATCGACGCTGCTCTGCTTCTGATAAAGGAACTCAGCACACAGGCAGTAAGTGCTGCGACGGGAAGCCTCAGGCAATGCTGTGGGCTGTGCCTGCAGAACTCACTGCTCTTGCCTTGGGCCAGGCCGCCCTGTAGACCTGGACTCACAGAACAGTGCCTTTTGGAGACTCAGTTGTGGTGACTGGTGACAATATCTGGCAGGCCTGGGCCAGGAGAAAGCTGTACCTTTTCAGTCAGACTTTTTTTTTTTTATCAATTCCTTTTAATATTCCTAGTAATTTAGTAAGATGACACAAGAACAGTAATACAATTTCACTTAAATTTAAATTGTCATAATTTGTTATGAATATGCAAGTATAAAGTACTATTTCTCCCACAGCGAGCACTCACAGGTCCAGAGATCAAGGGGTCTCTGGTGGGGTGACACATTCCCAAGACCCCTACTCACCAGCTAGCAGAAGCTTTACATCCTATCCAATGCCTTTGTGCCCTGCTGGCCTGGGCATGAGATTCCAGAGGGAGGGATCTTCCGCAGGAGATGCAATGGCAGTTCCTTTGAACTGAAAGTTAGGACAGCTTCTGGGCCAGTCAGGACTCCTGGTTCTCCTCAATTAACAGAAAGAAAGGAACTATGTATCAGCTGGGTGCCTGATCCTGACTGCTGCCCCACAAGGCAGGTAAAGTAGAATGTGTCCAGAGTGTGGGAGACACCCGAGGGTCTCTTAATGTCATCACGCCTCTGATTAATGTCCAGGAAAAACAGCAGTGACCCAATGCTGGAGGGACTCTTTTGTTGTTGTTGTTGTTTTTTAATAGCTATTTATTGAGCTTCTTGTCCTGCCAAAATGTCCTGTGGATATACCACTGTAATTAGCACACCTCTAACAGGCAAAATTGTACATCAAGTTATATTCCATATGGCCTGATTATATAAAAATGTAAAATAAGAATAATTTATCAATTCCTTTTAACATTCCTAGTAATTTAGTAAGATGACACAAGAACAATAATACAATTACACTTAAATTTAAGTTGTCATAATTTGTTATGAGTATGCAAAGACAACAATCTTTTAAAACATTGCATTTATTAAGCAGCAGCTTTATGTAACAAGATACAGCACACCAGGCCTGCCGCTCAACTTGTTTGTAAGTCTCAGCTTCAGTATGAAGCTGTTTGAAATAAAAATTCAAAACCTGCTTTCTATGTGCTAACTACCTTGGCAAGGGCGCCAGTAAGCACAGCAAAGAACTTGCGACAGTACAAGTAAAGACAACAAAAGCTAAACATTGCAGCCTAAACAACGTTCATCCGAAAAAAGAGAGAAAATTATCCTTGGTTACATAAAAGTTTTCTGACTGGTTAAAACTTAGCAGCATAAAACATGCATTTTAGAATCTTTAGCTATTAAGTTCAAAAAGTCCCAGTGTCTTCATGAAACAATTCCTCTCCAAAGTCAAAATACAGTCAAAATGGAACTCAAATGACAAAACACATTCAAAAGCTAAAACACATTCAGTTATTGCTGATGTGGAGGTAAACTCAGAGCGTTGGGGCTTTCTCACACTGCAAAGGGCTATTTCTCTGGTTCACTCAAAGCAGCGGATGACAAAGTCCACAGATCCCATTAAGCTCCATAAAGAGCAAGAGGGCTCGTACCCAGCTCTGGCCTCCCCAGGAAGCATGGCTACTGTGTCCACAAGAGTAGGAGGTGTGAGGACCAAAGGCACACTCTTCTCCTAGCTGAAGAGATAGCAAACCACCCTGCCTTCCACCCTAGAAGCTCCTTTCTGAGGTAAATACAAAATATACAAAGGGGTGTGTGTGTGTGTGTGTGTGGAGAGTAAGACACACTTATCTACAGAGTAAGGATTTCAAAATATTAATGTAATCCTTACTTTAAAAAAATCAACTAAAAAGAAATTAACGAGTCATCTGGCCACTTCAGATTACAACTTAAGGTGTATTCAGGTTCGTTTCCTATTGATTTATCACTAAATACTTCTAGTCAAAATATTAGCTTTCTTCCCAAGTATTTTAACCATGAGTGTGACTGCAGTGTGTTGTCCCCCAGGTTATCACACAGGGAGGAGAAAAGGTAGACGCTGAAGCAGCAAACGGCAGCTGTGGCCCTTTCACCCAGCGGCATTGCAGTGCCTATTGAATAGTCCAGGAACGATTCTAAAACCAAGACAATTCATGCGTGTTAGTAAATGTATTATAACTTCACAGTTGAGATTTCCGTAGACAAATTTCCGTTGCCCTTTCTTCATAGGGGAGTCCTGGTTTTTGTTAATGTTGTGATGACTCAGGACTTGAACTAGCAGCCTTCTTTTTCTTCTTACTGTGCTTCTTATGCTTGTTTTTCCTTTTTTTTTTTTTCTGTTGCCTTTTCTCATTCTTCGCTATTTTCCTTCTTTTTCGCTCATACCTCTGCAGTATGATCAGATGCTGACAAGGACTCAGATGAAGAAGGTTTATCTTCAGGATACGTCTTTCTTTTCTTGGTAAGTCCTTTAATGGCCTTTTCTTTCTCAATTGCATCCTTTGACTTCTTTTTCTTTTTTTAAATGATCCTTACTGTCTGACCCAGTTTCTGATAGGAAACTTTCCGAAGATTTATGTGAACAGTTCTTTTTTCTTTCTCCTTTTTGCTTGCTTCTTTTCCTTGCTCTCAGAATCTGAAGAACTGCTGGGAGAATCAGAGCTTGACGCAGAAGAAGAGATGGGCTCTCATTTCCACTTAATTTCTCTCTGTGCTTTTCTAGTTCTTCCTTCCATTTCTCATTCATTTTTTTCTTCAACTTCAGTCGAAGCCTTAGAGCCTTTCTGTTCCTTTCTAGTTGCGCTTTTGCTTCTTCCCAGGTAGGCCTGGGTTGATTCGCACAATCCTGGATTGCTGGCTCTGAAGGCTGCGTTGGAGCTCTTGATCTGGCCTTTGCTATTGGACTCATGCAGGCCACCGATTGGCTCATTTCCCATGGTGCTGGATGGAATGCACAGTTAGACTGCGAAAGCCCGATCGGGCCACGGAAGCATAGAGAACCCCTTCATGTCTCAGCCCCTTTGGGAATGATGGTGAGTGTCCCCTTATCCTGTGAAGAATGGGGGGCAGCTGAGGTGCCACTTGCTAACAGCAAAGGACGCACAGGATGAGTAGTGGAAGAAGGGAGTTACAGTATAAGCTATGACCAGTTACGTGGCCAGTTACAGAAAGTGGGATTGTAACTGTCATGAGTATTTTTTCTGTATTTTGTTATGAAGATGTGTGTATTTTTCATCTCTTTTACCTCCTTATCATGTAGCTAATTTTAAGTCATCATACCTGAGTATTGCTAACTTTGCATAACAGCACTGAAGTTAAGAATATTGAGAAGAATAAATAGCAACCAAGGAGTTAATGCATTTACCCTCACGTGTCACACGGTTTATATTAAATGGAAATGGGACCAGGTTTTCAGCTATATTAGTAGATTAAGTACAGTTTAAAACAATTCATATGAGTCCAAGTTAACATCAGTGGAGCTGTGACAGTTAATGTTATGCGGCATCTTAGTTGGGGCATGGTGTTGACACATTTGGTTGAACATTAGTTTGGATGTTCCTGTGAGCATGTTTTGGGGTGAGAGTAATATTTAAGTTGGTGGACTTTAAGTGAGGCAGGTAACTCCCCAAACCGTGGGTATATCTCATCCAATCAGTTGGAGGTCTGCTGTTACAGACTGATTGTTCATGCTACCCCTTCCCCAAATCCCAAATGCCGTGGTATTGGGAGGTGGCGACTAGGGAAGAAATTAGGTTTGGAGAATGCCATGAAAATAAATCTTCCTTGATGTGCTTACTCGCTGTATAAGAAAACAAAGAAAAGGGGCTTTTTCTCTTTGCCATGTAAAGATATGGCTAGAAGGCAGCTGTCTAAAAGCCACAGAGAAGCCAGCATGCTGGCCTCCTGATGTTTGAGAAACAAGCATTTGTTATCGGAGCTACCCAACCGTGGTGTTTTGTTATGGTAGCCGGAGCCGACTAAGGTAACCGAATAGGACGAAAGATTAACTCCCACAGTCAGAGAAGATCGCACCTGCAGACAGGCTTTAGAAGATCACACCTACAGACAGGCTTTGGAAGATCGCACCTGCAGACAGGCTTTAGAAGATCACACCTGCAGACAGGCTTTGGAAGATCGCACCTGCAGACAGGCTTTGGGCTCAAGTCACAGTGTCAGCATGCACCTGAATCTCCAGTCTGCCTGCAGGTGTTAGACTTAACAACAGTTATGCTAGCAGGAGCCATTTCCGAAGCTGTCTACCTCAGCGCCTCCCCATTGATTCTGCTGTTCTAGAAAACTCTGACTGACACAGTCACAACTTGGTTGATCCTTCAAAAGTTGAACACCTGCTTACCACAACCTACACATGCCATTTGCCTAAGAGAAATTAAGTGTGAGTAAACACAAAGAATCTTTTCGCATGCTTTCAGCGTCTTTGGTTGTAACAGCCCCACTGGAAATACCTCAACACATTCATTAGTTTGTGAATAGGCCAACTGTGGGTCCCACAGTGGAGTGGTACCCACCTAAAAGGGAACAGGAATCACGAATGTAACAACACATACACTAAGTTGGGAACAGCGTCTAACACTGTGGAATGGCAGGCAGAGAGAGAGGACTACAGGACAGTCAGTTTGTGGTCCTCGGAATTTCCCCGGACATGCTGAGTGATACCTTGGGAAGAAAACTGTGTGGGTATTGTGGTTATAGCATAACTGCCACTCAGATTACGGGTGCTTACCCACAGTGGATAATTCCAGAGACCTAGGGTGAAATTAGTCATGTAGCGTCAAAGCAGAATACTTCAATTATACAACTGTATGATTGTTACAAATTATAAATGTATTTAACTTATTGAAAGTGTGATATTATGACCCCAAAAGGAATTATTCACTTCCTGAAAGATGGATTTATCATTTTTTTTTAGAAGACCAAAAAATATAATCTGAGTCGTTGACCCAAGACAAAATGTCCTGGCCTGACTATTGGTGGGATCTCCCCCAAAGTTATATGTTGAAGTCTTAACTTCCAGCTTGATTAAATCTGGATATGAGGCTTTAGGGATATAAAAGACCATGAGGAGGGCGCTGTTACTGTGGGACTGGAGCACCTCTAAGAAGAGACGCCAGGAGGGTTCTCATTCTTTATCATGTGAGGACACAATGACACAATGACAAGCAGCGAGCAGGCCCTTACCCCGAGCTGAATCTGCCAGGAAACTGGATCTTGGGGCTCTAGACTCTAGAGTGTGGAAAATAAAAGCCTTTTTTTTCAGCCTGCCAGTGGGTGGCATTTTATTATGAGCACACAAGACATAGAAGTACTGTAGTTAATTCTGGTAAAATTCACATGGAATCATCTCCAAACATGTTAGCCCAAACAAAGGGGAAGAGAAGATAAAATGATGAGGTTAGTGTTCTTGTTTCCTCTCTCCAACTAACGGAGCATGCGACTGCAGGTGGGATTTCATTTTCTGGCATTTTTTTCAGGTGTAAAATGAGGCATCTCACTTGAATGCCTTGAGCTCCTTCCACCTGGCTGAAGGTCAATCAGAGCTCCCTTCCTTTTGCTCTTGGTTGTAGTTATGCCTACACACAGCCTAAGTGGGTGGAATAGAGAATAATTTCATTCTTTACTCCTGAACTCTTCTCATCTGTGTGGAAATTGTGTGTGATTTTTTTTTTCCTCCAGGAACAAGTGTTTTCTAAGCTTAGGCTCATTAGAAGAATTTACTGGGGCTTAGGGAAAGTAATGAATGGATAGCGCTTTCAGCGTCACAGAGGAGGGTTTGTTGCCAGACAAAATTTTTGTTTCTTTCTTTTTTTTTTGTTTGTAGTGCATAATGATTACATTTATTGTGGAGAGCTGGTATATGTATGTAACACATCTTAAATTTTTTTAGATTGCACATAGTAAAAAAAGATTATTTACAAACTTACATGACTATCGCAATAAAAATTGTCTAAATAAACATAAAGAAAGAGTTCATAAACATGAAGAAAGAGTTTATAGATCAGTCATATAATAGTTCTCTCTGTGCCAAAATCAGGAAACTTATATTCACATAATTAGAATTCTCAAAGTAGAAGTGGGTAAGCAATAAATATTTAAAGACTTAAAATTTCTGTATGCAGTTAAAATTATAGCACCACATTTCTAAGAAAAATGAACCTTTTGCATAAGAAATATGAATAAAATCATATTAAAATACACAAAACTGAAATTGTCCAAAACTAATTGCAAAGAAAAAAATCATTAAAGCATATACATAGAAAAAATATTAGTTATGGAAGAACAAAATTAAATAGCATCTTATTCCATATTAGAAAAAAAAACGCAAGTGGGTAAGAAACTAGACTTATTTATTCAAAAGACTGGGGAAAAAAGATGTGTCCTCATTGAATTTTTTTTTCTCATTGAATTTTATACTTAGCAAATATACATTTGAAAACTAAAAGTAAAGTATTTTCAGTTATACAAACTCGAAATATTCTAATCCTTCCAGATGTAACATATAGAAAATAACAAAGACCATAATCCAGAAGGCAAGAGAAGTTGCTGTATGGTCCTGGATAAAGAATAAAGAGCTCTCAAAATGGTAGTTATGCAGGAATATGTAAAATATAAACACATTAGATGAACCCATTTAAAAAGTCATTGAATATTTCCACAAGACAGTATCAATCTTGTGTCAGATTATATACATATTTTTCATATATATGTGTGTGTGTGTGTTTCTTCAGACCTTGAAGACATCATTGCAGCTCGTGAAAAGTTAAGAAAAGATCTCTTAAAAACAACTGGGATGCAGGAAAAAATAATTCAACATCTGTAAGACGATGCAAAGATGAACAACGTAAGACTAATAGGCATCAATGAGAAAGAAGGAGTCAATGCAAGGGATATAAAAAGAATATGAGCAGAAGTAATAGCAGAAAGCTTCCCAAATATGGGGAAACATCACACAAAGTTCTAGTATGTGGTGGACATGGGCAGTGTCTATGATACTTACTGGTGGCCAGGTGTCACTTGTGGGACTGAGCTACTGCTGTTTCCTTGATAGCCACTTGTAGACCTGGATAGAATCATGACCCAAAGGGTGCAGAAGCCCACTTTTAAAGTATGCTGATGGAAATATTTTGCTGCTGTATGGAAAGGAATAATTGAAAGATTTCTCATGTATACCTCTTTTTTTCCTGTGTTTAATTGTTTGCCCTATTTGGTGGATTCTTTCCATTCTCATTCATGGAGTTGTGGTCATTTTGATCACTCTCTAGAATATCTAGACTAGTCTGTGTAAGGTTGGCTTTGTTGTCATGAAATTGTTTAGTTGTTTTTTGTCATGGAAGTATTTCACTTCTCCATTAAACTTGAAAGAGAGTTTTGCAGAGTATATCAGTGTGGGTTGGAATTTGTTTTCTTGCAAGACTTGTAGTACTTTGCTCCATACTCTTCTTGTCTTGATGGTCTGTGAAGAGAAAGCTGCTGTTATTCTGATGGGTTTTCCTTTAAATGTGATCTGCTTCTTTTCTCTAGAGACTTTTAGTATATTGCTCATGTGCTGAATTTCTGGGATCTTGATTATTATATGTCTGGGTGTGGTTTTAATTGGGTTGATGTTATTTGGAGTTCTACATGCTTCAGTTACCTGAATGTCAGATTGTTTCCCCATATTTGGGAGGTTTTCTGCTATTACTTCTGCTCATATTCTTTTTATATCCCTTGTATTGACTCCTTCTTTCTCACTGATGCCTATTAGTCTTACGTTGTTCATCTTTGCATCATCTTACAGATGTTGAATTATTTTTTCCTGCATCCCAGTTGTTTTTAAGAGATCTTTTCTTAACTTTTCACAAGCTGCAATGATGTCTTCAAGGTCTGAAGGTCTATTTTCACTTTCATTTGAATGGTTTTGCCAGCTTGTGATGAGGTTTTAGTTTCCTGTACATCACTTTGAATCTGCTTCATGCATTCTATTTCTTTCCTATGTTGCTCATTCAAGGATTTCATCATTTTTATGTTCTCCTCTATTTTTTATCAGTTTCTTTTTCAGAAGCACTTAGTATTACTTTCATTATAGTTATCACTTCTTTTTTGCTTCAGAAATTATATCTGATCTGATTTCCTCTATGCCTTTCTGCAGTTGTTTCTTTATTTTGGATGCTATTATTTCAGAGATTTCAGGTGTGTGATTTCTAATTTATTTTATTCTATTGTCTCCTGCATTTGTTCTTTGTGGACTCAGAGCCTGAGAATGTATTTTGCTCCTTTTCTTTGTCATTTTATTTTCTGATCTTTCATGTAAAGCTTTGGTAGAGTTATTACATTAGCACCAGGTCTGGATCTACCAAGTTCAAACTCATCCGGGTGGGTGCGGCTTGGGTCTGGCTGTGTGCTCCGCTTCCTCCTGCAGCAGCCATTAGAGTTGAACCCTTTGTGTCACTCTGGCAAGATGTTCTGCTCCTGGATCAGCTGGGGGAGTCTTGTCTCTAGCCTTCATGCAGGGAGTTCTTCCACAGGGTTCCACACCAGGCCTGTCTGATGGAGGAAGTTCCACACATATGCCTGGCCTGGGTGCTGGCTGGAGTGAGGGTCTGGAGGGCCTATTTGTTTCTTGAAGAACTGAAATGCTAGGACTAGCTCAGTGACACCTGTCATCTCTCCTGTGATTTAGAGTGATTTGTTGTGAACGGGAGCCAGCAACAGATGTGGGGGCTTCAGTGTCATCTTAGGTGGGTGGGCAAGGCCAATTCGGTAGTGCAAAATCCTTGTGTGTATGTGCTTATCCCAGGCCCTTGGAGCAGCTGGCCACAGAAGGGGGAGAAGGACGGTAGAGGGTCTGGCTGTCTGGGTGGGTGGAGAAAGGTGGGGGTGTTCATGGAATTTCGCAGCCCCCTTGGCAGGCCTAACTGCAGCCATCTGACTGAGCTCATCCATCCTGGTGTTATTTGTCCCAGCAAGCAATAACCTCAGCTTTCCATGGCTTGTGGTTTCTGTAAGCTGGGAATGAATTCCCTCACTCTGAGCGAAGGTGCCCAGTTGGAAGCAGCAAAGAAGAATTGAGTCCATAAAGGCATTTGGTCATGAGGGAGTGACCAAATTGTGGGAAAGTCCCATGTATAAAGGTCACTTTGGACGGCAACAAGAGCTCCAGGAGTATGAGTCAGTGAGTCAGAGCTTCTTATAACCAACATTTATTAGGCATCTGCTGTGTACCAAGCCCCATACTAGATGCTTCAGATACTGGAAATGAACAGCTATGGTTCTTAGAAATTCATTGCAAGAGCAATGAAAATGTAAACTGTCTGGGCACTGCAGATATTCAACCAGTTTGACTGACAAGAATGAACAATTTCATACAGTGGAAACAAGTGCTATTGCGTCTTAAATATAACACACCCTGGGAACACAGAACAGAGAGGGATTTAAAGGTTGGATGGCATCTGTAGGCTTTCTTGAAGAGATGACAGTTAATTTGGCCTAAAGGAAGCATTCAAGTTTTGAAAACTTTTTTTTAAACTTTTTTTTTTTTCAGAACCGGGGATTGAACTCAGGCCCTTCCCTTTGCCAGGGAAGCACTTATTCCACTGAGCCATCTCCCCGGTCCCTTGAAAACACTTTTAAAGGGAAAAAAGTGCATTTACTCCAAAAAAAATTTTTTTTTTAACAAAAATATTTGTTGAACATTTACCGTGCATAGGATGGTATGGTATGCCTGAGATCCAGTGGTCAGCCTGTGTAGTTGACAGTTTGTTTCCAGGAATTTTTATACCAAAGAAGGGAGGCAGATCCTTAAAAATAAATGTTCAGTCATCTAGCTACAATGCTGGGTGGGGCTCCTAAGAAGCAAAACCCACCATGAGTGAAGATGACTGAGTACAGGATTTGGTTTGCAGGGTGAGGACAAGCTTTAGCAAGAATCCTCCTGGACACAATGGAATTAACCAGAGTAAGACACAGACTATAGAGAGCACTGAAAGCAGAAAAATTAGCACATGGAAAGACTCTACAGCAGGCCCAGGGAGCAGCATGCCTCCCTCGCATTTAGCAGTCCAGAGACGTGTGAACACACCTTTAGGGGTTTTGACAGACACGCTCCTATCCATTAAAAGAGCTGCTTTTTCATTAGTTAAGTGTATTAGTAAATCCTTTGTGTACATAAGGATCATACTCATCATATGGAATTTGTACCTGTACGTGATATATCTTGATTTCTTCTTTTGATCCTATTCCCTTCCTCTCCCTTCAACCTCTCTTCCCTTCCTTCCTTACAAAAGCTTTGTTTCCATTTTTTCTTCTTTTCTCATTTTTATCCTTTCTCTTCCTTCCTTTCCAACTCTCCTGCTCTCTACCTCCATTTGAAAATTTTCTTCCTGTTCCATAATATCTATTATGTGTTTTGGTCCTTATGAACCCTTTCAGTTTCTCACATCAGAGAAACAACGTGGTGTACACGTAGGTGTGTCCAATTTACTTTACTTAAGTGTATAGTCTCAGGCTTATAGCAGCACAGCTTGCAATAGCTAAATCTTAGAAACAGCTCAAATGGCCATCAACTGATGAATGGATAAAGAAGAAGTGTGATTTTTGTCATTAAGCCATAAACAAGGGTAAGCTTGAGGAATTTCTAGGCAAGTGGATGCGCCTTGAGAGCTGGGTTTTAATGTTTAAGCAAATTACAAATCGGGTGACGTAGGTGAAGCTGCTCTACCAAGGAATCACTAGTCACATAATGACTTTAACAGATCATCCCCCTAGCAACTTATGCCCTGGTCGTTTTATAGATGTGTGTCCAAGGAGGGCTTGTTCCAAATACCTAAATTATGGTTTGCATTTTTGTTAACTTCTCAGTTTCAAATCCTGATTCAAATGGATTTACTTTCTGTTAGTTAGCTTGACTCAGCAGTGGAAAGCACTTCTGGGCATACTTGCAGTCATGAAATGTGCTTAGGCCTGGTACTGCTGCTAGCCTGCTACTCCTGCATCCTCCCTGTCATTCTTTTCCTCTCACCTGCAATTTACTGAACATCTTAGGGGCTCCGTGCTTGCACACTGCTCTTCCGCAAGACCTCCAGAAATGCCTGTCTCTTAGTTATTTTCCCACTGCTGAAACAATGCCTGATACCTGTCACTCTGTGAAGGAAAGGTTTATTGAGCTCACAGTTTGTAGAGGTTTCAGTCCTTAGCTTGCTTGCTCCAAGGTAGGGTGGCAGGGCGGAGGAGAAAGAGCTCACGGCAGGGTGTTGGGAGAGCCGTACCAACTCAAGGAGGGAGAAGGGAGCTGCACGCCTCCAGGACAGGCCCCAGTGAGCCCGCGTCACACTGAGCTGTGAACTCACCTGTGGCCTGATCCCCGCAAAGGAACATGGAGTGCCTATGGTCCAGTCACCTCCTCAGACCCCGTCTACGATCACAGGAGGCTTTTGGGACACAGCTAGGTGTAAATCGTAACAATTTCTGACCAGAAAAAGCTAAGCTCATTAGACTTACTCTTGCAAGGGACACAGCTGACAAAGAGTCTTAGCAGCCTCTCAAATGGCAAAGTCATGCTGGTATACAACAGGTGTTGGGGCTGGGCAAGGTGACCTTGTGGCCACATCTGGAAAACCAGGGCCAGTTAAGCACGGGCAGGGTCAGTGGCATAAGTTGGCTATGGGTTGATGAGGTCACTGAGGAAAGTGGATTTTTTTTCATGAACAATAAGTTAACCTTGATGAATAAGCTGTGTTACTGGTTCCTAATCTTATCTTCCAGGAGCAGCTATTCCCTGGGATTAGTCATGAAGATATTTTTGTCTAGGCATAGTATTGTTTGTTAACAAGCAGGAAAGCATGTTTTGCCACAAAATTGTTTAGCAGAAGTGTGAGAAATTACGCTGGTTTTAATTCCTCAGGTTACTCAGCTGAAGAGGACACATAGATCAATGCAGAAGAAAAATTAATAAAATTAGAATGGAATAAAAATGAAAGCAGACTAAGTAATGAAGGACATTGATATTTTTTTGCTTGACCATTTTAGAACTGTCAGCTTCCTTTTAGATTCTTGCAGACTCTCCTTAGGAGACTAGGGAGCGAGCTGAGTGCCCCTGGGGAGCCGTCCCTGAGGTGCATCAGAGTGAGGCAGGTTGTGGGGCACACACTTTCAAAGGGCCTCTGCCTTTGGCATGTGTGGCCTGCTCTCCGGAGCTCGGCATGCTGGCGCAGGTGATACTAACAGACTGCAGAACAGCATGTTGACTTTTGATTTTGGATTGGAGGCTGAGGGGGGTGGAGCGTAAGAGGAAGCTGAAAGTGGTAATCTACAGGGATGAATAGGAGGACTTAGTCCAGCGAAGTGGAGAGGGATAGATAGCATGCGCAAGGACCCTGAGGTCTGGGCTGGAGAGAGAGCTCAGCAGTCTAAGCACCTGCTTAGGCAAACACAGGGACCAAGGTTTGACCCCTGGTACTGACATGCCCTGCTGGTCCTGTCCGGGGTGTGCTGAGCTGGCCACTGAGACCGCGTATGATGGTGCACGCCTGTAATCCTAGCTCTGTGGAGGCTAAACAGAAGATCACTACGAGTCTGAGCTGTATAGTGAGACCTTGTACCAAATACATAATTTTTTTTTAAAAAGACCCTGAAGTCTGAAAATACGGACTGCCTATATGAATGCATTCCTGTGTGATCTTAGGCAGGTGTGTAACCTCTCTAGGTGTCACTTACCCATTTGGAATGCAAAAGTTTAAAAACATATCTTTACTCTCAGACTGGTAAACATTCAATGAAAGATGAGCATCTAGAGAAACAGTCTTGAAATATGTTTCCTCATATATCCTTAAGATAGTTCTTAAATATGTAATATTTTAAAATATATTTTAAGGTGACTTTTATAATTTATTATGTGCACGGACAAACTCTTCTTTAATATTGGTAATTTCTCAGTGTTGTATGATCTTCTGAAACTGAGATTTCCATTCCACCCACCATGCATAATTTTATTCTAACATATATATTTTTTATCCTGAAAATCTTTTATTCATCATAGTTTCGTATGTCTCTGCAACAAAAATAAGTGCATAAATTGATATTTGCTTTCACGGTCATCTGAGATCATAAGACTCAATGTTTAAAACAATCGTTATGTAATTATTACAATGGTTGGTGGTTCCAGTACTTAATTGACAGCAAACTCAATGTATTTAAAGCAAAATGTTAATAGAAATGCATCTTACCATGTGATTGCTGGTCTCCTTACAGTGTTGAAAAAATACTTCGATTCTATATGAAAGAATGATATTTATTGGTATAGCTAGTCAGTGTTTGACCCCAATTCCACTGCTAGTCACTGATGTAAAGTTTGAAGAATATATAAATAAGGAGACAGAAGGGGAGGAGTTTGACATATCAAAGTCACTCAGTAATGACTTGTTTGGCCTAAATGACAGTAATCTGTAATCAAAAGGCCTTGTGGTGATTCCGATGAAGTCAGCAGAGGTCTAAGTGGAGACTAGCAAGCGTAGGAACCAAGTGACTTTGCCAAAGATTTGCTTCCTACTCACAGACTTACTTTCTCAACTTTGGGAACTATACCAGTAAAATTTTTATGATGGCTAGCTAGGACAGCAAGTGTCCATACTGTTCTTTGACTTAGACCTCTTATTTACCCAGATACGTTCTCAGAAAGATTGAGGAAGAGGAAATATTGCAAATTTCAACATGTGTTTGTAAAACTGAGGTCATTATTTTCATCATGTGCTTTAATACAGATTTCTCAAAATTTGTCTTCTGCAGATGCAGCTCATTACAAGCAAGAGCTATCACATAGCAGTTGTGTGTTATGTCTGGACGCCCCTCCCACCAAGAGCCTCTTGTGCTCAGAGGGATGCCTTTTAGGAGCAGACTGGACCCAGGGTGTGTGATGGCTAAGTGGGTTTATTATTATTATTTTTAAGGAATACAAAATAGAAGGGGCAGCCGGATAGCTCAGTGGACTAAAGTGCCTGCTCAGGCAGAGCGCAGCAGCTGGGATTCGATCCCCGGTGTGCTGTGCTGGACCCATTCCTGGGGTGTGCTGAGAGGGTGATGGAGACTAGGTGTGGTGGCGCACGAGCTACATAGTGAGACCCTGTAGACCCTGTACTAAATACACACACACAGGCACACACACGCACACACACACCCACACGCACACATGCACATGCACACACACGCACGCACACACATGCACACGCACACACATGCACATGCACACACACATGCACACGCACACACACACACACGCACACGCACACACACACGCACACACGCACTCTAAAAATAAAAAAGAATACAAAATAGAGATACAAAGAAAAAAGAGCATTAGACATAATACAAGATTTCACTAAAGGAAGTAACAGGAATTCAAGAACAGTTACCGTATTACATGGTGCTATCTTCAAATTAGTTGTTCACATTACCACATATAAATGTGTAAGATTCGTTGGAAGAAAAAAAACCCTAAAATAAAACAATAACAAAGAAGTTATAGAAAATTCAAAGGAGGAAAAAAATCAGAATAAAAGATTTAAAAAATGTATGCATTAATTTCTCCTTTTAAAATACCAGTAGAAATTGACAATACAATTATCCAAACTACTCTGCATATACACCCAAATACATCTTTTTCCCTTCTTACAGTTGTCCTTTTCTCTTCCCAGTTTTTCCTTCCCAATGAACAAATTCTTTCCCTTTCACAGTATCTGTTATATCTGCTAGATTTTCATTACTCCTTCAATTTCTTACACTAGTGAGACAATATGATGTTTGCACATGTGGATCTGATTTATTCCACTTACCAATACAGTCTCTAGCTGGATCCATTTATCTATAAAAGCCTCAAATTTATCTTTTTTATGGCTGAATTATACTCCATTGTGTGAAAATACCACATCTTTTTTATCCATTCCTCAATTGATGGGCATTTGGGTTGTTTCCAAGACTTAGCTATAATAAATTGTGCTGCTACCAACATGGGTGCACTATGTGGCTGTGGTATGATGATTTCAGTTCTTTTGGAAAATTACCTAGGAGGGGAATAGTTGGCTTGAATGCAACCGCTAATCCCAGCTTTCTGAAGGAATCTCCACACCGATTTCCACAGTGGCTGTACCAGCCTGCACACCCACCAGCAGCGAAGAAGGGTTCCTTTTTCCCCACAACACCTCCAACATTTGTGATCGGCTGACTTCTTGATGACAGGCATTTTTTCTGGCATAAGATGGAATCTCAGTGTCATTTGCATCTCTTGAATGCCCAATGATGTTGAACATTTTTTCATGTGTTTATTTGCCAAGCTAAATGGTTCAACATAGTTCTAGGTGTGGAGTATGGAAGCCCTCCCCTGGGGATGGGTGGCACCAATAAATAGGCCCATGACCTGCATAGAATGCAGAGGAGAGAGGAAAGGCAGACTGCTGCTGCTTTGCTGCTCTCTACCTGCTCTGCCATGAACTATTTCTCCTTTGTGATATGCCTCTGCCGTGCCATCCTGCCTTGGAGCAGCTGACTGGGCTGCAGCCACTGCAAACTGCAAACTGAAGTACACTTTTCCTCCTTTAACTTTGGGTGCTGGATATTTTGCCTCAGCGACAAGAGTAATAACTAAGACGGTAAACAAATGGCAAAATTTCCTCAGATCCATCAACTTCATCATATAATTTCTGTTGGAAAAATATCTGACCTCACTTTGAACTAGAAAATTTGGCTTTGCATCCTGCTGACCACGGTGTCACTTCTGAATCCAGGTTCTAGAGGAGGAAACAGCCCTCGTCTGTGCTTGCCCCAGGTAAAGCTCTGTCTCTGCTCCAGTGTTTTCCAAGGACTCTGCCTGTGAGTCCTTGTCAGTGAATCCCCTTTAGGAGACTCATGTTCAAGAGCTTCCCCTATGTGATGTCCAGGGATCATAATGGAAGCCTGCACACTTCAAAGATTCAGAATGTAGCTAGAGAGATAGCTCAGCCATCTAAGTACCTGCCTGGCAAGCGCACGGACCCGGGTTCGATCCCCAGCACTGCATTCAGTGTGGGACCCCTGTGCTGGCCACTGAAGCTGGGCACGGTGGTGCATGCCTGTAATAGCATCACTGGGGAGGCTGAGACAGGAAGATCATTGAAAGTCCAAGCCGTGTAGCAAGACTCTGTACCAAATAAATAAATAAAATATTGAGATTGGTTAGGGGAGGCTTTTGTTCTGTACAGAAGAAAGTTGGCTGAGGAGAAACTGAGTTGGAGAACGTGAACTACAGAGTAAGGAATATTCTTAGGCAGAAATAATATGCATGTAAGCTGAGAATCTGAAAATTTACTTCTTAAAACTGTCACCAGCCTCTGGGAACCATTTTTGCATATGTCTTTTTTAAAGAACACCAATCTAAAGACATCCTCAGGTACAAACTCGTACATGCAGTAGGGAGCAGGGCTCATTTATCCTCTGGTCTGCAGATCTTTTTTCTGTCTCTCCTTTTGGAAAGGCTAACACATGAACCCAAAGAGGAGCAGCCTGGAGCAGCGGTGCCAGCGCCCACAGCCGTGTTCCCAGTTCCCACGCTGCTTTCCCTCACCTGAACCGCAGACTTCCGAACAAGGGGAGCTTGGCCTCAGGGACAGTCCTTTGGGGGAATTAGTATGGTTAATTGAGCTTCAGGCTGTCTCCCTGACAACAAAACAAATGGTGTATTTCATAGAATCATGGCTTTCCTACAGCTGAAAGACTTTCAACCAATCCAACACTTATTTTATAGGTGCAGAAACTGAAGCCAGAGAGCTGAGTGATTGATGGTCTTCAAATTGCACAGCCTGTAAGTGGTGGAGCGGGAGGTGAGAGTGAAGGCTCTTGCTGCGGAAAAGCAGGGCTCCTTCCCCAGAAGGGCAGCATTAGTTTGCGTCACACAAAGAAAAGGAATGAGCTGACTGACTATGGTTTTCACTTTTCTTCTCACTGACCCATTGTCTTTCAGACGCGGCTTTGGTTCACCTATCTGGAAAGCCAGATGGTCTTGCGTTTTGGAAGGATTTTTGGAGGAAACACACCTACAGAGGACTAGAAGTTTTTTTACTTGACTTTCCTAAAAATAACTTTTTTGAATCTTGATCAGCTCTCAGATACCCTGAGCTACTCCTATAGGACTTGGTCTGGACAGAGTCAATAATTAGAAGTGATTGCAAACTGCACATGCTTCCAAGTAAAAAGATTGAGCAAAGTTGGCTTCACTTGGGGGATTTTTATATTTAATTCATGCTTGGCTGCTCATTCCTCACTCTGCACCTGCTAGACATTCCAGAGGATCCGAACAGACCATCCGTGAACGCATCTCAGTGAAAGAGCCAGTCGGCTGTTCCTGAATCGGCTGTGAAACCACCTTGCATAATTTTCATGAGGCCAATAGAACTTCTGTCCACCTGGGGTGCTGTATCAAAAGATTTAAACTAGATCATTTACATGCATCATAAGCATATTGCTTTGTTATGGGGGCCGGAAGGCTCAACATCCAGGCACTGGCAGGTTTTGGTGGGGACCTGGATTCTGCACCCAGGTTGGCCCCTTGTTGCTTCTTTGTACATGCAGAAGGCAAAGGGAAAAGGAGCTGGAGTAGTTCCCTTTTGCCCTCCGTAAGGTCACTAATGATGTAGCCATCACAATGTAACCGGTTCCTAAAGGCTTTCTTGCTTAATACTGTCCCAACGGGGCTTATTTTCCAGTGTGACCTTGAGGCAAGGCCACGGTCCCTGTGCTGAGGGGACTTCAGAGATGGGGAGGACGCTCCCTGTCTTGCTTAGACATCATTACTTCCCACTCCTTCGCCTGACAGATAAGCTGCAAAGTCAATATAAGAATAGATCTGAAAGCGAGTCTGCAAAGGGAAGCGCATGCCCAGAGCTCAAAGCAGAGCAGTGAACAGCTGGTGAATGTAATAGGAACAACTTTGACATCCAAATTAGCGATCTCATTTCCTGAATTCGTTAGATAATTGTATCTCTTCATTTTAGAAGTGCCTATAAATAAGAGTCCTCAAAAATAAATTTCAGTGACTTTACAGAAAGATAAGAATCTGAGTGAACTTAATAATCTAGAATCTGAAAATGCTAGGATGAGAAGGGATTTTTAGAAATTATCTGTCAAGCGTACATAATGTACATATCCCTCGGAATTGTGGTGAAGATGAAATGTTGTAATGAGTGTGACATATTTAGTTGATTCTTAGATACACGATTTCATCAAGTATAATTTGATCATTTTATAGACAAAAAATATGCTGCCCAGAGGAAGGACTGGTCTATGGGCCAGAAAGCTGTCAATGAACAAATGCGGGATGAATGTCCTTTAGACCAAGCCCACATTAAATATTTCTACTTTACAGTCTTCTAACATCCAGCAAGTTTAACCTGACATTCAGAACTCTAGAAAACACCAAGGGATGTGAGATATTCTCAAAGACTTTGGTACATTTACCAAAGCTAAAAGTTGCTTGAGGTGACAGGAGGACCTCTACAGGAGCCTTGTTCCCACCGGAAACTTAAGCCTGCTCGCTGCAGAGAGCCACTCAGGAGGCCTTTCCAGAGGACGCCTGTGAGGAAGGTGATGCAGAATTACACCACAGATGTCATATTTCAAAGGGAAGCTTTTTACATTCGGTCCCCATAAGGCTATCTTATATTATGAAGGATACATGCTGCCTATGCACAGACGACAAAAGTCATTTGAATTGTGAGGCCTTTTGGACTCAGGTTTGTTCCTCTGATTATCAGTGAGGCGCCTTGGAGGGTCTGTCTGTGCTTTCTGTCTGAAGCACCCCAGGAACAGTGTGGGCCCACTGGGGTTTCTGTGAAGCCATAAGTGTCAGGATTCAGGTCCAGAAACCTAGACGTGAGAGTTTCATGTGTGGGAAAAATGTTGGTCTGGGTCCATAGTTCTTGTGGAGTATCAGGAACCATGCTGGAGAAGCCAAGGTCAGCTGATAAATACAAAGATTGGGTACAGCTCTGTGTGGGGGGTGGGAGCAAGGAGGTAAAGTAAGGATTGGGGCTCAGGCAAAGGTGGAACAGAATGGGAGGATGTAGGAACATCCATACCTTGCTGGATAACCCACTAGTGGCAACAGAGGTTGGTCCAGTCCTCCTAGGGACAGGCAGTTGCTCCTGGGCACCCTTTAGCCTGTAGAAAACACGGCTTCTTTTGTAATTCAGTGTTAGTAGGAGTCACTGGTGTCCTGTTCTTTTGTCACCAACAGTCACAGCTGTGATCATTGCGCTGTAAGTAGAACCGAATAGTTGGAGGCCTTCTGGGGACTTCCTGGAGAGCTAGTTGAGTACTGAATCCCATAGAATGGATTCTGCATTGAAGGTTGACCACAAAACTGTTTTGTACCATAGGTGTTTCTTGCTGTGAATGAGGGACATGTGAGTTATAACAGCACAAGGCTGTAATTCATAACATTAATAAATCACAGAACTAATGTATTAGCTTCTACCTGAGCCCTTATGTTGGGACATGTGGTAAAGGAGTCTTTTGACCTTGTATTTGATTTATGAAGATCACACATGCTCACATACATTCAACTAATACAAAAAAGATAGTGTGGAAGTTCCAAATCTTCTTTTATTTTACATATAGAGATCATCATTAATAGATGAATATCAGGTATAATTCCAACATAAATACATATGCACAAATCAGTATGCTCTATCAGGATGGCTTTTTAAAACTGAAGGACGCGTGTCAGGCATTTTCATAGAAGTACTCACATGGCACGCGTACTTCATTCCGTGAGCAGTTCATGATCCTCCATTGGGTGGAAATTTCAACCCTAAATTAATATAAAATTTTTACCTAATTGATTTTTAAAAATATTTTGTTACATTCAATCTTGCACTAAATGTATCTTCACCCTTTCATTGTACATTCCTGAAGCATTTCCATGGAGCAGACAGAATTTCTGAGTTAACAAGACTGCACCAGTAAAATGTAATGCGTACCATGAAACTGCCTTACCAAAGCCTTGCAACGCTGACACCCGCTGAATGCCCGCTTCCTAACCCATCTCCAACAGGGACTGTGATTCAGCAGGGTGCTCGATATCTTGCCAGTCTCGTGTCCATAATGTGGGGTGGTTTAAAATTCCTATTTCTGAAATCAGACACATGTATGTAAATACTGCATGCTCACTCTGGTGTGAGAAACTGAAAGTGCAAATAAGAGCCAAGGCATGTCATAGATATTGTGAAATAGGAAGTAATTTTTCGAAGGAAAAGGGCAATGGGGGGATGGAATAGAAAAGGAAAAAGTGAGAGGAAAAAGGATAAGAAAACAAAGCTTTATAAATAGGGAAGAGAGGGAGAGTTGAAGAGAGGGGAGGGGAATGGGGAAAAAAGAGAAACTAAGATTTAACATGTACAGGTAGGAATTCTCCATGATAAAAGTGATCATATCTAATTTTTTTTTTTTTTTTTTTTTTTTTTTTTTTTTTTTTTTTTTTTTTTTTTTTTTTTTTTTTTTTTTTTTTTTGTGGAATCGGGGATTGAACTCAGGCCCTTGCGCTTGCCAGGAAAGCACTTATTCCACTGAGCCATCTCCCCGGTCCTGCTATCATGTCTAAATTGTACCAACAAATTTAATTATGAGAAATTCCTATTTCTTTTATTATAATTAAAATCTATTTTCATGTTTGTTAACATTTATACTTTTATTCTACAAATTCCCTGTTTATGAACTTTGCTTCTATTTCACCTGGCTTTCCTGTCCTTTTCCACAGGTATTTCTAAAAGTTCTTTTGTTATCATGAATATTCACCAATTCACTCATTCAAGAAATATGGGGATTCTATTATGCTCCAGATGTTGTGGTAAGTTCTGGGGTTCACAGGGGCGAGTAAAATACCCAGCATTCCTGACCGCCTAGGGGAAGAGAGAAGCCCCAGGCAAGCAACAAAAGCTCATCTAGCTTTGAAGGGCGACGTCATCATTCAGTCCATTCACGGTGGTCTGCTCAGTGGTGGCACAAGGACCGAGGTCTTGTCACTTATGTACAGGACAATTACATTTAATTCCAGATAGCAATATTGAGAACATTTACTAGAGAGAGTGGAGGATGCAGTTACTCCTGATCTGGGAAACGAAGGATGAGAGGTTCTGGGGAGGTGGGAAGAGCCCTGGGGAGGTGGGAACACCCTGTGCTGGGAATACAGCCAGAAGGGCTCAGGAATGGAAGGAGGCCAGAGCGGTGGTGCACAGTAAGCGAAGAGGGGCCTGGGATGAGACTGGAGCGTGAGCTGGGGCCGGGACACACAGGCCCTCAGGGGCCATGCTTAGGTTTTAAGCAGGTAAGTGACATACTCTGACCTATGACCTGGAAAAAGAGTGGATTATGGGGAATAACCCGCTCAGGCTCCCCTCTTGTCCCCCTCTTGGACAGGAGCTTTCTTTCTCTCAATAAACATATTCTGCTCAAAAAAAAAAAAAAAAAAAAAGAGTGGATTATGGGGCCAGAGTCACATAATGAGAGCTGGGTGGCTTTTGAAATAGTCTGGGTGAGCAATAATTATGACCTGGACGAGAGAATAGCTTGTAACAAAGAGAAGTCGACGCATCTGAGGTATCTTCTGAAGTAGAATGGCTAGAACTGGTGACAGGAGGTTTATAAGGAGGGACCAAACAACACTTCTTTCAAAGCTTGCCAGTACCTGCCAGGTTTCAGCTGGGGTTAAGGTGAGGACGTCCAGGGAGCGCAGTGGGGAGACGAGAACTCCAGCGCTGGGTGCACTTAGGGCGACAACAGGAAGGAGTGGTGCTGTGACGCCGCTACAAGTCTGTACATGTATTTTGTAGTCACAGATGTCACCTAATTAACAGATTGATTAATTAATTAATTAATAGATGATTATAAGGGGAAGATAAACAAGAAGCAACCTGTCACCTGAAGGTGCCTGAGTTGGGCTTGACGTAGGGAGCTGTTTGCTCTAGGACTTGAAGGCAGAAGCAATACTAGGAGGATCCGAGCATATGGGGCGGGGGAGTTCTGGGTGTGCACAGGTTGTGAGAGGTGAGGCAGAAGGCAGCAGGTGGTGGGACTTCAGCTGGGAAGTGTGGGGATCTGCCCTTCAGATTAAATCTTTTAAACTGCATTGTACCGACAAGAATACACTGAAAATCTTTGAGCAGGGTACTGACATGATCATGGTCATGATTTACGAATTCTAATCCAACACTGGAATCTCCAGTGGGCCACGTGGAAACCAAATGCTAAAGGAAGATGGCGAAAGGCTAATGATGCAACTGGGCTCAGGTTTCCCACGCTTTGCTCTCCACAATGTCAATGAGAGTAAGAAATCAGCACAACTTTGCAGCTGTAAAGACTCATGGTTTTTGTCCTTCTCTTGGGAGAAAGGAGTGATGAAATAAAAGGAAGAAAAAGGAAGACACAGAACACGGCTGAATCCTTCATTGCTTCTGGAAGATGAAGACTGAGTTGTTCCCCAAATTTAATGGCTAGAAAGTTGGAGGCTGTGTGGAGACAGCGTGGGTGCTGGGTGCAGGGCACGAGCTCAGGTGTGGCTGAAGGGCGTATGACTGCTCAGCGAATCTGATAGAGAGGGTTAGTTTGGCTCAGTTTTCATCCACAGTCAGCTGGCTTCAGGACAGAAGCAGCACTGCAGGGGCCCAGGTCGGAGGAAAAGTGCTGAAGCCACAGCAGCCAGGAAATGAGGGGGAAGGGAGCGGAGGGAGAGGGAAGGAGAGGAGGAGAGAGGAAACAGGAGCAGGGACAAGAAGACAGTGTCCAGGTCACACCCAGTGACCCACCTCCACTTAGGCCCCCCACGTAACAGCTTATTCAGCTTCTAAACTCATCAAGGGATGAGTCTATGGGTGAGCACAGCATCTTCCAAGTATGTGAGACTTCTGAGGGGCATTTTAGATCTAAACTATAACAGAGCAATACTTCCAGATGAGATAGGGTGCATTCACCATGGTATGGCTGTAGACCAAAGCGATATTTTTTAAAGCATCACAGAATTGTAAAAACAGGACAATGTCACTCAGAATCTGTACCAAGTTTTAAAATAGCACAAATGTATGTCCACAAGGTGCAGCAGCATCAAAAGAAAAATCAAAGGAATCAGAAATGAAAATACTATATTTTAAAACAAGAGGCAGCAACTCATTCTTGAGGTTTTCCCTAAGAACCCAAGTATCAGATATAGCTGTCTTGCTGGGTGGGATGAAGGCGAAGATGGATTTCACCAAACCCTTCTCCAAGGCCTTTTTTCACCTGTGCTCATGAGCAGAGTGTCAAAACTGCAAACAGAAAGGAAGTGCATGGAAGCAATGGCAAGATCCTTCTTTCCTATCATTTTTTAAAATGTATTTGGTACAGGGTCCGACTACGTAGATCAGCCTCGTAGTGAGCCTCCTGTTTGCAGCCTCCCAAGTGCTGGGAGTGCAGGGGTGCACCTCCACAGCCAGTCTCAATTGCTGTTTCAGCATGCCCCGGGGGTGGGGCAGGCACGGCCCACTGGGGGGTGAACCCTAGCCACTGTGCTTCCAGTCAGTTTTGAAGCAGGTGAGTGCAAAAAGGTAGCTTTGTTCTGCATGCATCTTTGTCTTGCTTTTCTCATTGCTAAACCAAAATACCCAACCCCCAAAGCTGAAGGTGAAGTATGTTTCGGCTCACTGTCTGTAGAGGTTTTAGTCCATAGTTGGCTGGCTCCACGGTGCGGTGGGCATCGCAGAGGAGAAAGAGTCCCTGGAAGGGCAGTAGGAGGCAGAGCAGAGGAGCGAAGCAGCCAGCCTCCTCTCCTTTTGATCTCATTCAGGTTAGAAGCCTTTTGAACAGTGTTACCACAGCCAGAGCCATGCTGAACTGCTCCATGGACTAGCTTTGTGCCGCTTACATGTCATCACAGTATCACATCCTAGATCCAGACAGCTCTGAAAAGCCCACCTAGGAGTTCCGGAGGCTTTGGGCAAACATCGAGACACAAACCGTAACAGTCTCCATTCTCCTTTAAGATTCAGGTCATAGGTTAGGAATGGTGATACACGCTGTAATCCAGCATGGAGGTGGGCCAGGCAAGGTGCACTGTAAGTTCAAGGTCAGCCTAGGTAACTTAGCAAGACACTGTCAAAATAGAAATTAAAAAAGCTGGGATGCAGCTACATGGTAGAGGGCCCCGTGTGTTTGATCCCAGTAACACAGACACATACACACACACACACACAGACACACACACACACACACACACACACACACACACAGAGGCAAACATTTAGATCCTAAAGAAGTCTAAGAGCTTCCTGTAAAGTCTAGGTTTTGTATACGTGTGCCAACGTTGATAAATGCGGTGTGCAAATTGCTAAGGTGGGTGAGTGAGAGGTGGTATCCGTCGCTGCGTGTTTTGCAGCGGGCATCTGCTGCAGAGTCAGGCTCACGTGGGGCTGGATGAACAGAGAGGCCAGGGCTGTGCTCATATGCTGACCCGGAGATTAACCACAGAAGAATCCTCTGCTGGCTCTGGGAGCAGAGGTAGAGAGAGGAGGCGCCGTTCTTAGAACTCAGAGCAGCCACATCACCACAGCTGGAACCACTGCGGACCTGCAGCCAGCGTAGAATCTGTCCTCTACCGGAGATGCTGCCCCTGCTTTCTGTGCTCCTGCCTGAGGCAGCCAGAGCCCAGCAGCTCAGGGTTGGAGAAGTGTGAGGCAGGGCACACCTGTGGTGAGGAGGAATGCGTGGCCATCAGACAGGCCAGCACGCCCCAGTATGCGGCATCATTAATCTGATTTAACATAGTTTAACTAATTTGGATGTCAACAGATCATTATGTAACTTTTAGTTCCTCTGCCCTGGGGCTCACCACCTCCTTAGCTTCTTTTTCTTCTAGTTCTTTTGAAATGTCTTGGTTCATGAAGATGTAAAATCCTGGCATTGTGGGACACAGAGACACATGGATGGAGCAGAGGTGGGAATGGGGAGTGTGTCTGCCCCTTAGAGAACCTGGCTTCTCCTGCCCACCAAAGAGCTCCTGGCATAGGGTAGGCCAACCTGGAGACAAACAGGTGAAGGCAAAAAGAAAGGGGGGCCACATAGAAAGAGAGGCGCCATCAGAATTGTGAAGGAGACCCTCGTCTTTTCCCTGCCTTTCTTTTCCTGGTATCCAGTGCTTCTTGTTCTTCCTATAGTTTCTTTCTGCCCTCCTAGCCCTTTCTCTAACAGAATCTCAGAGCTAGAAATCAAATGGGTGAACTCTTTCTGTCTCTCTGTCTCTCTCTCTCTCTCTCTCTCTCTCTCTCTCTCTGTCTCTCTCTCTCTCTCTCTCCTTGAGAAAGGACCATGAGCCATATGCCACTTGTGCATAAGTACAGATGAATTCAGTCTTCTTCTTCTAGAGGGACTTCCCTTTAAAGTTTGAGGTCTATTACTAAAATGTTAGAGGTGAGGAGTCTCTCTCACATCCCAGAGTATATCAGATTCTTCTCTGCTTGACTGTGGGGCAGACCCTGATCCTGACAGTGGTCCATTGAACATGGTGGGACAGAGTGACAGGGAGGCCAGTGGTGGCCATCTTCACAGGGCTACAGACTCAGGCGGGAAGGAGGTTGTGCCCCACGGCTTAAGAATTAGCCATTGTGGTGGTTATTTTTGTTGTCAAGTCAGCTGAATTAAGAAACACATAGATAGCAGAGGAAGAATAGTTTCTGTAGGAGTCTGGGAAGAGACTCTCACTTTACTCGGCGGGCTGAATAAGACAGGTCTGCACTCTACAGCTTGGGTGGGGACCTGCCGATGGGCTATAGGCCTGGATAGGATGAGGACCTTTGTTTCTTTTTAGGCAGAGTAAAGCTGAATTCACTTTTTGTCTCTCTTTTGGAGCTGGAACTCCCTTCTTTTCCTACCATTAGACATCAGAACCCCAAGTTCTCTGGCCTTCAGACTCCAGGGCTTGGCCAGCAGCTTCCTGTGTCCTTGGGCCTATGACCTTGGAATAGGCATTGCTTCCATCACTTTCCCTCAATCTAGAATTGAACTGAAGCTGGCTACTGACTTCCTTGGCTCGCCAGGTTGCAGATGACATGCTGCGGGATTCCTCAGCCTCCAAGCTCACAAGGACTAATGCCTTTCGTAAGTCCCCTCTTATCTCTATCTGCTCACACCATCAGTTGTACCTCTCTGGAGAACTGTACCTGGTCCAACCTCTCTCAATCTCTCTGTCCTCCACCCCCATCTGTTGGATTGTAAGTATCTAACTTCAGTAGAATTTCCACATTGGTAGGAAAATGAAGGCCTAAAGTTCCTTAATAAGACTTACTAGGAGAGGCTGGAGTGGAGAGGCTCAAAACCTTGTGAGTTACAGCCACTCAGTGAGCTTAGTCGGCCCTGAAGAACCACAGCAGGCCTTGGGAGCCAAGGAAGGCAGAGGGGAAAGAAATAAAGTCCACTAAGTGATAAGGTTATATAAAGAAAAATAGAAGGGAAAAGCATTGCCTAATCCAAAAAGAACACACTTACATTGTGATTTCATGTAATATATTTCCTGATCCCCAAAGAGCATTCTTTGCTTCCCATGCTATTTGATACCAGGCAGGGCTAAATCCCTGAGTCCTGGTCAGCACAGCTCTCAGAGAAACATCTGTACGGATTTGCTAGCTTTCCTTAACAGAAGAGCCAGCTCCAGGCCTCCAGGGCTTTGTGCAGCTCAGTTGCTGACAGGCCTTGCAAGGAAAGGCTAGCAGGTTCTCCTTCTGCAACAGACAGGCCCTGTTCTTCCAGACCTGCTCTGTGGAGTGCTGCGTGAGGGTGACATCAATTCAGGCAAAGAGCACAGGGCGTGAGTGACAAACCTTAAACTGGACCCTGCCCTAGAGGTACACAATCCATGAAGCAAGGGCCTGGCCCATTCTTGGCTAATTCAATAGCAAAGTGGCCCAGGCAGTTCTTTCAGTAGAAAGTGGCTAGGAGTGGGGAGAGGAGAGTTGGATGGGGCCAAGCCTGCTTTCTGGATCGCTTGAATCAAGATGGAAATTCTGCTTGGCAGAAATGGTGAAATAAACCAAACAAAACTCTCTCTTAGGAACTGAGAACTTGCAATGTATCCAGAGAAGAACCCAAGAAGCCCGGGTTCCACTCCGAATACCCGTGCGTGATTGTCCCTGCTCCTACTCCCATGTGCTGCTCCTGCCTGCATGGAAGGGCTCAGTCTTTCTGGTCTATGCATGTGCCCAGAGGCCTTCTTCTGCTGTCCCAAGTTCCTCTATGGCCAGAGGCAAGCTAGTCAGCAAGCACCGTGCCTTTCGAAGTCCAGTAACATGGGTGTTACCATGGTGAAGGGAACCTGGACGGGTTCTTATGTCCTTGTGTGCAATGAAGAAAGCAGTGGTTGTGGCACCTGATGGTGAGGAAGAAGCAGCAAATCTTAATGAGGTGAAAGTACACTGAGCCTGAGCAGGTTCAGGCAGGTGGAAAGGAAAGAGTGGGACTGCTGAGGATAACAGGGATTTAAAATGTTGAGGGGTCTAGGGTGCCTCATTGGGCACATGGCTGACGTGACTGACGTGGTTCTTTTTTTTTTTTTAAATATTTATTTTTATTTATTACATTTATTTATTGTGTCTGTGTGTGTGTGGCCAGCTCAGCCCACCAGGGGGCGGGGCTGGCTGGCATGTGGTGCTGGGGGATCGAACCGAGGTCCCTGTGCTTCGCCAAGCTTGTTTCAAGTAGGTGCTTTAGACCACTGAGCCATCTCTCCAGCCCCCTGACGTGGTTCTGAGTCCCATCAGCTGTCTCCTGCACATGTCCTTTCCTACAATTCACTCTTGTGGTGTGAGACATAGTCCCTACAGATGAGGCCCTGAGGAGCTCCAGGCAAAGAATCGTTACTGCAGGCAGGCCTGGAAGACTCGGTGAAAAAACATTCTTATCTGGGATTTTGGAATTTTCCAGAGCAGGCCCAGGGGGTCCTCGTTTTCCTTATCTTTACCACCAGGTAGTAAATCTTGGGACAAAGGTTGAGGGGTTGGCCTCAGGGCTTTGCTCAGGTCCAGATGGATGAGGGGCTGCACGATCGAGCAGGGAGAGGATAGGGGTCATGATCCAGCAGGGAGTGGATGGGGGGCATGATCCAGCAGGAAGTGGATGGGGGGCATGATCCAGCAGGGAGCGGATGGGGGTCATGATCCAGCAGGGAGCGGATGGGGGGCATGATCCAGCAGGGAG
>NW_004524758.1:196673-202547 GCF_000260255.1 Octodon degus
GGATGGGGGGCATGATCCAGCAGGGAGTGGATGGGGGTCATGATCCCACAGGGAGTGGATGGGGGTCATGATCCAGCAGGGAGTGGATGGGGGGCATGATCCAGCAATGAGTGGATGGGGGGCATGATCCAGCAGGGAGTGGATGGGGGGCATGATCCAGCTGCTTGCCACTTACTGCTGTGTGCATACCTGTCAGTTCTCAGCCTCCATGTGCACAAGGACCTGCAGTATCACTGGGTCATTCCACTGTAACTGGTATTTTTTTTTCACAGAGTCATCACCTCTTCAACATGAGACTCTCAGCTACTAAGCAGTGGCCCTGGCGGCTCAAGTGAGAGGCTAAGCAAGTTTCTCCCCTTGACATCATCTTCTGCCACTGCAGTGAGTAGGTGTGACCTTCAAAGGACCGAGATGTTTGCCATCTTGTCCTAAGTTTGCCTGGATGGGACTTAGCCACACATGCTTTGGAAAAAAGGTGCGGGAGCCAGGGCAGGAGTTGGAGTGATTTAGCCGAGCCCTGTCTAGGGTGATGTGTCCTCGCTCTCAAGCCTCCACATCCTGTGGCTTTCTTCCCTTTTCCTCTTATTTTCATCAGGGAAGAAAACAAAAGCAAAGAACTTGGCCATGTTTATACCGCATACAGATCACATTTTTAAGAAGTAATACTAGGTCATGAGATTGGCAGACAAGGGAGAGCAAGGAAATGCCGATGAGGCCGAGAAAGCACAGTGTGGGTGTGTCCCTGAGGCGGGCGGGCTCCTGAAGGGTGTTTTCTACATTTTGCTCTTTCTATCTATCTTAAGGTTGTGTGTGTGTGTGTGTGTGTGTGTGTGTGTGTGTGTGAGAGAGAGAGAGAGAGAGAGAGAGAGAGAGAGAGAGAGAGAGAGAGAGGATCGAACTTAAGACATTATTTTTAAATGATAATTTTTAAAATGCAGAATCTAATTTTCTGGAAATCGTATTGGTTAGACTTTAAAGGAAGGATTTATGTCCACATGAATTGTGCAGAAAGGAATTTTAATAACAGAGAGGCAATGTGAGACAGTGTAGGTCGAGATCATAATTCAGAGCCGAAAGGGCTTTCCAGGGGGATTAGCATGCGCTGTAAGCCCTCCCTGTCGCAAGCAAGCAAGCGTGTCTATGTACTGGATTTCTCTGGCAAATACACTTACAGCATTTAGTCACACCGTTAATAAGGAACCAGCTGCTTACCCTTCTGCTGGGAGCAGTAGAGGTCTGAAGTGCGGAAGCACACCTTGCGGCAGGCCGGCTGTGCAGAGCTGGGCTCCTGGGCTTCCTCCTTAGAGCTAGCCGAGCTCTGTGCTGGATCGCTCACTCTCTGGGTGTGGGCAGGGGCTGTCCCAGGCAGCACCCCTAAGCTCTACTCCAGGAAAACACCACCGACTCTTTCTTAGGGGTTACGAGTAAAACTGTTTCCGGGCATTGCCCAGTGTACCCTGGGGACCACCCTCCTTCCTCCTGTGTTGAGAGACACTGATAGAGAGGAACAGGAACTGGCCACCGCATGCTCAGGTTTACTTGTTGGCTGCTGACCAAATCAAGGGCAGCCATTTGTTTTGGTAAAAAGGGAAACAATTTATTCAAAACAAGCTCTAAGGCGATGGAGGGGCTCGTTTATCTCAGTCCACCGTCAAGCTGGGTACAGGTGCATCTGTTACAGAGGGCAAGGACCAGTGGGGTGATACTAGGAGACAACGGGTACTCAAGCTTGTCTACCCCTTCTGGACCCAGGCCTTTCCTCCCTTCCTGTGGAAATGAGACTGGTCACCTGGATTTGCATATTCTATCCGCTCATCTAGACGCAGACAAGGTGGGAAGGGGCTACAATTCTTGCCTTAGGCTTGAGGAAGTTTAGAGAAGCCACTTGTCTCTAACGGAAAGAAATTCTAACTTTTAAAGTTCCATTTTGCTGTTACAGAATGAGATGGTTTTTTTTTCTCTAATGCTTCCTAACATGAAGTTAGCTCTTCAGGGAGTTGCAGAGAGGCATAAGGTCATGCTCAATGATGCTAATAACTGGATGGCGAATAGGAATGAGAATCACAAACCACGTGCCCATCCTGAGCTAATGACTCTAGCGTGGACAGCAGGGGGGAGGTCACCGCGGCAACAGTCAGTCCCACTCCCATCCCATGCACCTGGATTTCCCATGAACAGCTCTAATTAAGTGCTGAGTGGGCCAGATCCTGCTGAGGCCGAGAAAATATGAATTCTGGCTTCAAAACATTAAAACAACTCTTTGGCAACAGGCAGTGGCTAGAACAGAAATGAATAATGACACTGCCTCTCCAGCAGACCCCTCCTTATTTGGGTAGCAAGGAAAATGCAGTGTGTTGAGGCAGAGACACAGGGTAGATTGGAGTAGGGATGTGGCCTGTATGCAATGTGCTTCCCAAATAGGACATTCCCCCCAAGCATAGGGTAGAACATTCCAACAAATCAGCAAAGACTCCCTGTTGGCTCTATACATAACGGATGCTTCTTATGTATTTGCAAGAAAAAAAATTGTTTCTTGGTCAGTAACATCTGAATGCTGTTGGATGAGGTCAACTTGGTGTTGCCATGGAGACGTGCTTTCTAGCAGTGCTTGCATCACGAAATTGCACAATTATTTCTCATCTGCAGCTAAACGCCTAGACACAGAGGAAAGAGTCATGTCTACAGCTTGACACACCCATGAAGGGGACACTTCCCCGAGGCCTTTCCATGAACAGGTCTCAATAGTCTGTTTGGGCCTAAGAAGACGGATGCAGGGAGAGTGCCGGCTCATGAGGATGCAGCAAAGGTGACAGACAGCGGAGCTGTCAAACAGGCCTGCAAGTCCCCTCCCACTGCTGCTCCCAGCCAAGGCAGCATCTGCTCTGAACAGTTCCTTTGAAGTAGAAGCTGGGCTCCATGCATGGCCCTGCCTTCTGGGACCACAAAAGAGGAGGCATTTCTGTGGCTGCAAATAGACTAGAAAATACTTTCGAGGGTAATATTTGGCTGCATCCATGGAGTCTGAATTCTAGTGGAGTAGTTTTATAAAGCAGTCGGGCGACGATACAAAAGCCATAAATATCACGCAGACTATGACAGGACCCAGGGTAGTGTTTCTCACATACAGCAGTGTCTAGGGGGACCCTGGAGCCTTCACGGGGTCAGGTGAAACTCGGGCTGCCACTTAGGTTGGTTTTCCCTCTGAGAATACTCTTGTGTCCAAGCGAGGGTGGAATCAGCCTTTGACAAGTGATATTCAGGCTGATAGGTCTGTTTCCAATAAGCTGTTTTATAGTCTGTCGGTGGGTTGACTGCATAGTTATAAAAGTTGATCTCATAAAAGGGAAACATGAGTGGTTGACACATCACATTGTATCTGTGTCATTCTGTGCTCTGGCAGCTGGACTGGCCCTTATTTATAGCAAAGGAGGTGACATAAAAGCAAAATAATCGGATTTTAATTATAATGGGGATTTTTTTCACCCCATGGGGCTCTGAAGGGCTGAGACTATTGTGTGACTTCTGGTTTCCAGGGAAACATATTTTCCTATACCACTGCGGAGACTCACTTGGTAAATGCCCCAGAGGAAACGGTGCAGAGGAGAATGGCTCTGGGTTTCTTTAAAGTGGAATGAGAGCTGATAAAATATTTGAAAGAAATGGTCACAAAAAATAAATAGACTTCAAACTAACACTTTTAAGGACTCAAAACTTCACTAAAGCATCAGATTTGTTTGAAAATATGACAGCTTCTGTTTTCACATGATGGTCTGTCTAAGTGCTAGAGAGATGGAGAAAAAAAACCAACTCCTTTAAACAGTAAGCTCTCAGGCTCGGAATGCGGCTCAGTGACAGAGCACTTGCCTGACACGTGCAGGGCCCTGGCCTCCCTTTCCAGCTTTCACTACAAATAAAATAATAATAAATCTTAAAAAAGAATAATGCTTCTCTCATGAACACCCACCCCATTTGAGGTTCTATTCCACTTTGCTATGTGGTCAAAATATCCCTGAATCCCGGGAGAGCTTTTCTCTTCTCAAGATTTTACTCTAACCAGTGTTCAAGCCAAGGATGCAAGGGAGAGAGAAAACCAGCCACCATCTTTAGGGTACAGAGCCATCTCCATCACCGAGTGCAGGGACAGAACCATTGCAAACCCGATCTCCATCTCCTCTCTCTAACAGCTCCCACATGGCCAGTATGAACATGGCTTTAGAAGGCTTCCCTGCAACTGAAATCAGTTTGCCCTTTACTATGGGCTCTGCAGCCCATGCCTCAGTCTCCCTGGCCCAACACTGTCCCAACTCTTCTTCTTAGGACTGGCCAAGGTAGGTGCCAATCTGTAGATTGGTTGCTGTGTAACCTTTGATGCCATTCTATCTTGTTAGTGATGGGGGTACTGCAGAAACAACAGTGATGTCTTTCCAAGGGTGCCAAGGACCACGGAAAGGCCTCCAGGTAGGCGCTGCCAAGGACAAGACATGGGTCCTGAGGCCATGTCCCCATGGCCCATTCTCTTCAGCTAGCCCCACGTCCTAAATTTTTATCATCTTTCAGTAAAGCTATCAAATGAGGATCGCATCCGTGGCTGACTTTGCGGATGAAGTCAGAGCCCCACGATTCCATCACCTTCCTAAAGCCTCATCTCTGAACACCTGAGACTTCTGGGCGGATATTCTAGATCTAAACAATAAGAGAGGGGCAAGGATATAGCTCAGCGGCTTAAGCACCTGCCTGGCAAGCTCAAGGTCTTGAGTTTGATCTCTGGCACCACAAAAATAAAAAATAAAAAATAAAAATTAATAATAGAACCTTTCCAGGATCCTTATGATATCACCTCATCCCACTCATAACTCAGCACCAATGCACTTCTCCAAACTCAGGCTATTACAAATGAAGCTAAGGTGAGTCCTGGTGACCCCTTGGCCCTCCTACCTCCATGGGCTTTTCTTCCTGCATTGGGAATCTCATTACTCTACCTTCAGCCATCTTGCAAGGTGCATCCTCTCTCTCAAGTTTCCTCCAATCCTGACTGACACAAAAATGAAAGCTAAATTCTACGTCTGCATTCTTCTGGTGCCTCCAAAACATCTTTGCCAGGTAAAGCTGCCTCTCTTCCCGTCAGAAGACCAAATCAATTTCTCTACCCTAGCAAACGTGACGCAGCTCCCTCCCATCTTCATAGAAATCTGCTATGTGGACAAGAACAGATTATATTCTATTCTAGAGAATAACAGGTCAGTTATATCTGCCCCACCATCTAAAATACAAGAAGGAGACCATCCCAGATCATCCAATTCTACGGAGCTGACCCCAAGAGGAATAAGAAGTGGGCACTTTCTAAGCCACAAAGTTCTGAAGTGTTTCATAAGACAACAAAAATGAATTAATATACTACCCCTTCACTCCTCCATGTCAAAGTGTGGATGTTCATTCACTCCTTCTTTGAATCTCCATCATGGTATTGGTACCTCTCTTTAAGCATCTGTCACTTTCAATAATTTCTTAAAATAATTTGCAGAAATGCTTAATACCTCTAGGAGGACAAATCAGTTGTGGGATGGGTTTGTGCTGGGCTCGCTTTTGTATTTCTCCCAATCTGCTTGCACAGCATCTCACTGAACACCTGCATTAATCATGCCCTCCTGATTTCCAGGGAAGGCACTGGGGGTTAAGAAGCAACATGGGGCTGGCAAGATAGCCCAGTGGACTAAAGCACCTGCTTAGACAAGCTTAGGTAAGTGCAGGGACTGTGGTTCAATCCCTGGCACCACATGCCATGCCAGCCCCATCCCTAGGGCGGGCTGAGCTGGCCAGAGTCGGGGTGTAGTGGTGAGTGCCTGTAATCCCAGAGGAGAAGGAGGTGGAGAAAGA